>NW_006294371.1:18436-47381 GCF_000327345.1 Myotis davidii | reverse complement strand
CCCAGTGGCAGTCGGACATCCCTCTCACAATCCAGGACTGCTGGCTCCCAACCGCTCGCCTGCCTGCCTGATTGCCCCTAACCACTTCTGCCCGCCAGCCTGATCACCCCCTAACCATTCCCCTGCCAGCCTGATCAAGGCCTAACTGATCCCCTGCCGGCCTGATTGCCCCCAACTGCCCTCCACTGCTGACCTGGTCGCCCCCAACTGCCCTTCCCTGTTGGCCTGGTCACCCTTAATTGCCCTCCCCTGCTGGCCATCTTGTGACCACATGGGGGTGGCCATCTTGTGTGAGGGAGTGACAGTCAATTTGCATATTACCTCTTTATTATATAGAATATGCCAGACAATAGGTGGTTAAAGCCTGGGTTGGCGCAAGAACAGGTGGAGGAGGGCAAATGAGGAAAATAGGGGAGAACATCTGTAATACTGTCTACAATAAAGATAAAACAATAAAAATTTTATATAAAAAATAAAATAAATGCTGGAGTAGATGAATAGATCACTCTATTTTAATCTTATGGGTCATTCATTTCATTCATAAAGTGGATTAACATTATATACAAACATCTCCCCAAGTCCAAAGCCACCCACTAAATAGACTCAACATTGCAAAATTGAATAAGCATAATTTTATATAAAATAATATTTTAATGTCAACTTTGACTTAGAAATAATTGCAAAGTAATGAACTTTCCTTCCCTTCCCTTGACATGAGAGGCCCATGTGTCTGCAGGTGCTGCCTCTGTCTCAGTCCAGCTCCAGGGAACAGGCCTTGCTGGGGAGCACCTGCCTCCCATGAGCACAGGCCAGGTCACGCAGTAGAGACAGGCTCACACTCTGTCCCTCCTCTTTCCTCACTTCTCCCAGCAGGAAGCACCTCCCACAGGGAGCAGCTCAGGAAGGTCTCTCAGGTCCATGACCACAGAGAGGCTCTGAGACACTGGACACACCTTCTCCCAGAGGGACACAGGCACTGACTAGGGACCAGCAGGTGCTCTGACATGGGTGTGGACAGGAACCTGCTCCTGCTAACAGAGAGTCATTGTGGGACCTGCCCTGCCAGAGTCCACCTGAGACCCTGGGAGGACGGGAACCTGGAGGCCAACTCTCTCAGAAGGAGACTGTGATCTCATGATGGGCTAAGACTTCAGATGGAGGGAGGATCAAAGTGCAGAGCAGTTGTACCTTCTATTAAATCACTTCACTGAGATGCAGCAACTGAAACAGATATGAGGGAAACGGCTTTTGAACCTCCCTGAAGAGACCTAATCATGTGTGTTAACAGCAAAAGTAATTGTGAATCCAGATGTTCGCTGGGTTCACACCTTACAACTCACAGAGCAATTCAGAATCCACATCTTTGTGAACCACACCAGTGCAAGATGTCTAACTCAGGATGCTCAGAACCCTCTGGAAGCTGCAATTCTGGAAGCAGAAGTTGACATCTCACCTTCTGTACAAGGGGAAGATCAGACAGTGGAAACTTCACTCAGTGTGAGAACCAAATCCCAATCTCACTCCTGCTTTGTGGTTATTGACTTGCCCATCATCGCTGGTTGCTGTCCACTCTTAATGCATGAGTCTCTCCCTTTCCCTTATTATTGCAATTGTCAGGTGGACACAGGAGTCTCACTGCAAGTTTGGTGCTGATGTCTGGCAGCTTTCAAGCCTCACCCTCCCTACGCTACTTCTGCCCACATCTAGACACATTGGTGAGGCAGCCTTGTGGTCTCTCCTCTGCCCCCACTCCAGCTCCTTCCCCGGGGGCTGGCAGACCCAGCTCCAGTTATAACCACTGGTGATGGAGTAACCAGAGACAATGCAGGTGAAGGAGAGGGTCTGTGAGGGCTTCACCAGTCCTGGGCCCAATTCCTGCAGCTGCACCTGGGACAGGACACCTGGGGACAAGGATAATTAATCCCTGTCTGTCACCTGCACTCAGTCATACCATAGCCCTGTCTGACCATTGAGACCCTCACCTTGGGGGACTGTCACCAAACACAGGAGAAGGCCCAGGTCTCATCTTAGAAGACCCAGCAGTCTCATCTTCTAGATCACAGCTCTGCCTTTTCAGATACCTCAGCCCTTCTAGATCACAGCTCTACCTTCTCTCCTCAGTATGAGGAGAGAGCTGTGAGCCTGCACATCCCAGGAGAGGATGTACCCTGGAGCTTGAAGAGAAATTTGCATGTGGGGCAGCCTTTCCTATAAGTGGAGGGACTGAGGTTGGGCTTACCTGGTCTTTCTGAGGACTGTCTGGGGGCATGTCTTCCCTTGACCTCACTCAGCATGTAAATTGGTCTCAGTAGTCCACATGGATCATGAGATTGACTGGTTTAAGGTCAAAGTACAGCCTAAAATCTCAGAGCATAAGAAGAAACATGGAGTAAATGAGCAGGGTACACTATTGTCTTATCATGCATTTTTCAAACAGATGTAAAAGGGATTAGCATTTGTTCTGACAGTTTATGAATTCAACACCCTAGAGTACCCACAATTTCCAAATTTTTAAATCTAATTTTATATAAATTCTACATTTGTGTAAAATATAGAAATAAAGGATAGCCACTTTCAGTATCTTACATCTTAATTTATGTTACTTTATTCAGAGAAACCATTCCCAAGCACAGGAAAGTGGGATATTTGTAATCCTTGATGTTGAAAATTTTGTGACTGTGTCTACATCTTCCTGTGCAAATGCTTCCTTTAGGCAAGCCCATGGCCTGTGGCTGAAATACCAAATAGTTACATCAGAAATAGTCATGGCTTTGAGTGGTGAAAAGATAAAAATTAAAAGCAGTGATCATGAATGTGTACAACTCAGAATCATTCATATGTTGAAATGATGATGGAAAGACCTTGACCTGTTTTCTCAGCCTAGTGTTATCAGCGATATTGGGGTTCAGAGGCAGGTGAGTGTAAAGAATTTTTACCATAGAATTTCTCGTCAGAAAGGAAATTTCACCTCTGAGAGGAATCCCTCACTCTCAGCCTCCCTCTGCCTTTCCCATGGGAGGCCATTGTGGTCACAGGGTGCTGGGCTCTCCCAAAAACATATAATGTCCTTAGTGTGTATTTTATACATTCAATATGAGACAAAGGATTTGGAAATAGATTTATTATGTATATGTTTCTGATTCATTTAATCAATGGAATCTTTGACAGGGTAAAAACCTTTAATTTTAACTGAGGCTAATTTAACAATACTTTCTTTATTGGGACCACTTTTGGGTGATTGTATAGGAACTCCCCAACAAATGCTGAGTCTCCACTTTGTGGATTGGCTACAGCAGCCACAGGGAGTGGAGCAGGTTCTGGTACCAAACAGGAGCACTGCTGGGAAACTACCCATAAATCTGGACGTGACTGTGGAACTGGTTGAGGGGGAGAAGTTGTATTGAGTCACATGACAAAAATGTGCCTGATGTTCATGGACAGAGAGTTACTGGACATGTGGGTTTAAAGCCTCCTCTAGTGAAGGCCCAGAAGGAAGTATAGTGCGTGATAGAGACAGCTTGTATCATCATAAAAAACACCTGTGTAATTCGAAACAGGAGGTTTTGAGTAGAAATGTTAAAGATCATGTGGGTAGGGATCAAGAGAAATAAGAAACTTGTCATTGCAAACTGGTAAGAAGAGGATTCCCTGTTTTCTACATGCATATTCTCACAGTGTCTCTGTTCTAAAAGGTAAAGCCTTTCCAGTTACGGGGAATTAGTACGTGGACACTTTTGGGTTCATTAATCACATGGTCTCACCATGAATCAAGGAAGCTTCCTAATTCATGGGGTTCACATTGTAAATCTGACAACTCTTACAGGGAAGAGTGGACACCAGTCACTGAAGAGCCATGGTGATGGTGTGTCAGTATGAGGTGCCATCACTCCATTAGACCAGGTCTCCTGTCTCAGTCCAGCATCTTCATTGTAATCATCATCATCATCATCATCATCATCATCATCATCATCATCACAGTTTGCTTACTTCTAATCATTCTTCTCATTTTCTATAGATATTGTGGCTGTCCATACACAATTCCTTTTTATCAGAAAATAAAACAAGCATTTACTCTTTGGATACCATTAAGGATTGAGACCCCAATGGCCCAACTGTAAGTTAACACAGGCCGTTGAAAAAGCCATTGACATATTGGTGGGAAAGTATAGATGCCCACCAAAACATTGGACCAAGATTCCTTTCCAATTCTATCATCACCTTCATCACCATCATCACCACCACCACCACCACCACCATCATCATTACCATCTTCATTATCATTTGCTTACTTATAATTTTTCTTATCATTTTCTATAGACATGGTTTTTGTACACATTTAAAGACTATCTCAATTTTTGCTCATTTTGTATATTTTTAAGTAAAATATATAGCCATACCCTTCATTTTCATTTGGCTTCTAACAATTGATGGCTCAGTGCTGCATCTTCTCAATCTGCCCCCGACATGGGAAATTGGTAAAGAAATCATAGTTTTCTCTTTAGAAGTCATTGTGAGATTGAAACCATCCCCTTGAAGCAGAATTCCTCCCCATCCACAAACACCTCACCAAAATAAGAGCCCCAAGCCAGTCTCCTTTCCAGGTTCCATCAAAGTAGGTCTGACTTCCTCAAGGGCCTTTCCTGTGCTTCTTAGGGATTTCAATTATGTGCATAATAAACATTCCATTTCTACTTTGTGTGTGTGTGGAATTTCAATTGTGTGCACAATAAACATTCCATGCCCCTTGGTGTGTGTGTTTGTCATCAGCCTGTACATCTGCACCAAGCTGTGGTGGGTCCCTCTGCCTCTGCCTGGTGTTACCTACTCTCGGTGCTATGAGGATGATGCTAAGACAATAACTATCACCACCTGAGGTCCTTCTTCACTAGGTTTGGGTCACATTCTTGTGGTGCCTGCTGTCCAGAATTCAGGTGAGCTGCACTGTTGAGTCAGCAGAACCCCTTGTTTGATTTACATGACATGGGTCAGAAGATTTGGTGGTTAATAGTCATTTTAGCACAAGTGTGTCTGAATCACATTCTCTGGAGATTATCCATGTGGGATAGTTGTCTCTGTTTATAGCAGACTTTTCTAACTCAGAGAAAAGGGAGGGAAACTGTGACATGGAGAGGAAACCACCCAAGACAGAAGCTCAAACCTCCAAATGCATCTGCTGCTGGGATGGTCCTTGTATTCAGAGATCTTGAGTGCCTCCTGATGGTCAGTTTCAGATTTGTGTCTGAGCTCCCACTGACTTCCCCTCACTGTGTCTCACAAGGTAACACAAGGAACTCCCCCCAAAATGCTGAGCCTCCACTGACCATGTGGATTGGTTAGAGCTGCCACAGGGACAGGAGCAGGTTCTGGTACCAGAGGGGAGCATTTTTGGGAAACCACCCATAAATCATGACATGATTGTGGAACTGGGTAAGGGGAGGAAGCTGGACTTGATTTGAGTCACATGACAGAAATATGCCTGATGTTCATGAATACAGAGTTACTGGAAATATGGGTTTAAAAGTCCTCAGGTGAAGGCCCAGAAGGAAGTGCAGGGCATGATAGAGACAGCTTGTATCAACGTAGGAAATACCTGAATAATTATGAACAGGAGTTTGTTAGAAATATAAACATTACAGATCATGCAGGTAAGGATCAAGGAAAATAAGGAATGTGTGGGAAGGGGATTCCTGTTTCCTACATGCACATTCTCACAGAGTCTCTGTTCTAGAAGGTAAGACCTTCCCTAGGTGCAATGGATCTGCACTTGGTCACCTTTGGGGTCATTACTCACACGGCCACACCATGAATCACCCAAGCTGCATAATTCATTGGTTCTCATTTGTGAAATCTCTCAAAACTTACAGGGAAGAGGGAACACCCCTAACTGGAGGATCTATGATAATGGTGTGTTCGTATAAGGAGCCTTCATTTCTTTATTTTTTAAAAAATATATTTTATTAATTTTTACAGAGAGGAAGGGAGAGAGATAGAGAGTTAGAAGCATCGATGAGAGAGAAACATCGATCAGCTGCCTCCTGCACACCTCCCACTGGGGATGAGCCCACAACCAAGGTACATGCCCTTGACCGGAATCGAACCTGGGACCTTTCAGTCTGCAGGCTGATGCTCTATCCATTGAGCCATGTGGGAGAGTTTTCGGCAAAGCCTTCACTTCCTTAGATCAGGAACCCTGTTTCTGTCCGTCATCATCATCATTGTCATCATCAGTTGCTTACTTATAATTATTCTCATATTTTGTAGACAGTGGTTGTCCACACACATTGACTTTTTAACAAATCATAACGGCAGGAATTTTCTCTTTAGATGTCATTGGAAATTAAAACCACAATAGACATAACTTAAAGTTGATAGAAAGTTTTCTAAACAAAGTATGGTTTTGGATAGGAGAGAGATCTCACCCAGGACAATGGACCATGCCCCCTGTCCAATTTTATGGTCATCACCACCATCATCTGTGGAGAAGCACAGGACTTGGTTAGAAAATCTGTAAGGATGAATCTTCAAAAGGCCGTGGGCCTCTAGGGTGACCTTGCAGAAGAATGCAGCCCCTGCCCTGACTTTTCCAAATAAGTCCAAGCCCCCAGGTGTTTAGTTTTTAGACATGACCTTGTAGGAGCATGTGCTTTCTCAAGGATACTTTACCCTGCTCATAGTATCTAAAGGTTAATTTTAGCTTAAGCTGTTGCTACAATATTAGCCTAAGGAGGCAGGTGAATGGGGCTGTCTGGTTCCTTTAGCCAGGCAATCCCTTAGCTTCTCTTCACAGAAACATGTGTGAGAGTAATCCATTCATTTGTCGCTCAGTGTCTGCTAGTCAGTCCTGGCAATCAGCATCACCATCATGACCATTATCATCATTATTTTGTTATTTATAAGTATTTGCCTCATTTTCTATGTAGGTTGTTTTTGTACCCACATAATGACCCTTTTTCTTAATACTTGCTCAATTTTTATAATTGTTCAGTAAAATAGGTAGCCATATTTTATTTTATTTTTCATTTGATTGCTAAAAACTGATGGCTCATTGCTGCCTCTTCTCACTTGGACCCAACTGGGAGTCTGAAAGGAAATGTTGGTTCTCCTCTCCAGACGTCAAAAAGAGGTTGAGCTTTTTCTCAGAGTTTCTTGTGTGGTTGTGAGGTGTCTGCTCTTGTGAGCTCCCTCTGCAGTGGCAAATGTGCAGGAGCCTGAGTCATCCTTTTCCATAGTGCCAGAATGCGGACTGAAGGAGATCCAAAGACACAAAAATATAGAGAAGTCCAGAATGATCAAATACTGTCATCTCCAAATGAGATGGCAGCCAAGGAGCCAGGAGATGTCCTGACAGCGTCTGCCCAGGCCCAGGTTCCACAGGTGCTTTCTGGCCATCCATGAAAGAGCCTTGACAAGGTCTGTGTCAAGAATGTTGAGACAGACCAGGCAGGAGTCCTGTCAACCCTCTCGTCTTCAGGCAGATGTTCAGAAAGCTCTGCCGTGAGGGTCCATCCAGGCCCAGGGAAGTCTTCGGGCATCTGGTAGCACTTACTAGGCAGTGGCTGAGACCCAATACTCACACAAAGAAGCAGATGATAGAAATGCTTGTGCAGGAGCAATTCCAGATCATCCTGTGGCAGATGCTCACAGCTCCGGAGCAGAAGGGTCTGTCGTGGTCAGATACCCTGGCTGAGTCTCACTGCTCATTTCTTGCTCAACCTAAATATGAGATGGTTGGTTAAAGTTTCTCTTTGTTGTAAGTTCTTATTACGTCATGGGAAATCTAAACCTCAATTTCCTTTGAATCTAGTTGTAATGAATCGATCAAAATCCATGTCTGGACTTGTTTTTCCTGAGGCAGCTGTTTCCTGGGACTGAACTCCAGAAGGACAATCTGCCCTCTTGTAAGAACAATCAGCCTGCTGTTTGTTTTGCTCTGCTGAATGTCTTTTTGCACTTTGTGACATCCTTTAATATATTGTTTTTATGAATCCAAAGAGGTAATTACTTTAATTTGCAGAATTGTTGATTCTTGCTGCTGTGGCATGAGTGGGAACTTATGTAACCTCACCAGTAACTCATTTGGGATGTCCTTGAAATATTAAGGTCTGTTTAGTTATTAATAATAAACAAAGAGGCTGAAACCACACAAGCCCCTCGAAGTTTTTTTATAATAATAATAATAATAATAATAATGACATTGAAACCACACAAGCTCCTTGAAGTAGAATTCTTCCCCTACCCCACCACCTGGACAAATTAAAATCCCTGAGTCAGTCCCTATTCCTGGATCCATCAAATCAGATCTAACTTCCAGAAGGGCCTTTCCTGTGTTTCCCAGAGATTTCAATTATGAGCATAATAAACATTCCATGCCCGTTGTTGTGTGTGTTATCATCACCCTGGTCATCCATACCAAGCTGCCGTGGGTCCCCATACCTCTGCTTGGCGTCACTTACTCTTGGTGCTATGAGCATGATGCCAAGTCAATGACTGTTGCCACTGGGATCCTTCTTGTCTAGCTTTCCATTCATAGGCTTCTGGTGCCCACTGTCTAGGACACATGAGTTGTGTTTCTGGCAGGTGGGACCCTGAGCTGTGTCGTGCTGAGCTGCACTGTTGAGTCAGGAGAGACTCTGGTTAGATTTAGTGGATGCAGGTCATTTGGTGGTAAATTGGCATTTGGGCTCAAGAGTCTCTTAAAGACACTCTGCAGTTTGTCCACGTGAGAAAGTTGTCTCTCTTTACAACAGATTTTCTACTGCAGAGATGTCAGAGGTAAGTGCAGAGTCAGGAATCCAGAGGTTCCCTGAGAGAAACTGTGACATGAAGAGGAAACCACACTGGAAACAAGCCCACACCTCCAACTGCACCTGATGCCAGGATGGCCCTTCTGTTCAGGGACCTGAGGGCCCCCTAATGGTCACAGATCCTCCTGCAGGGAGGTTTGTGTCTCAGGCCACACTGACTTCCCCTCACTGTGTCTGTTGTACAGTAATACACAGCCGTGTCCTCAGCTCTCAGGCTATTCATTTGCAGAAACAGCGTGTTCTTGGTGTTGTCCCTAGAACACCAAGGTCCTGTGTGGGGCTCAGGACCACTATCGTGATCCCAATAGCCCCTGTCTGTCACTCTGTTATCAGGGACCTGAGACCCTCTCCAGCCTTGATGTGCATGGACATCTCCATGTGGCTGTTAGGAGGTTAGTGGTAACTGTCATGGCTGCAGCTGGCTCTAGGATCAGATGGTGAATCATCCCTTCACAGAGTTGGCATAATTTGTGGTACTTCCATTAGGATTTATTCCACATAACCACTCCAGCCCCTTCCCTGGAGCCTGGCAAACCCAGTGCATCAAGTAGCTACTGAAGGTGTATCCAGAGGCTGCACAGGAGAGTCTAAGAGAACCTGCAGGTGGAACCAAGCCTCCCCCAGACTCCACCAGCTGAACCTCACACTGGATACCTGCAAACACAAAAACATCCTGGTCAGGGAACTCTCACATGTCCACTGTTTCTCTCTCTGACATCTACTACCATACTCAGTGTCTCTTTTTCTCCATAAATTACCTCTTAAAAGAACCACAAGGAAAACCCAGTTGAGTCCAAAGCCCATGGTGAGTGGTCTGTGTTCAGTCCTGATCAGGGGATGGGAACCTGGGGATCCCGGGGCTGGGCTTCTGTCCCAGAGCTGCAGGGTGAGGGCTGGGCTGGTTTTTATGGCCAGAGGGGGCCCCATTTGCATGTCCTCCTGCTGTATAGGGAGCTCTGGGGTTTGGACACCTACAGGGAGGGCAGTGTCTCCATGCAGCTCAGAGTGTCCTGGGGGAGAACATGTTCTGAAAATATTGTTATAACTAAATTCAGAGTCATAGGAAGGTTTGGGAAATGTCCAATGACCACATTTGGTAACAGTGAGCCCAGCATCTCAACTGAGCCCTCCCCACTGGCTCCTGCTGCTCCCCTGAACTGACTCCAGGGCAGAGCAGAACCTGCCCAGTGAGGGTGCAGAACCCTGGTGTGAGATGAGAGCATGGATGAGCATCTGTGATCTGGTGTTAACCACCCTCCCCCCCACTTTCAGGGATGGATCCACCTGTGGCCTCAAAGTCCTCACTATTATGGAGAAGGCCGTATCTCTCCTGGGAGGTGGTCCCTGAACACCTAAGGGGAGTCAGGTTCCCCCAGGTCTGTCACATGCACCTGAGGTCTGTGTGGGGCTCAGGACCACTATCGTGATCCCAATAGCCCCTGTCTGTCACTCTGTTATCAGGGACCTGAGACCCTCTCCAGCCTTGATGTGCATGGACATCTCCATGTGGCTGTTAGGAGGTTAGTGGTAACTGTCATGGCTGCAGCTGGCTCTAGGATCAGACGTGGCATCCATCATTACCCTTCCTTGAGTCTCTGGACCCACTTAGTCTATCCAATGCTCTGGAGAGTAGGCTGCTGGGAAGACCCAGATCCAGAGCCCCCAGCATCTGTGGCTATTGGGAGCAGCAACCATATCCCCCAAAGGGACAAAGTGAAATGCCACCACCGCTGGCCATCCTGGGGTTCCTGCTGGGTCCTGTGCTCTCTGCAGCTGACCCTCCTGCCTCTGCAGGGACCTTGTGTCCAGCTCCCACTGGCTTTGGACCACAGCCCTTGGGAACAGTCTTACACACTGGCACCCTCAGTTGTCACCTGCTCAGCTGCAGGAACACTTGGTTCTGGGTTGTGTGCCTGGAGATGCTGATCAGAGCTGTAGATTGGGGACTTACTGAGTGTTCCCTTTAGTACAGGTCACACAAACCGACTCTGGCCCCTTTCCTGGGTGATGGTGGATCCACACACAGAATATTCCAAAACTGGAGGTGGGGGGTCAGTGTTGATGGCTCAGGTGAGACTAGGCATCTATGAGGAGACCTCTACTTGGTGTCCCTATTCTTTGAGATGGTCCTCAGGATGGAAACCTGAGGACAGGGAACACCTATGGGTCACACAGACACTTGGCTCATGCCATCACCCATTTCTGAGATGCGTGGGTCACGTGCTGCAGATATGGGACAGCAGGAGAAACAGGAGCCGTGGAGGGGCCTTGTGTGTCTGCACAGGTCAGTGCTACCAGGGACCCAAACCCAGAGCCAGGGACACAGTGACACTCCACACCTGCCTGGATTTATCCTTGAAGTTGGGTCGTTTGCATGAGCAGAGGTGCAGGGACCCAAGCTGAGGGTGGTGTGGGTGATCACTCCCTCTGGGGCTCTCCTAGGGAGGGGTAGGAAATGGCACCCCATCTGTTGGGTGCAGGTGCCTATGGACTGTGCTGCCTTCTACGGCCTGCCTGTGCTTCTTCTGGGATTTCCCTAGAATATGAGAGAAACCCTGCTTGGTGTCTGAGAGTGTCCACAGGATAAACACAGCACATGGAAAACAAGGTGATTCCTCCCACAGCTCTCAAACCAGAGTGAAATCAAAGGTAAATATAATGAGTTCTGACCATAGACCAGCAACACAAAGGTGGCTTCTTGTCTTCAATGACATGTGAATAATTGATAAGTGGGTATGCTTGGGAATGAATAGTTGTACTGCTTTAAATCCTCCCTGACTTTGGAAGATGTATGAATAAGCAAAATGCGTCAATCGTGTCCTCCCCCAGGATGGCCGTTGACAGAGGATAACACTTTGCTGGTTTTCACAGCAGGAGGGATGGAGAATGGGCTGAGGAGGGAGCTTTCCTGCAGCCATACCCCTGAGAGGCTACAAGTGAGGAACACAGGAGACAAGCGTGGGATTGCCAAAGTGTGTCCGTGCATTAGAGCATCAGCCATCACAGACTTCAACAGGAGCCACACAACAGCATCATTCTTGACATGAATCCGGTTCTGAATAAATTCAAGTGTCCAGCCTCATATGAAACAACCCTTTCTCCCTGTTTGAAGGAGCCCCAGGGACCACACTTTGCCTTCATCCCCAGCTGAAGTTCTGACACTTTTCATTGGGACATTCCACAAATGAGGAGCAAATTCAAGCAGATGATGAAATAAAAAAGAACCAGCAGACAAACTATAAAAGGAATGGAAGTCCATCTACAGCATGTGTGAGGCATGGAATTTTATTGTCAGAACCGGTTATATTCCACTCGGTTACAGGAAGAAACCTTGTCAAAAATAGCAGAATAGCACAAACCCCATAAAACAAATAATGTTTTGAAATAAAAAAAATAAGATAAGTACTAAAAAAATAAGTACAGTTTTTGTTGTGAAAAGCACCATGTCAAGAATGAGAACACTGAATGAATTGCTATCACCTGGAAAATAAAACAGACACATTATCCAAGATGAGAGCAGGTGTAGGAGGATGGAGAGAGAAGGCCCTGAGGGCACTGGGGACACTGAGGTTACCTGTGGAGTTTCCTGTGCAGCAGCTGTGAGAAGGAGAGACCAGCATCAGGGGCTGAGTCCCAGCCCAAGGGTGAGCTTTGCACAACAGCTGCCTCCCAGGAAGAGTGTCAGGGCCCAGGAGCAGTCCCTCCCATCTTGTCATCGGGGCCCTGCTCCTCCACCCTGCCCTTCTCCTGCTGTCAATCCTGTGGGCACAGAAAATGCTGCTTCCTCCAGGGGCAGATCTGAGGGGTCCCCGAGGCAGGTGCCCGGGCCTTTTCTCTGTGCTGGTGAAGGGTTTTGGTGCCCACAGGAAGTGGTTTCTCTCCCTGTGTCCCTCGCACAGTAATACACCGCTGTGTCAGAGGCCTTCAGGCTGCTCCACTGCTGGTAGCTGGTGCTGATGGAGTTGTCCATGGAGATGGTGACGTGGCCTCAGAAGGACAGGCTTTATCTGGTATCCCCATCACCAGGCCAGATCCATCCCATCCACTCCAGGCTCTTCCCTGGCATCTGGCACACCCAGTGGAACCAGCGGCAGGTGAAGCTGCAGCCAGACGTCCTGCAGGAGATCCTCAGAGACTCCCCAGGTGTTCTCACCTCGCCCCCGTCTGCACCAGCTGCCCCTGAGTGCAGACACCTGCATGGGAGAGCAGGGCTCAGAGCGGGGCACCTCCAAGCCTCCCTCCTCTGGCACTCCAACAGCTGGTCTGTGACTCACCTGGGAGCACAGCCAGGAGGATGGCCAGGGAAGTGGCACAGCCCATGCTGGAGGTGGACAGTGAGGACAGCTCTGAGCACCCCGCGGGTAGTCCAGGTGAGTTTGCATATTCCCAGCCCTGCTACCCAGGGGAGATGTCCCAGGGTTCATAACCAAGAACTGTGGGGTTGAGGAGAGGTGCTTGTCTGAGATCCCTGGAGGGAGCAAGATGGGCACCCAGACTGCAGGCCTGGCAGGGCACTCACGTGGGAACTGCCACCTGCCAAAGGGGACATGGTCACAAGTCAACCAGACCCCAGTGTGTGGCAGGAACTTCCTGGGCTGAGCCTACTGACAGGCAGGTCTGCCGTGTGTCCTGATTGCCTCAGGCCCTCAGTGGGCGGAGCGTTGAGGGAACACCTTCATCCTCACACTTGTTAAGGACGGCAGACTGAATCAGGGTGAGGGTCCAGAGGGGTTTTCAGTAGGAGAGAGAGAGATGGTTCAAGTCTGAATGAAACAAGCACATGTTGGAATTGAGGTGCAGGGAGAGGGTGGGTCAGTGGGTGGACAGGTGCTAAGAGGGAACAGCAGGGTTGCGGGGGCAGGGGGAGCTGGTGAGTCACCCTAACAGCCTTCAGGAGGGGGGCGGGCCAGAGTGACCAAACATCTCCTGGAGAGGGTCGTGTTGGGTGGGGAACCCAATGAGGCCTCGAGGGTGAGCCCATACTGAGGTTGGGGGATTCTAGCCAAACCAGCTTGATGGGATTCTTGCTAATAGTGGGCTGTACAGAGATGGTCCTTCAAGTCTACAGATCACAACCTGGTTGGGAAGAGATTGGGAGGAGGCTCACCAATGGAGAGGCCCTGGTCAGGAGCTGATTTGGCCCAGGTCAGGAGTTGCCCTGGTTGGCCACCAAGGCCAGGGCTGGGGATGCCCCAAGGTGGATGCAGTGGACACAGCCATGTCTAGGGCAGCCATGGTTGTTCTCAAAACACCTGGTGTCCTGGAGGCTCTGACCCTACTGAACCCAGAGATGGTGACTCATTTCATGGATTAATACATCAGATTGTATTGTATATTGTTAACAGTCCAACCAGATTTTCATACAGATTATCAAAGTGATCCTGCGCATATGGCACATTAAATGCCAGGGAACTGTGGAGATAGCCCAAGGTGCACTGGGCCTGCATGCAGACAAGCCTGATAATAAGGAACAGATATTCAGGGGATGGATGAGGCCACCACAATGAAGGCTGCATCAAGACTGTTCAGAGTGTGAGGAGAAGCCAACTGATTGGAATTGTCAGGGCCAAGGGCTCCTGACCCAGGAGAGCAGCTCATAGAGCTGTGTGTGGACCAGAAACAGAGGAAGGAAAGGGAAAAAGGAACTGAAGCTTGAAGACAGGTGTGCACGCAGCCTTCAGTGTCCAGGTGATAAAGAATGGGCGCCACTTGAGGGCGGTGGGATTGTGAAAGAACACTCTCCCTGCAGGCTGCTTCTGAGCCACCACTCAGGAGACGTCTCAGGCCAGGACTGCAGTGTCCATGGTGCCCTAGTTTCACTCTGAGCCCCGAGGCACCCTGACCATGTGCCTTTCTGTCCAACAGAGCACTGGGCTGAGAAGACCATGGTTAAGTTTAGGGCTAGTCTGTGAGGAGGACAGCAGAGTGAGGACATGGAACCTGAGGATTTCTTGCAAATGATTGTGTGTGCAATCCAGGCAGTTGGTACTTTTATTTTTTTTATATTTTATTGATTTTTACAGAGAGGAAGAAAGAGAGACAGATAGTTAGAAATATTGATGAGAGAGAAATATCAATCAGCTACCTCCTGCACACCCCCTTCTGGGGATGAGCCCACAACCAAGGTACATGCCCTTGACTGGAATCGAACCTGGGGCCTTTCAGTATGCAGGCCGAAGCTTTATCCACTGAACCAAACCAGTTAGGGCCAGTTGGTACTTTTAGACAGTGGAATGAATATAATGAAAAGCCGAGCCCAGCTGGCGTGCATCAGTGGTTGATCATTGACCAACGAACTAGGAGGTCACAGTTTGATTCCTGGTCAGGACATATGCCTAGGTTGCAGGCTCAATCTCCATGGTAGTTATGCAGGAGGCAGTTGGTAAATAATTCTCTCTCATCATTGATGTTTCTATCTCTCTCTCCCTCTTTTCCTCTCTGAAATCAATAAAAACATCTACTCTAATAAAAGAGAAATACGCAAATTGACTGTACCTTTATGACACCAACCAGCCAATCAGGAGTGACTATGCAAATTAACCCAACAAAGATGGTGAGTTAATTTGCATACACAAGCATTTAGCTGCCGGGAGCAGGGTGGGATGCTTGTTTCATTGCCAGGCGTTCTGTACCACCCCAGCAGCTCTGGTCCTCTGGGCAGCGTGGGGAGTCAGAAAGGCAGCTCTGGCCAGAGCAAAGGTGGTGCCAGCACTCAGGGGAAGGAAGGCCCATTCTTACACGAATCTTTGTGCATCAGGCCTCTAGTATTTTTATAAGAAAGAAAGGCCAGGAAATAATTAGTTTTCATCTGTGTTGAGTTACACTCAATGGAAGTACACATTTTCTTTCCCTTGTTCAATTTCTTAAGTAAACACTTCTCTTAACATCATTTATTAAACTTTGCATTTTCTCTGAAGTTATTCCAGCTGAGGATTCCTCTCCCAGTTCTGCTTTGTGCCTGTGTTGTGACTTCACCTTCACAGAGATCTCACTGTCTACACAAGCACTTTTCACTGGGGACACTTTGACGTTCGACTCACCAGCCCATATTGCCCATCACTGGGGCTTGTCCTACAGATGGCAGAATGTCTGACATAAGGTGTGTTTGCTGTTAGAAGCGTTCTGTGCTGGCTGTGCCCTCACCTTGCACAGGCCTGTCTGTGAGTAGCATTGAGTTACCTGGTATTGCCATGGTTTATGGCAGGTCAGTTTAGCAGGGGGCTGATGGTAGCTTCAGGCCACTTGTCTGACACATATCCTGGGTGATCATCGAGGATGCATATGTAAGATGAATATACTTAGTGGGTTGTGTGTGTTGATGACTAATATATATATATATGCGCCTAATATGCAAAGTATCCCCTTGGGATTTTGACCGATTGGGAGTTTGATCGCTCGCTATGACAAATGCTGACCGCCGTGGGGGAGGTGTGGAATGAAGGAAGGCCCTGGTCAGCAGCCAGGAACAGGAGAAGGGAGGCCCTGGGCATGAGCCAGCAGCTGCTAGGGACACTACCTGTGAAAAATTTTGTGCACTAGGCCTCTGATTTATTGAAGATCACAAGGGGCACAGGAGTGCCAGTCTGAGGGAAGGGGCCATGTAGGGACAGTCTGTACTAGTCTGAGGACAGAGAATGTGAGCACATTTATAAAAATATATTATTATTGATTTCCAAGAGGAAGGAAGAGAGATAGAAACATCAATGATGGGTGAGAATCATGATCAGATGCCTTCTGCACATCCCCTACTGGGGATTAAGCCCACAACCTGGGCATGTGCCCTGACCATGAATTAAACCATGACCTTCTGGTTCATAGGTCGACTCTCAACCACGAAGCCACACCAGCTGGGTCAGAGAGTGTTGTGAAATGTTTTCATCCTATATTATGCCCTAGAATATTGTTGACTTTGGATCTGGGTAAGGGGAGGATGCAAGATATTTTTGAATCATACATCAAAAATATGCCTGACTTTCATGAACAGATTGTTACTCTACATACGGGTTTAAAGCTTCTTCTACTAAAAGCTCAGCAGAAAATACAGGGCATATGGGGAAAGCTTCCATCATTGGAGAAAATACTTGAATAATAATCAACAGGAGATTTTTAGAAATAGAGATGTTAAGGGTCATGCAGGTAGGAAGAAAGAGAAATAGGACCCTGTGAAAAGGTGATTCCCTGTTTCCTACATGAACATCCTCACAGTGTCTCAGTTATAGAAGGTAACACCTTCCCAGGTCCAGGGGATTCACACTTGGGCACCTTTGGGCTCATTACTCACCTGATCACATCAGCAATCACCAAAGCTGCATAATTCATTAGGCTCCCAGGAGAAAAATGTGTCTACACTTACAGAGAAGAGTGGACACCCCTCACTGCAGGAGCCATTGTGATGGTTTGTCTTTATAAGGAGCCATAATTTCAATGGACTCGGGCCCCTGTCTCAGTCCATTATCATCATCATCACCATCATAATTTTCATCATCATCATCATCAACAACATGATCATCATCACCATCATAATTTTCACCATCATTATTTGCTTACTTATAATTATTCTTCTCATTTTCTATAGATCTTGTTTTTGTACACACATAAAGATGTTTTATCTCAATTTTTGCTTTTTTATAGTTGTAAGCAAAATGGGTAGCCATACTCTATTTTCTTTTTTTGAGTTCTGACAACTGTTGGCTCATTGATGCCTCTTCTCCATCTGCTCCTGACATGGGAATGGAGTTAAGATATCATAGTTTTCTCTTTAGATGTCATTTTGAGATTGGAACCACCCACTGGAAGCAGAATTCCTCACCATCCCCAATTGCCTTGAGCCAGTCTCCTTTCATGGCTTCAACAACCAGCTCTGACTGAAGGGCCTTTCTTCTGCTTCCCAGAGATTTCAACCATGTGCATAATAAACATCCCGTGTCCCTTAATGTTTGTGTTCATCATCAGCTTAGACATCTGTACCAAGTTATGTGGCTGCCTCTGCCTCTGCCTGGTGTCACCTACTCTTGTGCTATGAGCATGATGACAAGTCAATGACTGTCATCACCGGGGTTTTTCTTCTCAGCTTTGGGTTCA
Organism: Myotis davidii; assembly: GCF_000327345.1. Lineage (NCBI taxonomy): Eukaryota > Metazoa > Chordata > Mammalia > Chiroptera > Vespertilionidae > Myotis > Myotis davidii. The sequence goes on along the minus strand of NW_006294371.1, from coordinate 29,496 downwards.
AATAACTGTGTTGGCCACAGCTAGAAATAGAGATGTTTTTCAATTTAAGGTGAGCATTTAGGTGAGCTGCACTGTTAAGTCAGTGGAGCCTCTTGTTAGATTCAGGGCATTTGGGTCAGAAAATTAGATGATTGTCATTTAGGCACAAGAGTGGTCTGAAAGATATTATGTGTCTTTTGTCCATGTGAGAAAGTTTTGTCTCTTTACAACAGACTAACGCAAGGGCTTCGAAGGTAAGTGCAGAATCAGGAATCCAGAGGTTCCCTGAGGGAAACTGTGACATGAAGAGGGAACCACACAGGAAACCAGCTCAAACCTCCAGCTGCACGTGCTGCTGGGATGGTCCTTGTGTTCAGGGATGCTGAGCGCCACTTGGTGGTCACAGCCCATCCTGCAGGGAGGTTTGTGTCAGGGCTCACATTGCCTTCCCCTCACTGTGTCTTGCACAGTAATACATGGCTGTGTCCTCAGACTTGAGGCCATTGATCTGCAGATAGGCCGTGCTGACAGAGGTGTCCATGGAGAAGACAAATCTTTCTGAAAATCCCTGAGCATACGTGGGTTTCCCAGTTTCCGTGTTGATCCAGCCCATATACTGCAGGGCCTTTCCTGGAGCCTGTCGCACCCAGTTCATAGCATAGCTGGTGAAGGTGTATCCAGAAGCCTTGCAGGAGACCTTCACGGAGGCCCCAGGCTTCCTCACCTCAGACCCAGACTGCACCAGCTGCACCTGGGAGTGGACACCTGTGGGGAGGAGACAGGAGTGAGTGGAAATCTCCCTTGACTCTCACTGGTCCCTTCCTCAAACCAGACACTGGGAGCCCCTTACCTGTAGCTATGGCCACCAGGAGGAGGGTAATCCAACTCCAGTCCATAGTGAGGGCTGTGCTGTGAGCACTCTGTAGGGGAGAGTATGGCTGTGGCTGATACCCTCAGGGCACAGACTTACCGATATTTAATCCAGTCCGCCTCCTCTCTTTTGCATATTAATGAAGAAGAGTATTTCATAGCTGAGGTCTTGACCCCACCTGAGAGAAGATGGTTGACACAGGGAACGGGCTCAGTGGGAGTCTGAGTGTCCAAGTCCCAATCTTGGGTGGAGGAGATGAGTCATCTGCCAGATTCATGACCTCTGTGCAGACAGAGCTCCCCCCCCATGAGGAACCAGCCCCACAGGGCATGCTCACCTTTATGGTCCCACCTTTGTATGACATGGGCCACTTGGACCAGCTCTAGGCTTTGATACCTGAATGTCTTCTTCCTGGATCATCGTGTCTCCAAAATCTTGCCTCTAGTGAGGTAATAAATCCATTCCTGCCCCAGCCCCTTACAATTCAGATATCCAGAAGCCATAGAAACACCCCCTGTGAGTAGTTCTCATGTCTCATTGAGTTTGATAAATGCTGTCATAGAGCAGGATATTCATAGTCACCTCAGCATAAATGTCCAACTTTCAGTTTGGATGGTTTGTATGAAGAGAGGAAGGCCCTTGCCCAGCTCCCTTTGCACCTGCTCCTGTGGCAGCAGCCTGTGCTCCTGGGCCTTGAGCGCTCTCTGCTGTCCAGCCCTGGAACTGTAGGGGAGGGTCCTGTCTAGGCTCACAGGACATTGACCTCTCAGCTTTTCTAGTCCAGTAGTGAAGACTGTGCCCTGACATCAGATTGCTCCCTCAGGGACACCGTGTGGTTTTGATGTGTCTGGACAGAGTGAACTGGCCTTCCTGAGCCCCAGTGGGTCTGCAGGGAGACCCCAAACCAGGGCTTTAGGAAGCCACCAGGGAGCCCTTCCCTGGAGCTCCCAGTTACACAGACACAGCTGACCCTCCCTTCATCCAGAAGCTCCCAGGGGCCCTGGGGCCTCTTATGTTCTTAGGTTCCTCTCTTCCCGGCATTGGTCCAAATCTCACAGCACTTTTAGTATTTAATAGGTTACACACACACACACACACACACACACACACACACACACACACACACACACACACACACACACTGATGATTTTCTTTGCTATGAATCTACATTTGCCCTTCTTCCCTGTCCATCGCACATGGGCAGGGGCCACAAGGGAATTCTAGGCCTGGGTGAGACTTTCTTTGGAAACCGATCAAATGCACCCACGATACAAACACAGTCTTTGAAGAGCAGGCTCTGGTGTGTCTGTGCTCTTCCAGGTCCTGTATACCCACATGCAGGTTAGAACAGGTCAGGGAGAGTCAGAGGTGGCAATTGGTCATCCCTTTGACCACAGGGGTACATTGCAGTGTGTCCCCAAAGACCCCCTCATTAAGCTGGGTGTACACCTCAGAACTGAGAGGGGAGGAGGCAGCAGCATTGTCAGCTGTCTGGTGAGGCTGTCCTCCCAGGTCACCTGGTGGATGGGGCAACAGTGGGCAGGTGAGTAAGGCCAATTATAGGAGGGACCCTGGCTTCCTCTGGATCCTGGTTCCAAGATGAATTAGGAGTCTGTCTATTATTGGTGTCCATCCTGATAGTTAACTTCCCTGTGGGCTTCCTCCCAGTTGCCCTCAGTCCCTTGTCTCCCACATGGAGACAATCACTTCTCAGAGACCCACAGCTGCAATATCAGCCCCTGCCAGAGCCTCAGTCTCCTCTGGCATCAGTGTCTCTGGTTCAGCCTCATGGGTAGTCCTGCCCTGAGTATGTTGTTGCGAGTGAGAATTCAGACTCCAATGGTGGTTACTCAGGCTCCTACCAGGGAGAGGTCAGGAACATCCCCATTTCCTCAGGCCTGTGGGTCTGTGCTGGTCCATCAAGCACCTGGTAAGTGTGTGCCACCCCTTCTTGTAAGTCAGTGTACATTTATCCTCTATGTGGCTCTTGCCCTAATGTGTTGTCACACGTGGGCCCTGCATCAAGCAACATCTTTTCTAAACAATGTTTACAGCAAAGTGACAACTGAAATGAATCTCTGTCACTACAGGAAATGTCCATCAGGACCATTCATGCATGACGGGGGTTGATGGCAGCTTAGGCCACCTGTCTGGGATGTGTCCTGGGTGACTCTGGAGGAATGCACATGTCAAATGAATAGATGAAGTGGGTTCCGTGCATTGATGACTAAAATTTTATAGAAGACAGCAAGGGACATGGGAGTGCCTGTCTGAAGTAAGGGGCCAGGTAAGGCAGTGTGTGCCGGTATGAGGGCAGAGAGTGTGAGGTTCTTTTTTTAAAGTACTAGAGGCCCAATGCACAACGTTTGTGCAAGAGTAGGCCTTCCTTCCCCAAGCTCCCAGGACCAGCTTCCCTCTGGCACCTGGGACCTGGGGCCTGGGCTTCCCTCCAGCCACTGGCAGGCACCCTGGACCCTGCCTTCACTTGCAGCCCCAGCTTCATCTGGAAGGATGTCCAGTCTAATTTGCATATTACACTTTTATTATTATAGATATTTTTATTCATTTCAGAGAGGGAGGGGTAGAAACATCAATGGTGAGAGAGAATCATGGATCTGCTGTCTCCAGCATTCTCCCTGCTGGGGAACCAATCTGGTGGTCATGTGCCCTCACCCAAATCAAATCATGACCTCCTGGGTCATAGGTCTAGCACAGAGCCACACCTACTGGGCCAGAGAGCATGAGCTTAAACCCAAGGGCACTGATGTCAGTGCTGTTTCTCTTTGAAGGAAATGTGTCCCCATCAGGGATGTGAGAATGGTCAGGCTGATCTGCTCATGGAGAAGATCCTGTAGGGAACTGCTGAAGGGAATCTCTAGTGACTGCTCATCACTCACCTACAAACACAGTGCCCTTCCTTCCTGGCCCCAGCGATGATGTGAGAACTTAAAGATTCAAAGAATAAGACATGCTTTTTCCTGAGACTAGACAATAACATGGAGAGGCGAGGAAAACACCCATCACAATAGGAAGCCTGCCCCTACCCCTTTGCACTTGCCCAAGATTAGACATATGACCTGCAGGTCATGAGCTCCACCTGCTGGTTCTCAGTGTCCCTTACTGGTCCTGAGTGCCCGCTGCAGCCCAGCCCTGCTGTCTCATCAGGCATGTTTGTGTCAGGGCTCACATTGACTTCCCCTCACTGTGTCTCTTGTACAGTAATATATGGCTGTGTCCTCAGATGTCAGCTTGGTCATTTTAAGAGAAACTGTGCTCGTAGGGTTGTCCCTGGAGATTGTGAATCTTCCTTGAACTGCTGGAGCATACCACTGATTCTTTCCATTTGGTTGACTCACTGTTGCCACCCACTGCAGCCCCTTCTCTGGAGCCTGGCGGACCCAGTACATGCTGTAGTTAGTGAAGGTGAATCCAGAAGCTTTGCAGGAGAGACTCAGAGTCCCCCCAGGAGGCACCACGCCTCCCCCAGACTCCACCAGTTGAACTTGGCACAGGCCACCTGCAAACAGAGAAGCAGACTGAGAACTGCCCCATGTCACCCAGTCCCCATGAGCCTGATGCACAGGAACATACCTTTGACAGCGAAGAGAAGGGCAGCCCAGAGGAGCGCAGACCCCATGGTGTGGACACTGAGAGGCTCACACAGGAGGGCTCCTGTCCAGGTTCTGAAGGTTCCCAGTCTGGCAGACTTTCATGAGCAGGGGAGGTGCTGCATTTGCATGTCTTTTCCTGAGGACCTGTCTGAGCTGGCAGGGGGTTCCTCCCTCCCTGCAGTCACATGAGGAAGACCAGTAGACAAGGGTGCCTGGGCCAGGACTCAGGGACATGTGGCTGGTCTGAATATTCTAGTAGCTCATCTGTGAATAGTGAGAAACACACTCTGCCAGGACGGAAAGTGGGACTTTGTCAGTCCTCCAGTGCAGGTTGCACATAAAACCCTCAGGAGTCATCCGGGAACAGGATTTTGGAGATGACAGTGTTCCCTAGTGGTTATTCTGAGCCTCATGGTCTGAGGACAGGTATCTGAACCAGCTGCCCGAGACAAGGCAGGAATATCTACCATGGAGTAGCTTTCCTTGGCCTTTCTGAAAGAGTGGAAGCCCCAGTCCTGCTACTTGTATGCAGATGGTTCTCTGCAAAAATACCCTGGGCCTCAGGCGGCCGCCTCCAGAGAGAACCTGAGGAACATAACCCTCCGCATCCCAGGCCTCTAGTACCAGGCCCTCAGCTTGCACCTGGGAGGTGTTGTTACGAGGCCTGGTGTGCACACTCAGCACCCTGGAGTGTCCACCATGCGACACAGCAGTGTGGGGAACTGATATAGGGTTAAGCCTCGGACTGACCTGTTGGCAAAGTCACAAATAAGTCCCAGCTTAGAGGGCACAGCCCTCTTAGCATAATTAGGCTTGACCTTATAACACTCCCTAGATCTTATCTGGGAAGCTAATGGGTTGAGGGAAGTGCAGGAAGTATAACTATGGTCAAAACAAGTGAAATTCACAAGAACTGTGTAACTATGTAACCACTACCTTGTTTACCTCTGAATATAAAATGGTTGGTGCGGCCTGAGCACGGGTAGAATTCTTTCCTCTTGTGTTGGACTTACCCCCCTGGCCCCCAATATTCCCAAATTATCTCTTGTCTTTTCTCTTTCATTTGTGTGTGGCTCCTCTTTCAGATCCTGAACCCTGAACCACGATTGGAGAGAACATGTTTTCTGATATTTGTGGGGGACCCTCCATGACTGTTGGCAGTGGAACTGTAGGGAGCAGTGAGCACAGGGAACAAACTCACCATGGACAGAGGACAGTTCCCTGTCCAGGAGCTGAGCCCTTTAAATACAGCTCCTGAGACCCCCCTGTCAGTGAATTCTAGGATTGTGCCCAAGACCATATGAGTAAGTCATAGTGGAGAGGACAGAAAAGCCCGCCCTCCTCACTTTGGGAGATGAGGAAGTGGGCCCACCTCTGCAGGGGGTGATTTTCATTCATTGCTTTGTTGTGCCCAGATTTCAAGATTCCCAAGAACCCACAGGGAGCCAGCGAGTCCGATGCAAAAGCAAAGAGTCCTTCATTTCGAACTAGTTCGGCTCCCCAACCACACTCACCGATGTAACGGTAAGCCCAGTGGCTGAGAGAGCGAAGCCCGATGGGACGAAGAGTTTTATTGTGGGGTGGAGCAAGGGGAGGGGAGCTGACCGTGGGCCCTGCCAATTGGCCAGGCGCAAGTCGGGTATCTCTATGGCGTGCACGTCCCTTGATTGTCATTGGTTAGTTTAAAGAAATCCTGGGCGTGGCCAGAAGAGGCCGGGGTTTCCAGGAAGGAGGTACCCTCCTGAGCACATGGCAGCTGCCCCAACATGGAGGGTACGGGGCAAGATGGAGGGCGCAGTCCTCGTCCTTTCAGCGTTTAGCGTCGCAAAGGTTATTTCCTTCATTTTTTCATGAACAAAGTCTTGAGTGCAAAGATTCACCACCTGGGTGGTCAATAATCTTGTTGGATGATTAAGTAAAAAATTCTAACTCCTGGATGCAGGTTCTTGAAGAGCCCCCAGGAGCAGCTCACGGAGAACATGCTGGCCCTTTGGTGAGCACCTGGACATGGGGTCTGACCTGTATTAGGTCCGCAGAGAGAGCACCTGACATCCAGAGCAGGTGAGGCCGTTCTAATTAGGGGTCCCAGGTCCCTTGGTGTTTATAGATGTGCCTGGGTCCGACCTGGACAGAGGGAGGAGATGTGCCTGGATGGAGACTGGTTCACACTGTTGGTCCCAGAGAAGGAAATACACCACGTGTGCCTATGCGTATGGGGATGTGTGTGGGTTACTGAGGTGAGCTCATTCCCAGGAAGGAAGGAGTGAGTCTACTGGGGAAATGAGCTGTGACGCTGTGGAAATTAGCAACTGTGGAGGGACACTGATCACATTGAAGTGATAGTGGTAGACCCTGTGGGGAAAATCAGATGCGGACACATAAGAAAATAGAGGTCAGCCCTTCTGCTGTGAGCTGCCAAGGGTCCCCCCCATGCCAACAGCCTCTGGTGTCACATCCATCTTCTTTTCCCCAGCATCCAGGCTGCGAGCTGAGAGGGAGAAGCATGAGTGGCCACCTCTTTGGAACCATGGCTTCCCTGACACCTTCAACATCTTGCGGGTGCTGCTCATGAAGAGAGAACAGAGACAGCTCACCTGTCTTCCTTTATTGGTCCATCACTATGGGACACTTGGTTAAGAGCACTTTGGGACCCAAATGCATGGACACAATTCTGGGAAGCAGTGGATGAGATGCCTCTCATATGGTGACCAACTATCCTCCAAAAAACATCGGTGTTGATAATCCAGCAGCTAAAGTGTTAGTTGATATGTCCAGGGTTCAGGATGATGACATTGGAGATGGCACTACCTCTGTTCCTATTTTAGCAGCAGAATGACTAAGAGAAGCAGAATATTTAATTTCAAAAAAGACTCATCTTCAGACCATCATTGCGGGTTGAAGAGAAGCCACAAAGGCAGCAAGACAGGCTCTGTTCAGTTCCACAGTTGATCATGGTTCTGATGAAGATAAATCCTGCCAAGATTTAATGAACATTGCAGGAACAACATTATCCTTCAAATTTCTTACTCATCACAAAGATCACTCTACAAAGTTAGCTGTAGAAGCTGTTCTCTGATTGAAGGGCTCTGGTAATCTGGAGGTAATTCATGTCATCAAGAAGCTAGGAGAAAGTCTGGTGGATTCCTATTTAGATAAAGGCTTTCTGTTGGATAAAAAAAAAATGCAGTTAATCAACCAAAAGGAAATGAAAATGCTAAAGTTCTTATTGCAAATACTGGTGTGAACACAGACAAAATAAAGATATTTGGTTCCCCTGTAAGGGTTGATTCTACAGCAAAGTTTGCTAAAATAAAACAAGCAGAAAAGGGAAAAAATGAAGGAGAAAGTTGAATGTATTCTTAAGCATGGGATATATTGCTTTATTAACAGGCAATAAATTTCTAATTATCCTGAGCTGCTTTTTGGGGCTTCTGGGGTATGGCTATTGAACATGTAGAACACCTGGCTCTTGTCACAGGTGGTGAAATTGCCTCTATCTTTGACCTCCTAGAACTAGTGAAGCTTGGAAGTTGCAAGCTCATTGAGGAAGTCATGATTGGAGAAGATACGCTCATTCATGTTTCTGGGGTAGCCCTTGGTGAGGCTTGCACTATTGTTCTTCGTGGTGCCACTCAGCACATTTTAGGTGAAGCAGAAAGATCTTTGCATGATGCTCTTTGTGTTCTTGCACACACTGTGAAGGCTTCTAGAACAGTTTATGGAGGAGGCTGTTCTAAGCTGCTGATAGCTCATTCTGTGTCACATCTGGCAATGAACTCCAGGTAAAGAAGCTATTGCAATGGATTCTTACTCTCAAGCACTAGGATGTTGCCTACTGTTAGAGATGGTAATGCAGGCTGTGACAATGCAGATCTGGTGGCACAGCTCTGAGTTATCCATCGTGAAGGCAATACAACTGCTGGACTGGATATGAAGGAAGGTGCTGTTGGTGATGGCAGTGCTGGGCATCACAGACAATGTCCAAGTGAAGTGGCAGGTTCATCTGGGTGCAGCTGAAGCAGCAGAGGGGATGCTGCATGTGGGTGACATTATCAAAGCAGCACCAAGGAAACGTGTCCCTAATCACCACCCTTTTTAAGCTTTCCTATATGTTGTTATGCTCTGGATAAGTTCATAGCAACGTTGTTTGAAGGACTTCAACTTCTTTTAAAAAATTTTTAAAGAGTGTTCCTATATCTATTCTTTTAAAACTATATTTTATTGGCTTTTTTACAGAGAGGAAGGAAGAGGGACAGAGAGTTAGAAACATCGATGAGAGAGAAACATCAATCAGCTGCCTCTTGAACACCCCCTACTGGGGATGTGCCCACAACCAAGATACATGCCCTTGACTGGATTGGAACCTGGGACCCTTCAGTCCACAGGCTGACACTCTATCCACTGAGCCAAACTGGTTAGGGAAGGACTACAACGTCTTAGAAAGACTGTGAAATCAAAGTTTATCTATGGATCTCATATCCTTAACTTTAGACATTTAGCTGATCTTTTACTTTAACATGGGTCTAATTTATTTTTTCTTCATTTTCCATAAAATTCAGTTGTTTTAAAAGTCCATTTCCCATACTGTGCATCAAAATAAAATTTTGAACAATTAATACAAGAAGATAGAGTTCAAAATATAACTGAGATGCCTTTGACAGTCATCAACAATGAACACACCAAGGTGAACTAACCCTCACAACTGGAGGAAACATTAAAAGCCCAGGACGTTCAAGTTCAGGAGACGGGAAGTTCCCTATGACACTATTTCCCCTACAAAGTGATCAGAGGATAAAATAAGACCAGAGTGTGAGCCTGGAGCAATGGACCACGTGTTGGGGGAGAGAGGAGCATCTGTGCAGGTCCCTGGGTACCAGAATCATGAGCTATAGAGACACAGACAGAGCTCCCGGGTCCTGTTCCTTCAGGGGAGTTTAGTGCTGGATGTGTAGCAGCTGTACTGCTTCCTTTGTGGTATTCATTCTCTAGACTCCGTTGTAAATCCAGTTTCATACATTGGGATATAGAAGAACCTCAGTCATAACCTGGTGTGTTTCATGAAGATATCAGTAATGATTTTATATAATAAAAGGCCAGTCACCATAAGCGTAACAAACAGAATGACCAGAGACCAGAACCACCACTTCCCCTCGCCATGCTGGCCTTGCCCTCAAGCAAAGAAAGAGGGAGGCCCAGGCCACCAGCAGTGACTCTGTGTCAGGTGTGCAGCTGGCCAGCAATTGCCCAGCAGAGGGAGGCCCAGCCCAGCCAAGCCATTGCACCCCAGCCCATTGCCTTCAGAGGGAGGCCACTGGTGGCAGGGGAGGAAGGAGCAGCACTGCACAGATGGCAAGCAGTGGCAGTGGTGGGGGTGAGGCAAGCTGCCTGAAGCAGGGGGGAGGAAAGCCCCTATAGGCCCTGGTCTCAGGCCCAGCCTAGGGACCCTACCCGAGGGGTCCCGGATTGTGAGAGGGTCCAGGCTGGTCTGAGGGACACCCGAGTGCCTGAATTTTCATGCACTGGGCCTCTAGTTTAGAAATAATTAAGTTAAGGTCATGAAAATGTTGTGATTTGAAAACTGATATTTATGACAGGAAAAGGGCCTTTCTGTTTCATTCCAATGGCTATCATAATTTATGAGAATCTCCTGATCATTAAAACCCAAAATTCTTAGCTCTTCTGATTCAAACAGCCCCTCTGTTCAAACTGAGGTACAAGAGGAGCTACTCTCTAGGCTACATTCTTGCATCCCTCTCTGCTGTTTTCAGAACTCAGGGTTCATTCCCACCAAGGAGTCTCTGGTTAGTAGAAAGTTCCCATCACTCGTCCCCTTCAAACATGCCTCCTTGTAAACCCTCATACTTGTGGTCTAAGCATGTTACAGGCTTGAGGAAAGTACTGATGAGACACATCCCTGGGACATCTACCAGACAGTCTGCTGGAAAGATACACAATGTAACTTTTCAAGAAAATCCCCCTGGTATCTGCTCATCTTCAGTCCCAAATCTTCTCCCTTCCTCATCACCTAGCAACAGCAGCCATTACTCTTGTAAAGTGGAAGCCAGGATTTGTTCCCTGCCCTGTATTGACTACTGACACACGAGATATTTCTCTTTTTGGAAAGTAAAATAAACATCTTCTCTGTATCTCTCCATTTAGTTGTGAATTCTTGCACAGCCTGAGTCACCAGCCAAACCCTTACACATGTGACCATTGATACCGCTGTCACCATGTCCCCACATAATGGGGGTCAACTGGAACCTGCACCTGACTCAGTGCCACATTATAGGGGGAAAGCTACATGGGAACATGATGGGGGGTTAACCAAGACTGAGGACACATATGGCCAGGGCTCTTGTCTCATTAGGTTGTCATCTTGTTGATGTTCAGCCAGTTCCAGTTTTCTTTCCTCATTTCCCTCTGAAACAGGCCCATAGAGTCATGAAGACACTCTGATGAGAAGGTGCAGGAGCACAAGCCATTTGTGTGTTGCTTTTGTATCTTACATCTTTCCTTAATTCCTGTTCTATTAGCTTCTCATACAGTTTTTAGGGTTTTCTATGTACAAGATCATGTTATCTGCATACAGATAAGGAGC
>NW_006294371.1:13513-18290 GCF_000327345.1 Myotis davidii | reverse complement strand
GGAAGGGAGAGGGATAGAGAGTTAGAAACATTGATCAGCTGCCTCCTGCACATCTCCTACTAGGGATGTGCCTGCAACCCCGGTACATGCCCTTGACCGGAATCGAACCTGGGACCTTTCAGTCCGCAGGCCTACGCTCTATCCACTGAGCCAAACCGGTTTCGGCGGGACTACTAGTTTTGATAAATAGAAGTAGTCAGAGGGGAGCCCTTGTCTTGGTCCTGAAGTAAGAAGAAAAGCTTTGAAATTTTCTCTGTGTAGCATGATGTTACTTGTTGGCTTCTCAAATGTGGTCTTTAGTATATTGAGGCCCATCTCTTCTACACCTAATCTGTTAAGAATTGTAATTCTGAAGCAATTTTCAATGTAAAGGCTTTATTCTGTATCTATTCATATTTTTTTGTTTGACTGCTGACAACTGATGCTTTATTTTTGCCTCCTCACATGTCATACACCAGCAATCTGATAAGAAACCATGGTTTTGTTTTAGATGTCATTGGTATATTGAAACCACACAAGCCCCTGGAAGCAAAGTTCCTCCCTCTCCTACCATCTCACCAAAATAAAAGCCCCTAGCTTATTGGACTGGACTTTCCCTGGAGCCTGGTTCTTTCTCTTTTTTAAAAAAATATATTTTATTGATTTTTTACAGAGAGGAGGGGAGAGGGATAGAGAGCTAAAAACATCGATGAGAGAGAAACATCGATCAGCCGCCTCCTGTACACTCCCCACCGGGGATGTGCCCCCAACCAATGTACATGCCCTTGACCGGAATTGAACCTGGGACCCTTGAGTCTGCAGGCCGACACTGAGCCAAACTGGTCAGGGCAAGCCTGGTTCTCTTTACATGTGGGAAGGTCCTTTTCCACACAAGCCCCTGGAAGCAAAGTTCCTCCCTCTCCTACCATCTCACCAAAATAAAAGCCCCTAGCTTATTGGACTGGACTTTCCCTGGAGCCTGGTCTTTACATGTGGGAAGGCCCTTGTTCTCTGAGCTGTGGGAGACTCAGGGCAAGGTTAAAACACACATGTGAACACACCCTGCATACAGTCACCAACATGTGCAAATTAACGTTTGCATACTCACACACATGCACACTCACTCTCTCTCACACACAACTCCCAGTTCCCAGGAAGGAAACCTGTCCCCAGGTTCCTGAGGGTCCTTGGAGGCCTTGACTCTCTGGGAACTGTGTAAACTCCTGCAGCTGCATCTGGGACAGGACACCTGGGGACAAGGAGCATCAGCCCTGTCAGTCAAGTGCAGTCACCCCATCCCACGACCCCTGCTGACCCCTGAGACCCTCACCTTGGGGGGCTGTCATCAGGCACAGGAGAAGACCCAGCAGTCTCATCTTCTTCTAGACCACAGCTCTGCCTCCCCAGAGACCTCAGCCCTGTTTGAGGAGAGGGTTGTGAGCCTGCACAGCCCAGGAGAGGATTTACCCTGGATCTTGAAGAGAAATTTGCATGTGGCTCAGCATTTCCCTTATAAGTAGAGGGACTGAGGTAGGTATTCTCCGGTCATTTTGGCCCCCATGTTGGGGCATCTCTTTCCTTGACCTCACTCACCAGGTTACTCAAGCATGGGGCCCACTTGGGTCATGAGATTCATTGGAATTAGGTCGAGGACAACCTCTCCTGAGCAGAGGAAGAAATGTTGGACTAGATGAGTAGATTAGATTGGTAAATTCCTATTCACCTTTCAAACAAATTTCATAGGGATTACCGTTTGTTTAGCTTCTGAAATCCAACACTTAACATATATCTACAATTACAAATGTTTATCATTGTCATTTTATATGCTAATTATGTTCACCTTGTAAACCATTTGAAAAGCACAGGCATTTTTTTTTCTGTCACAATGTCTTCATTTATGAGGTTACTTTGATATGAGAAACTGCTTCCCAACCACAGGACAAAGGGATTCCCTTGATTCTTGATGTTGGAACTTTTTTTTGTTTTATATCACACTGTGCAAAAATCTTCCCTTATGAAAGCCCATGGCTTATTGCAAAGACTCCAAACTAATAACATCCAAAATAATCATTTTTTAACCTGAAGAAGAGATCAGAAATAAAAACAGCGATTATGCATGTGTACCATTGAGAATCTTTCATATCTTGAAATGATGTGGCAGCCTGTTAAGTGACCTGATTTCTCAGTCTAGTGTTATCAGTGATGTTGGGGTTCAGAGTGAGGGGAATTGGAGAATTCCTAGCGTAGTTTTTCTCACAGGAAAGGGAACTTAAACCCTGTCAGGAATCCCTCACTCCCTGCCTCCTTCTGTCTTGTGCCCGGGGATGCTCACTGTGGTCAGAGGGTGCTGGGCTCTCCCCAATAACATACAACATCCTTAATGTGTAATGCACACATTCTCCCATCAGGAACTTGATTTGGAGAGAGTCTCTAGCTAAGCCTGCCATTTAATGTCTTTGATGAAATTTTGGTGGGACAAATGATTTTACTTTTATTAAAGTTCAATTCATCACTATTTTTTTTAGTGGGACTTATTTGGGGTGATTTTACAAAGAACTACCCAGAAAATCCTGAGCCTCAACTGTCCATGTGATTAGCTACAGAAGCCCCAGGGACTGGAGCAGGTTCTGATTCCAGAGGTGCTGCTGGGAAACTACCCATAAGTCTAGATTTGACTGTGGAACTGGGTGAGGGGAGGAAGCTTGTTTTGAGTCACATGACAAAGATATGACTGATATTCATTGATAGAGAGTTACTGGACATGTGGGTTTAAAGTCTCCTCCAGTGAAGGCCCATAAGGAAGTTCAGGGCATGACAGAGATAGTTTATATCATTGTAGAACATGCCTTAATTATTAGGAACAGGAGTTTGTGAGAAGTAGAAACATTAAGCATTCTGAAGATAGGGATCAAGAGAAATAAGAAGCGTGTCACTACAAAGTGATGGGAAAAGGGTCCCTGTTTCCTACATGCCCATTCTTAGTGTCTCTCTTCTAGAAGGTAACACATTCCTAGGTCCAGGGGTTCTGCACATGGACACCTTTGGGGTCATTAGTGATCTGGTCTCACCATAGATCATCCAAGCTGCATAAATCATTGGGATCCCATTTATGAAATCTGTCAACACTTACAGGGAAGGGTGGATAGCCCTCACTGGAGAAGTCATGGTGAAGATGTGTGAGTCTGAGGAGCCATCATTCAATTATACCAGGGCTCATATCTCAGTCCATCATCCTCATTGTAATCATCATCATCATCATCACCATCATCGTCATTGTCATCATCATCACAATTAGCTTACTTACAATCATGCTTCCCATATTCTATAGATATAGTTGTTGTCCACATACAATTCCTTTTTATCAGAAAAGAAAGCAGGCATCTATTCTTCAGATACCATTGGAGATTGAATCCCTCCACCCCCAAATATATGTTGACACCAAGCCTTAGTGAAAATCAATGACCTTTGATAAAGTACATATTTCATCAAGATAGGAGATCTTCTCCATATTGTAGGTGGGTGCTAGGGGATCGATTTAGCTGTTGCAAATCAGAGGCTAGTGTTTGGCCAAAGAGGTGGGGACTGTCTCAACAACCCTTGGGGAGAACTGTCCAGGTTAGTTGTCTAGTGATCTGAGTGATGGAATCAGGCCAGGTGAATGCAAACAGATCCCATGAGTTAGGACTAAGAAGGATGGTGAAGAAATTGTCCTTCAGATCTAACACCATTCAGTGGGTGGTGTCAGGTGGTATTTGAGAGAGTATAGAGTAAGGGTTGGGTACTCCCGGGGTGATGGGTAGAGTGGCTTCATTGATTGCCCTAAGGTCCTTAAATAAGGTATAGGAGCCATTAGGTTTTTTACAGCGAGTGAGGCAGTGTTGGCTGGGGAGGCTGCCTCCCTGAATATGTTGGAAGAGAGAAGTCTGTCAATAATAGGTTTGAGGCCAAGCAGAGCCTGAGGTGTTAGTGGACATTGAGCTCTTTTGGGAAATTGCCCTGGAGTTTGAGTGTCAACTGTACCATGGGATGATGAGAGGCTATAGAAGGATGAAAGATATCCCAAACACAGGGACTTACTTGGGTCAGCCATAGTGGGAGGGGAGAGGTAGTAGGGTTGGAGAGGACATCCCCTATGGCAAGGAGCAGGACCCTTTGGGACTATGTGGGAGTGCTTTTTGGGACCTGGGCTGAGGAGGGATGTACCTATTTTAGTTAAAATGTCCCATCCTAGCAAGGGCGTGGGACAGCTGGTCAAAACTAGGAAGGGGTGTGTGAAAGTCTGCCTGGATATCAGGAGAGGCGTAGGGTGCTAAGTGGGCGAGTACACGTACCTTATATGCCTACAACAGAGATAGGGGGATGGAGGAGGAGCCCTGAGTATTCAGGCAGAACTGAGTATGTCACCACTGTATCTAAGATGAAAGAGATGGGCTTACCTGCCACCTTTAAGATTACCCTGGGTTCTGCAGCAGTGATGGTTTGAGCCAGGGCTGTGTGGGAACCTGGTCTGGTCAGCTACTAAATACACCACTAGGTCCAGGAGCCCTGAGACTGAAAATCCGGGAGGGGAATTTGCTTGCGCCTGTGGGGGAGGTGCTTGCACCTGTGTAATTCCACCTCTTAGTTAGAGGCCCTGCTGGACAGAAGGGTGAAGGGCTGGAGGAGGTCTCTGCTGAGGCAGGAACTGGCCCAATGACCCTTCTTGCCTCAAGGGAAACAGGGCCGGGTGGGGTTCCTGCCTCTGTGGAGCCCTTGACTCTCTCACCGCCCCCCTGTTTGGGTGCTCTTACTGTGGAGG
>NW_006294371.1:11315-13455 GCF_000327345.1 Myotis davidii | reverse complement strand
CTTTCCCTTCTCACCTTCTCATAGGCTGCCTCCCTTTCCTCTCTCTCTCTTTCTTTTTGCCATTCTGCCTGCCCCTTTTCTTCCTGTCTGTTATTAAAAACTTTAAAAGCAACCTGTACAAGTTCTTGCTGGAGTGACTAAGGGTCCTGTTCTAATTTTTGTAGTATTTTGCAAATATCTGATTCTGATTGGCTGATAAAATGGGTAGGAGGAAGAGGGCTCCCTCCCGGGATGCAGGTTTATATTGGTATATTTTACTACGGCCTCTGTGAGTAGGTTTAGAAAGGCGGCAGGGTTTTCATCTGGATTTTGGGTGATTTCTGAGACTGTCACAGTTGACAGCTTTAAATCTTGCCTCCCACATTCCCTCTAAAAGTCAAGTGAGGGCATGGGCCATCTTCTTCATACCTGATTAAAGCTCCTGATTGGCTGTTGCCTTTGTGCCTTGCATTCCCTAAATTTGTCTGGATTTTCAGTGAATAATTTGTTGGCTTGAGCCATAGCAGCTGCCCAGATTCAATCCTTTTCCTCTGAGTGGTTGTGGAAGTGAGAATGCCATAGACATCTTGATAAGTCACTCTATATGCTTGAGTTAAATATTTAAGTTATTTTGTAAATTTGTTGGGATAATCTGAGAAGGAGCCTGCTCTCTTTTCTATTTGTGAGATCCAAGCAGGAAAATGGGACATGGACCCTCATGATGCCATGTTGTCCTGAAACCTCTCTTAGAGGATATACCTGAGGGGGAGGGGAGCTTTGGCCTCAGGGGGAGGAGGACCCCTGATGGAGTATGGGCATGAGGAGATGGCATGGAGGTTTAAGTGGAAGTGATAGGCTCCATTAGTGTAGGGTTCTTAGAGGGCACAGGAGGATAGAGGATCAGCTGAGAAGGGGAGTTAACAAGAAATGGAGAAGTGAAGGTGGAGCAGAGGGTATGGTTGAGGAAGAAGAAGAAGGTGAAGAGGGGCTTACAAATGGAGGGGGATGATCAGGGAGAGAGTGGTCTGCAGGGTCAAAGGAAAAACATTTGGGGGGGTCATTGTCTGGTGTCATTTTGGTTACTGGAAGGGACTGAGTTTTAGGAGGCTTTTCCTTGAGAAGTAGCATCTAAAAAGAGGTGGCAGATTGACAGAGGGAAGGATAAGGTCGAAGTGTCCAGAAAGCCTGGACATTTGGAACCTGGGACCACTTGCCCTTATGCCAAATGAAATTGTCGAGTTCAGTTAAGATTTGGAAATCAAAAGTGCCATTTTCTGGCCATTGGCTCTGATTATCTAAAGGATACTATGCCAAGGCCATGTTGGAATACAAAGGAAACTTTTTTTGTTTGTTTGTTTCATTTCTCCCTCTAGGCTGACCTTGGGAAGCCCATGGACCAGGCATCCAAGGGGAGTGCCTTTCGGGGGAATGACTGTGAAGTCCCCTTGGGAGTGTAGGAGACAGGAATAAAGGAATGAGGGAGAGAGGGTGAGGCTAATGACCAGGACCCAAAGAATCCAGTCGGCAAGACAGGCGTCCCCCTGAGGCCAGCATGGATTTGGTAAGAGTGGGTGGACTTCACCAAAGCCACCCCAAGGAGAGAGCCCACCATGAAACAGTGGAGAGCTCTGACTGAGCGCTCAGCTTTGGAGTGAGAGTGGGGTCTGAGTGGCCCCAAAACAAAACTCTGAGAGAATATGGTGGAGAGTCAAAGATTCACTGGCAAATGAGTGTCCGCTGTTGTCTGAAAGTGTGGTGCATATCCTCAGAAAGGTCCTGGGGAACAAAGGAGAAGGCAAAGAGGCAGGAAGGATAAGAGGCTTCAAGGGGTTAGTGGGAATGTACCTCAGGATCCCTGCAGCACAGAAAAGAGTTCTCCCGGGGACTAGTTGAGTGTTGTGGCGACACTCAAAATAACACAGAGTAATGACTGGGGAGAGGAGGAAAATGAGTCCCCAGAAGGACCAGAGCATGCATGGGGCTAAGAATGGGGATGAAATGGGGCAGACTGGGGCAGGAGTTCAGCTGTGCAGAGTGTATGGCTGGAGGTCTCCACCGGACATGAGGAGGAACACAGGAGCTGGAATTCCACAGTCTGTCTGAGGTCCAAGTGTTTGGTTGCCCAAAGGAAAAGAGGAAACTTTGGTGCTGTTTCAGAAAA
>NW_006294371.1:3938-11173 GCF_000327345.1 Myotis davidii | reverse complement strand
AAGGGATCAGGCCAGTTCAGAGGCCACTCAGAGGGGTGAGAGCAGGCCTTAGCCAATTGCCTGATCCCAGGATTTGGCACCAAAATGTAAGATCGGAGTTGCTCAATGAAATAGGGGGATGCAGCGAGCAAGAAGGGAGTTTATTAGAGGGAATGGGGGATAGAGCCACAACCTGGGATGGTCAGGACTCAGCCTCCACTGTCCTTGGGGTTGAATTTTATGTGCAAAAACCAGAAGGAGAGAGGCTGGGGTGGAAGTGTTCTAGTCTGATTAGATGGAGTTCATTGTCCTTCAACCCCACCGGTGCTGGCCATTGAGGCTGTGGCCTATAAGAAGCTGTTGTTATTGTTGGCCTTCTCTCTGGCTCTCTGTGTGGCTGCCTCCTGTTGTGCTGGTTAGGGTGACTGCTGGCTGATTCATGAAATGAGGCTGGGCCTACTTTCTTGTTCGGGACTTTCTAGTCCACCTGAGCCAAAAGCCTCTGCTGGCCTGTCAGTTCACCAAGATTAAGAATTCTCTGCAGCTGCTGGGACGTTCCTGCAATCTCTGCCATGTGTTCAGCCTCGCTACAAATAGCTGGGCTCCCCAAAGAGGGACGTGCCCCATCTTTAAACAAATTAAATCAAACCACAAAGAGACACAAAACCTCAACAGAAACACTCCTATGTACAATATTTACAGGCACGCACAACCCACCGACACGACTGAATGTCCTGCGCTGAAGCAGAGCCATGTCTCCTGTCCCTGGTTCAGGAACTGTTCCCACCAGAACCTCAGCATTCTCCCCAGTGCACTATCTGAGGGAATGTATTTCCTAGGCCTAGAATTTTTGTTTCCCATCCTCGGAAAGCCCATTGTGATTATTGAATGTGTTCAATGTGCTCAATATCCCATTGTGGAGGTTTCTCGCACTCTCCGAGATAGGCTTCATCCCCCTCTGGCCATTTATCTCTAGGGGGAAGGAATCCCAGACCAGAACTCCTAAATCATTTTTTGTCCCTCTGCTCAGCCTCAAACTCAGGCTCACACTTCCCCAGGGTGCTGGTTCAGAGAAGCTGGGTTCTGGTTTAAAAGAAATGCAAAGCCTAGCTGGTTTGTCTCAGTGGATGGAGCATCAGCCTGTGGACTGAAGGGGTCTGGAGTCAATTCTGGTCAAGGGCACAGGCCCTGGTTGTGCCCAGTAGAGGGTGTGCAGCAGGCAGCCCATCAATTATTCTCTCTCATTAATGCTTCTCTATCTCTCTCCCTTTCCTTTCCTCTCTAAAATCAATAAAAAACATTTTTCTTAAAAAAGGGACACTTAATGCCATGACAACTCCATAGTAAACTTTTTTTTTAATCCAGCACATGGGAACTCTTTAGAACTTATCCTGTTGAAGTAGCAGGTTTTTGATAACTGCACTTTCCTCTACACATTGAGAAGGACCATGTGTCACCTATGTTATATAGTTAGTTATTTATTTATTTAGTTAGTTATTGTCAAAGTTTTATATATGTCTTCCTTTTCCCCAATTGACTCCCCTGCCCACCAGCCATTCCCACACCAGGCAAACCCCAAAGCCCCAGTGTCTGTATCCATTGGTTATGCCAATATGCATGCATACAAGTCCTTTGGTTGCTCTCTAACCCCCCCTCCCCTGCCATTTATCTCTAGATCTATTCTTGGTCATCAAATTATGTTGATCATTATATCCCACATATAAGTGAGATCATGTGATATTTATCTTTCTCTCACTAGCTTCTTTCGCGTAGTATAACGCTCTCTAGTTCCACCTATGCTGTTGCAAATGGTAAAAGTTCCTCTTTTTCATATGGCATAGTATTCCATTTTGTAGAGGTACCACAGTTCTTTAATTCACTCATCTGCTTATGGGCACTTAAGTTGTTTCCAAATCTTAACTATTGTAAATTGTGATGCTATGAACATAGGGGTGCATATATCCTTTCTGATTGGTGTTTCTGGTTTCTTAAGATATAGTCCTAGAAGTAGGATTACTGGGTCAAATAGGAGTTCCATTTTAAACTTAAAAATATATATTTTATTGATTTTTTTACATAGAGGAAGGGAGAGAGATACAGAGTTAGAAACATCGATCAGCTGCCTCCTGCACACACCCTACTGGGGATGTGTCCACAACCAAGGTATATGCCTTTGATCAGAATCAAAACTGGGACCCTTCAGATGGCAGGGCAATGCTCTTTCCACTGAGCCAAACAGGTTAGGGCCATTTTTAACTTTTTGAGGAAACTCCATACTGTCTTCCACAGTGGCTGCACAAGTCTGCATTCCCACCAGCAGTGCAAGAGGGTTCCTTTTTCTCCACATCCTCACCAGCACTTGTCATTTGTTGATTTGTTGATGATAGCCAGTCTGACAGGTGTGAGATGGTATCTGTATTCTTTTTTCATTTTGCTTTTCCGGTTGGGTGTTTTTTGCTTCTTCACATTTCAAATCTTTTGACTTGATTCTTGCGATCCTCTACTCTGCTGTTGGAGCTCTGTATATTATTCTTTATTTGGTCCTTTTTCATATCCTTGAAGGTCTCACTAAATTTCTTGGAGGTTTCTAGAAAAGGATTAAAACCTTATCGGTGATAACATTGGCAAATATGTTCTCCCATGCAGTTGGCTTCCTTGTTGATTTGTTAATGGTTTCTTTTGCTGTGCAGAAGCTTTTTATTTTTATGTAGTCCCATTTGTTTATTTTCTCCTTAGTCTCCATTGTCCTGGAAGCTGTGTCAGTAAATATATTGCTACAACATATGTCTGCTATTTTGTGGGCTATGGAGTCTTTTAGGATTTTTATGGTTCCCAGTCTTACATTTAAGTCCTTAGCCATTTTGAGTTTGTTTTTGTGTATGTTATAAGCTGGTGATCTAGCTTCATTTTTTTTGCATGTATTTGACCAAATTTCCCAGCACCATTTATTGAAGAGACTGTCTTGACTCCATTGTATGCTCTTTCCTCCTTCTTCACATATTAATTGAGCATAAAGACCTGTGTCAATTTCTGGTTTCTCTGTTCTGTACCATTGGTCTATATGTCTGTCCTTGTGCCAGTACCAGGCAGTTTTGAGAACCGTGGTTTGGTAATATAACTTGATATTTGGTACTGTGATCCCTTTAACTTTGTTTTTCTTTCTCAGGATTGTGGCAGTTTTTCATTTTTTTTTTTTTTACTTCCAGATGAATTTTTAGAGAGTTTGTTTTAGATTTTTGAAATATGCCATTGGTATTTTAATGGGTAGTGCATTGAATCTGTAGATTGTTTTGGGTAGTGTGGATATTTTAATGATGTTGATTCTACCAATCCATGAACATGGGATGTTCTTCCATTTGTTTATGTCTTCCTCTATCTCTTTTTTTCAATGTCCTGAAGTTTTCTGAGTACAGGTCTCTTACCTCCTTAGTTAAGTTTATTCCTAGGTATCCTGATTGTTTTGTTGCAATGGTAAATGGGATTCTTTTTGTTTGTTTCACTTTCTGTGAGTTCCATATCTATACTAATAAAAGTTTAGGTGGCCCGTGTGCCCTCATGTAATCACAAGATGGCCACTCCCATGCTGTCACAAGATGGCCACCACAAGATGGCCAGCAGGAGGGTGGGACAGTTGGGGGTGACCGGGCCAGCAAGGGAGGGCAGTTGGGGTGACTGTGCTGGTAGGGGAGGGCAGTTAGGGGCGATTGGTCCATCAGGGGATCAGTTAGGCATCAATTAGGCTGGCAGGGGAGTGGTTAGGGGCTATCAGGCAAGCAGGTAAGCAAGCAGTTAGGAGCCAACAGCCCTGGATTATGAGATGGATGTCCCACTGCCAGTTTAGGGCCTGTGAGATTAGGCCTAAACTGGCAGTTGGACATCCCCAGAAGGGTCTCAGATTGGAGAGGGTGCAGGCTGGGCTGAGGGACACCCCCAGTGTGTGAATCTCATGCACCGGGTCTCTAGTTGGTATATTAAAAGGCCATAGATTTCTGGGTGTTAATTTTGTATTCTGCTACATTTCTGAATTCATTTATTAGGTCTAGTAGTTTTTTTGATAGAGTCTTTGGGGGTTTCTATGTATAGTATTATGTCATCTGCAAATATGGATGTGTCACATATGTTTTAAATGAAGACAAGACAATATGTTGATGTAAGAAATGTCCAAACACGTACAGAATGTTTTATAAGATTTTAATTGAGCCCAGTGGATGACAACTGTTGGAGAAAAGACATCAAATTCTGTGGAGCATAACAGTTTGCAGCTGCGTTTGTGCATTTGAAGTTAAGGAGGGAAGGTGAGGAAGATGACATGGAGGTGAGAGAGAGCAAGGCAGGGACTGGATGAAAGGACAGTTACCAGGAGGTGTTCTCCTGAGGGTGGTCATGCTTATCTCAAAGGTGTATTGACCCAGATGCACAGGAGCAATGGATGGCATTGCTGAAGATAAAGATAAGCCCTTTAGTAAAGAAGTTATAGACCTGGGGCCTGCCTATCCCCCAGGACTGCCCAGGTAGTAATTTGTGATCAGAGCCTCCTGTGAGTTTCCTTTCAGTCACTCAATTTGGTCACATTTACTACAGATCCCCCTTTTGTTCACAAATACAATCCTAAAACTAGACATAGGAAAGGACTTTCTGTGAGCTCTGTTGCTCAGCCTTGGAGCAAAACTAATTTAAGACAGAGCAGGAAATTGTATCTTTGCTCAACTCTCCACCTGCTCCTGGTCTGGGGTATGTGCTGGTCCTGAGCGCTCCCTGGTGTCCTGGATGCCCCTGTAGCCCAGCCCTGTCCCTCCCTCAGGGAGGTTTGTGCTGGGTTCCCAGTGACTTTCCCTCACTGTGTCTTGCACAGTAATACATGGCCATGTCCTTGGCTCTCAGGATGTTCATTTGCAGGTACAGCATGTTCTTGTCATTGTCTCTGGAGATGGTGAATCGGCCCTTCACAGAGTTGGCTTAGTATGCCACTAAAACCAGTAATGAATGAGACCCACTCTAGGATCTTCACTGGAGCCTGGCAGACCCAGTGCATCCTGTTGCTACTGAAGGTGAATCCAGAGGCTGCACAAGAGAGTCTCAGAGACCCTCCAGGCTGCACTAAGCCTCCCCAGACTCCACCTGTTTCACCTCACACTGGATACCTGCAAACACAGAGACGTCCTCATCAGGAAACTATCACACATCCACTGTTTCTTTCACTCATATCCACTTACATATCCTTTGTCTCTTGTTCTTCCTAAATTACCTCTTAAAAGAGCCACAAGTAAAACCCAGCTGAGCCCAAACCCCATGGTAAGTGGTCTGTGTTCAGTCCTCATCAGGGAATAGGCACACCTGGTAATCCTGGGGCTGGGCTGCTGTCCCAGAGCTGCAGGGTCAGGGCTGGGCTCATTTTTAAGACCAAATGGGGCCCTATTCACATGTCAGCCTACTTTATAGGGAGCTCTGGGGTTGGATGCTGATACAAATGACACTTTCCCAGAGTGTGACATGTCCAAGAGCGTGTTTATGGTTAAACTAGAGGCCAAGTGCACAAATTCATACATGGGTAGGGGCCAGTGGGCTTACCCTGATGGGGCCCATCAGGTGGGGCTGGCCATGGGGTCTATTGCTGGAAGCTGTAGCTTTCCCCCAGCTGAATCTAATTATACTTTAGGATGGTCAAAAGAAAACCCACAACAGAACTGTCTTGCATTTCACATGCCATGAGATGTTGTTTATGTATTGTTTGTAAATGTATATCAAGATGGATGCTGGCCCTTTAATGATTTTTGCGTTCTTACCAGGCCTCTGCCTTCAGTTTCACAATATAATCTTCATGTCTGTTTGCTTAAAAGTTTTTTTTTTCTGTTTTTGAATGTGCCCACCTTTCACTGTCACTCCTTGAAGCCTGAGGGTCCTCTGCACTGCCACTTTTAAAGAGAGATTGAAATCTCACCTAATCTGTAAGTGCAGCAATTTGAAAAAATCCCCACCCAACCTTTCTACATTGCTCAGCAAAGGGTCGCTATCCTGTTAATGCTTAGGTCACCTTTTTGGCTAACTTGGAAGGTCTCCTGAGGCTGCGGGCCATAGAGGGAGAAATCCACACCTTGGCTGCAGGGTTTGCAGAGCCCTCTGGAGACTCTGGTCAAGGACAGAAGGGACTGATAATTATTTTCTTGTGCTTTCCCTAAATGTACATGCACCAGGGAGCCAGGCAGTGATTTAGGGGGTTGGGGGCCAATCAGGGGCGGAGCCATCCAGGGAGAGGGGACACAGTCCTTCAGGTCTTTCAGTTGTTTGGTCATTGGGCTTTTATTATATAGGATACATTCCTACATCTGGGCCTGTGCACTTCCCTCTGAACCCAACTGCTTCAGGTCACCTGTAGAAAAAAAGAGAAGGAATGAAAATCTTGGATTCTTTTGACAATCACCTGTAATGACAACCAAGAGAAATTAACCTTCAAATCTGATTACCAAAAGTTCAGGAGATGGGAATTCCGTCTGACACTATTTCCCCTACAAAGTGATCAGAGGGTAAACTCAGGACATAGTGTGATACTACAGCCATGGACCAACTTCTGTGGGAGAGAGGCGCATCTGTGTGGGTCCCTAGGGGACGGAAGTATGAGCTATAGAGACAGAGACAGAGCTCCCAGGTCCTATTTCTTTGCGGGGTTTGGTGCTTGATGTATAGCAGCTGCAGAGCCTCCCTTGTGGTATTTATTCTCTAGACTCTGTTGTAGATCCAGTTTCATACATTGGGATACAGAAGAATCTCCGTCATGACCAGGTGTGTTTAGGGGAAGATGTGGGCAATGATTTAGGAATAATGACGTTTAGGTCAGGATAATGTTATTGGAAACTTTGATGCCTGCATGTGACCCGTGGGTTCAGCTTCAGGTTTCCTGTATGTGATTTGTCCTGGGGTTTCCACATAGGAATGAACCTGTGAGAGGGGTGATGGTTGATGAAGAGGGGAAGGTGGGTTTTTACAGGGTTTTTACAGGGTTTCCTCTGCCCTTGACACTTTGGAAGAAGCTGGGGAGAGTCAGCAGGCTCTGGCCATGGAGCTCTGGGTCTCAGAAAGATCTAGGTAGGACAGTGGAAGGCACTTGGGAGTTTTTCATTCTCTTGAATTTTGGGGGAATATTTTGAGAGGGATAAAGGTTCGGTCTCTTTTGAATGTCTGGTGAGATTCACCTGTGAAGTAATTTGGTCCGGGACTTTTGTCTGCTGGGAGGTTTTTCAGTCCTGCTTCGATTTCGTTAG
>NW_006294371.1:3432-3830 GCF_000327345.1 Myotis davidii | reverse complement strand
GTTTTTCTCTGGTATTAGTTGCTACTTCTCTTTTATTTTATTTATTTGTGTCATCTCTTTTTATTTTTTGATAAGTCTATTTAAAAGCTAATAATGGAGTCAAGACAGTCTCTTCAATAAATGGTGCTTTGAAAATTGGACAGACACATTCAAAAAATGAAACTAAACCACCAAATTACACCATACACAAAAATAAACTCAAAATGGATAAGGAACTTAAATGTAAGACTGTAAACTATAAAAATACTAGAGGAATCCAAAGGCAACAAAATCTCAGACATGCCGAAGCAATTTCTTCACAGATTCATCTCCCAGGGCAGTGATGGTGAACCTATGACAGGTGTGTCAGAGGTGACACACAAACTCATTTTTTTGCTTGATTTTTATTTGTTAAATGA
>NW_006294371.1:0-2423 GCF_000327345.1 Myotis davidii | reverse complement strand
AGTAGAGGGGCAGGAGGCAGCTGATCAATGTTTCTCTCTCATTGATGTTTCTAACTCTCTATCTCTCTCCCTCTCTGTAAAAAATCAATAAAAAAGCAATAAAAAAAATAAAAATAAATAAAAAAGGGAAAAAAATAAAATACAATACAAAAGAAAAAAACACACACATGTGAATACAACCTGCACAGTCAGAAACATGTTCAAATTAACATTTGCACAGACACACACACACACACACACACACACACACACGCACATGCACACTCACACACACAACTCTCAGTTCCCAGTAAGAAAACCAGTCCCCAGGTTCCTGAGGGGCCTTGGAGGCCCTGACTCTCAGGGAACTGTGATGGCTGGACCCTAACCTCAGGGATATCTAGGTTCTCATCTCTGGGGCCGGTGGGTGTCCTTATATGGCAGTGCTTTGCAGACATGGTTAAGGTGGGGACGAGGGAGCTGAGGGTGATGACATGAGGGTTACCCTGGCCACCTGCTGGGACATTCCTGTAACCACAAGGGTCCCCTTCAGAGGGAAACACAGCAAATCAGACTAAAAGGTTTTTTAATCGTTGAAACCAGACATTGGGAAGGGTTTACACATCCACCTGAGTGAACGAGGACCAGAAGGGAAGCATGGGGTAGGGAGAATGGAGAGCTGTGGTGGGAGGTCCTGGGGGAGGATACTCCTCGCTTTGGCCCAGGTGGGCCTGTCAGAGGGAAACATAGGGACTGGGGGCCTGAACTCAGCACACAAGGGCCTGGGCTGCACTGGGATCTCTTGGTGGGAAGGTTTCCCAAACCCAGGAAAGGGAGAACAATGAGGATGGTTTCCTTGCAGAGAAAGAGAAATAGAAAATACAAAGACTTGGTGAAGGAGAGTCCTCATCACTGCCGACATGTCACCTGCAACCTGGCAATGTCCCTCCTTCATTGTTGTCTGTGGTGAGAATATGAGAAGCCACAGAAATACACAGCCATGTCCTGGATGGTAACTGAGCTCAGCTGCAGGGAGAACTGCTTCTTGGATGTGTCTCTGGAGATGGGGGTTTGGCTCTTGAGGGAGGGGCTGTAATGTTTCCATTATTATTTATGCATCCCATTCACTCCAGCCCCTTCCCTGGGGCATGGCGTATCCAGGTCCAGTCATAAGCACTGGTTGTGATGGAGAATCCAGAGACTACACAGGTGACAGAGAGGGGCTGCGAGGGCTTTACCTGTCCTGGGCCTGACTCCTGCAGCCGCACCTGGGACAGGGCAATTGCAATGTTTCCAGATCTTAGCTATTGTAAAGTGTGAGGCATATATTGTGGGAAACTGTTTATTGCCTTCACTATCTGATAAGCATAGACAGAGAACTCCCTGAAACCCCCCGAAGGCTGGGTGCCTTTGAAGCCCTAGCAAAGCTAGGAGCTAGGCGCCACCTCTGTTTGTCCAGACAGCAGTAGCTGAAACTACTCCCCCATTTATTATTATGTAAATCCTTGCTGATGGGATAGTCTACCTGTTAATGGGGGGTGTCCATTAAAAGATTGGAGCAGCCTGAGCATGGGTGGAAGTCCCTCTCCTTGAGTTGGACTTGCCCGCCTCAAACCTGCTGTCCCTGTCACAGCTAACACCTGTCTGCCTGAAACCACACATTTCACTCAGCTTCCCGTCTGTTCTGGTGCAAAAGTCCTGTTTCCCAGCCTCTCAAAGTGGGAGAATTTCCATCACTTAAAAATGGATCCCTGGCAGGTGGTGGGGGTTAGCTGGAGGAAGTCAATGCTGAAAAAAAAAGGGGACAGAATAGATACTTTCAATTTAAAAAATAATAAAAATAAATTAATCAATTTAAAACATGGAGTCCTGGCCCTGGCTCTATTTGGCTCAGTGGGATAGAGTGTTGACCTGTGAACCAAAGAGTCTCAGGTTTGATTCTGGTCAAAGGCATGGACCTTAGTTTCAAGCTCCTCCCTGGCCCTTGCCCTGGTGAGGGCACGTGTAAGAAGCAACCAGTTGATCTGTTTCTCTCACATCAATTGTTCTCTCTTCCCCTCCCTCCCTTCTACTCTCTCTCTGAAAAGCAATGGAAAAAATATCCTTGGATGAGGATAGAAAAAGATAAAAAAAAGGAAAATGTTTGTTCTTGGGAGCAAAATCCTGGGTAGAAAGTTGAGGCACCAAGTCATCCTTGGGGGCAGGTGGGCACTTCCCTTGTTGGAGGAGAGTGGCCAGGTGAGGACTGATGGACACAGGAATCTGGTTCTGTGGTCAGCTTGTTCCTTCTGGGAAGGCTGCCACCACCACTTGGAAAGTGAATCACATTGGAGAGGGAGTATGGCATATGCAGGTCAAACATCACAAAGCCTTACTTCTCTCTTTCTTTTTATTTATTATTATTGTTATTATTTAATTTTTTATTGTTTTATTGCTTAAAGTAT
>NW_006294370.1:7495-9616 GCF_000327345.1 Myotis davidii | reverse complement strand
AATAGAGTCAATAATATTGTGATAACTATGTATAGTCCCAGGTGGGCACTGGAATTATGGGGGAATCACTTTGTAAAGTATATGATTTTCTAACCACTATGCTGTACACCTGAAACCAATTCAAAGTAATATTGAATGCAAACTGTAATTCGCAGGAGGCCACCCATTCTCTTCACTAGCAGAGAAGTACAAACAAGGATCCCGGAAGGCTGGTGACCCTTGAACCCACAGCAAGGGCCAGAGCTATGCACCGATTGTCTAGTCCTGACAATGGGGGCTTGAGCTATTTGTTGATCAAATAGTCTCAGAGTAAATCCTCCTCATATTTACTGACCTTTAAGATAGTCTGTCTGTTACTGCAATTACCTGCCTGACTAAGGGTTTTATGTTTAACCAAAGTTGAATAAAAGGCTGGCGAGGCCTGGGTACCGGTGGAAGTCCTTCCCCTTGAGTTGGACTTGTCCGCCTGGCCCCCAAGTATTTCCAAATTATCTCTTGTCTTTTCTCTTTCATTTGTGTGCGGCTCCTCTTCCAGATCCTGATCCCTGAACCATGCGGGACATAGGGGAAAAAATCCTTGATGAAAAAGTAAAATTATTGTATTTACTAAGCCTTGACATTTGAGTATGTGACTTTAAAAAAAAAATTTTAAATTCTCACCTGAGGATATTTTTTCCATGATTTCTAAAGAGATTAGAAGCGAGGGAAGAGGGGGACAGACAGAGGGAAGGGAGGAAGAAGGGGACGAGAGAGAGAAACATCCACGTGAGAGAGACACATCCATCTATCTATTGGTTGCCTCCTGTATATGCCCCCACTGGGGCTGGGGAATCTGCAACCGAGGTACCTGCCCTTGACTGGGAATCGAACCCAAGACCCTTTGGTCTGTGGGTCGATGCTCTAACCAAGGAGAAAACCAGGCAGGGCCAGCATGTGCCTTTCTCTAATGTTATGTCTGAATGAATGGGAAAGATGCATAAGACATTTCTGCTCAAACTGCAGTACCATGGTGATCTCCAGGAAAAGCACTTGTGCAATCGTTTGAGTTGCAGCTAAAACTTGAAGGACAATTGTTAAAAATAGATATGATTATTCACATTTTGGCATTTAGCAGGCATTTTCTTGAAAATGAACGTAGCGAGCCTGTGACTTCAAGGAAATCAACTGACAGCTACTTGTTTCCAATAAAATTTGAGTTTTTGAGCAAAAATATAAATGTTGGAAATTCGACACCATGGATTTGACAGCTTCCCAATACTGAAAGAATTTTCTGATGAAATCATTGGTAATATGAAATTTTTCATCCTATATCATAAAAGGCTAATATGCAAATCGACCAAATGGCAGAACGACTGGTTGCTATGATGTGCACTGACCACCAGGGTATATAAAGGAATTAACATGCATACTTTAATGAAACCTGGATAATTCCCTCAGACAAAAAAATAAAATTACTTGCCGAAACCGGTTTGTGTCTGACTGCCAGCGAGAGGGCGCAGGCCCGGCTGAGGGACTCCCCCGCGCCCCCCGCCCGAGTGCAGGAGTGTTGTGCACCAGGCCTCTAGTTATGAAATGTGTCAATGTGTCATGCAAAGATTTGCATGAGTCAGTGGCTCGATATCTTTTAACAGGACTAACGTATTTTGTTCCAAAATCATGCATGAATAAAAGATAGATTAAAATGCAAGATAAGTCAATGGATTTTTTTTCATCCTCACTGAGGACATGATTACTAGTACTTATTTTAGTGAGAGAGGAAGGGAGAGAGTGAGAGGGAGAATTATTGATCTGTTACCTCTTGTAAGGGCCCCAACTGGTGACTGAACTCTCAACCTAGGTATGTGCTCTGATTGGGAATCAAACCTGCCACCTTTTGGTGTACGGGACGATGGTCCAACCAAGGGAGCCACACTGGCCAGAGTGAGGTTAATGGATTTTAATGCAAAAGAGTAAGAAAAATTAATTGACATGGTTCAGATTCTACATTGCAAATAACTTTTAGAAATATATATGTTTTCATTGATTTCAGAGAGCAGAAAGGAGAGAGAGGGGAACATCAATGTGAGAAACATCACTTGGGACCCCAACCTCAACCGGGACCGAGCCCACCACCTGGGCATG
>NW_006294370.1:4480-7000 GCF_000327345.1 Myotis davidii | reverse complement strand
CCCAATTCTCTTCCTTTTCAAAACGCAAGCTCCTTCCCTGACCCCAACCTGCCTCTCTTCAAGCACAGAGGGGTCTGTGGGGTCTGATTAGCATGAGGTCCTGGTGAACTAGAGGGTAGGGGACAGGAACTACCTCTTGACCTGACCTCCCAGGCAGGACTGGGATCTGAGGGCACCAGCTTGGTCTGGCTGGAGAGTTAATGAAGGATGGGGGAGGGGGTGGGCGTCAGGGGAGGGAGGATTTTAACAAAGCCCCACAAGGTGTCACTTTTTATCCGAATACTCTCCTTTCCCTCCAGCCTTCTCTGGCCAGTGTCCGTCACCTGGACATAAATGAAGCCTCATTAGCAGAGAGGCCAAGCCCGTGATGCCCGGGTCATGTATCAGCAGGTCCTTTACCCATAGGACCCTGCGTGCTCACAGGGGCTGCCTTCAGTCAGGCATCGCAGAGGGGTCCGCAGAGGCTAATTAAAGCTCCCCCGGTGACATCAGGGGAAAGCGAGGCAGCACGATCAGATCTAAGGTCCTGCTTATGCAGGGACTGGAGGGAGGGGCAGAAGGACTGCAAGCCTGGCTCCAAGGATCTCAGCCACAGCCCTTCTGGGAACTCAGACGGGGTCACATGACCGCTGTCCCCCGGGCTGCAGGCCAATGAAGTCACAGCCACAGAAATCTCATGAATCACAAACGCTTGAGACTCCCACCCAGTGCATTACAGGAAGTGCCACGCTTTCCTCGGGTTTTCCAAGAAATCGCAGAGCGCGGACGAGTCCCCAGTCCCTGCCGGCTCCGCCTGCGAGCGCGGCGGCAGCTCAGTCGCGCCCTCTGGCGGCGAGTCTGCTGTTGGTGCAAAGTCCTGCTGGGCCGCCTCCTCTTTTTAGAGCGTGTGGAGGCCAGGAAGTCCCTTCAGAGGTATCTTTGGAAGAAAGAGGGAGAAGGAAACGTCTTCTCTTTCTGTTACCCCCTGTTTCCCAGCAAAGCTGCCAGGGTCCTGAACGACTATTTCCTATTATTTCTCCCTATTTCCTCCGGGGGGCGCGCGCTCACTGCCAGGACCCCTTTGGCTGGGCTGCCCACGTGCTTACACTGTCTTTTCTCCTGGCTACTTGGCTGGCCAGGTGATGTGCTGGGGCAGGGAAATAACGCAGCCCCTGCGCAAGGTTGGAGACCTAAGAGCAGCCGACCCAGCGTTCCTGCCTGCAACATGGGGTGGGGCAGGAGCAGAGAGAATATTTCTGTGTCAGCCGCTGTCCTAAGCACTTTTTGCAGTTCTTGCCCATCTGATCCTCACAACAGCCACAGGAGGAGGTACTATTATCACCCCATTTCATAGTGTGGTTTAGGGAGGCTAAGGAACCTGTCCAATGTGCTACGGCTACTAACGGCGGAGCGAGATTCAAATCCAGGCTACCTGGCCCCGCACAGTGCTGGGTTGTGTGTGTGGGAAGGGGGAGGGGAAAGGGGGTTCAATTCCGGTGGTTGTGTGTGTGTGTGTGTGTGTGTGTGTGTGTGTGTTTGTGTGTGTGTTAAGGGGAAGAGGGAGGGACTGGCCTGAGACAGCCCAGGAGGCTGGCTGGGGGTTGATGACTGATGGTCAATTTTATGGGTGGGCTGGAGTCCCCAGTTACTCAAACATTAGATGCTGCTGTGAAGGTATTTTGTGGCTGGGATTAGACTATATCAGTGGTTCTCAACCTTGGCTGCACATTACTATCACCTGGGAATCTTTTTAAAATCCTGATTTCTGGGCAAAATCAGGATTTTAAAAAGATCCCCAGGTGATTCTAATGTGCAGCCAAGGTTGAGAACCACTGGTCTATATGATCAGTTTCAGTTAGAGAGATAGATCACCTGGGTGCGACCAGTCAATCAATGGGAAGGCTTCAGGAGCAGAACGGAAGCCCCACTGAAGGAGAAAGTCCACCTGTGGGCCAGGGTCAGCCTTCCTCACAGCCCGCCCTGCAGACTGGAACTTGCCTAGCCAGCTCCCGCCACTGTAGAAGCCAACTGCTGGCAATACATCCCTTACTACATCCCACTGCTCCTGTTTCTCCACCTGAACCTGACTCATACCATGACCAAGACCAGACAGATGCCTGTGGGGGGTGAGGAGACCACTCCCCAGGACTTGGTTCAATGTGAGTCCCCTCCACGGGCTCACTGCCACCCTGGGGAGAGGCGGGAAATCCCAGATGGACTGATACGTGTCCATCCTCAAAGGGAATGGAGAATCTATAAAGAAATCTAGTTCAGATATGGAAAAGTGAAGAAAGACATTTGTGCACGCCCAGGTTTATGGGCTAAGTAGAGTCACATCTACTACAGCATGTTAACACCCTAGACCCGTGGTCGGCAAACTGCAGCTCTCGAGCCCCATGCGGCTCTTTGGCCCCTTGAGTGTGGCTCTTCCCAAGCCTTAGGAGTACCCTAATTAAGTTAATAACAATGTACCTACCTATATAGTTTAAGTTGAAAAAATTTGGCTCTCAAAAGAAATTTCAGTCGTTGTACTGTTGATAT
>NW_006294370.1:0-4354 GCF_000327345.1 Myotis davidii | reverse complement strand
ATATAAGTTTAGTTTAAAAAATGTGGCTCTCAAAAGAAATTTCAATCTTTGTACTATTGATATTGGGCTCTGTTGACTAATGAGTTTGCTGACCACTGCCCTAGACCTACGTCAGGGTGCAACAGAAAACAGAGCTACAATAACAGTAACCAAGCCATAATAATAAGAGTAACACGGCCTTATTGTAAGAAAGTACCAGATGTCTGTTATTGTATTTTACTCCCATTGGCTGACAGTAAACTTGTGAAGGGAGGGTGGTCATTAGCCCCTTTGCAGAAGAGGAAGAGAGACCTGGGAACATAACATAGTGGCCTCATTGTTCCATGGCTGGCGAGTGCGAGTCAGGGTTCAAGACCTGCCCTGTTGCCTCCAACGCTGTACTTTAATGACGATGCTGTATTGGTCTCTGGCACAATGACTGAGATTCCCCCTTCGGGCCCATCATTCCTCCTTCAAAGTTCCCAGAGACTCTCCCCTGTGCTCCTCAGCTACCAGAGACCCTTCCTCCCCCTCTTGGCATTTGCCCATGTCTTCTGACCCGGCCCAGGATTCACTAGGAAGCTCCCAGATCCTCTCAGTGTCTGCGCCAGGCTGCAGAGGTTGCTAGGTCCCTGCCTGGGGCTGGGTCACTAACCCTGAGATGTCTGGGAGGGAAGGCCCAGCAGGCCCACCCACAGTCTGTCCCTCCCTGTGAGTGCATGCCCCTCCTCCCACCAGAAGCAGAGTCTGGGTCTGAATCTGGTCATGTGACTTGATTTGGCCCCTGGAATGCAGCAGAAGTGTTGCTCTGTGGGGTTAGGCCCAGCCCTCGGTTTTTGGTTTTGCCCTCTTGGCACCCAGCTGCCCTGCGCTGAGGAAGGCCAGGCTGTCCTAGTGAAGGATGGAGAGAGGGCCCTGGAGGAAAGGGCACCATGTGTGAGACACCCCAGCGACAGCCAGCATCAGCGCTGAGAGATGCCTTCCGGGACCTTCCAGCCCAGGCCAGCCCAACCTGCAAGTGGATGCAGCTGAGCTCTGCTCAGTCCCTACCCGTATCTCATGAGAGCGACTAAGTCATTGTTGCTTTACGCTGTTCAGCTTTGGGTGGTGTGTTACGCACAACACACAACTGATACAGACTCACCCGTGGGAGAAGCAGGCCTCTGCAAACCTTGATGCAGGCTCCACTACAAATTTGAGCTGAGTCTTGGTCCAAAAAAGAAACCCTGCCCTGGCCAGTGTGGTCAGTGGTTGGAGTGTTGTCCGGCACACCAGAGAGGGTGTGGGTTCCATTCCCGGTCAGGGCACATGCCTGGGTTTCGGATTCAATCCCAGTGGGGGCGGGTATGGGCGGCAGCAGATCAATGTTTCTCTCCCCCTAAAATCAATAAAGTCATATCCTCAGGTGAGGGCTACAAAGAAACCCAGACTCCAGGAGGATGTTTGTTCTCTGAGAAGCAGCTGGAATCTGCTGTCCCTCAGATGGGGCCTTGGAAGGTGGCCCTGCTCACCCGCTGCAGCCACCGTCACTGCAGGCAAGACCCGCAGCCTGGCCTGGCAAGAGAGGCCATTTCTGTCCTCAGGTGCTCAGGTGCCTGCAGTGCTCAGCCTGGGAAGCAGTTTGCTCACTGCTTCCTGCAGCTGCTCTCAGGGAGGACAGAGAAGGTGGCCCAGCTCACCTGGAAGGGGACTCAGCTTGCAGGCCTCCCGGATGTAGCAGGAGGAGCTCACGTTCATTGTGGGCAGGGCTCTCTTGGAGACAACCCCACCCCCAGCACCAGCCCCCCAAAGGCTGAAGGTGTCACTCCCCCGTCACCCTCCCCCTGCTCTACCCCATACTTAGCCCTCATCACGCCCCAGGCAGAATCACCTCAGACAGCTGGATCTGCATAATTCTAGAAAGAGGGGTCTGGGGGGCAGCAGCAAACGCTCAATGCCAGGTCTCAAGGGCGGCTGAGGAGCAACACAGCCACTAAACACAACCCTGGATTGGAGGAAAGGTGCTTAAATGTCATTATTTGGACCAAATAGCAAAACCCAAATATGGACTATGCATCAGATAAAAATATAGGGTTGCCCAGCCGGTGTGGCTTAGTGATTGAGCATCAACCTATGAACAAGGAGATCACAGTCGATTCCTGGTCAGGGCACATGCCTAGGTTTCTGACTCAATCCCCAGCAGGGGGTGTGCAGGAGGCGGCCGATCAATGATTCTCTTTCATCACTGATGTTTCTACCTCTCTCTCCCTCTCTGAAATTAAGAAAAATATCATATATATATAGAAAGAGAGAGAGAGAGAGAGAGAGAGAGAGAGAGAGAGAGATGCCAGAGAAAATACAGGATGCTCAGTTAAATGTGGATTTCAAATAAGCAACAAATAAAATCCTATATAATAAAAGGGTAATATGCAAATCAACCAGTGGATCAACTGGTCCCTATGATGCACACTGACCACCAGGGGGCAGACACTCAATGCAGGAGCTCCCACAAGGGGAGTGCTGCTCAGCCAGAAGCCGGCTAAAGGCTGGCAAGTGCAGCAGTGGTGGCGGGAGCCTCTCCCACCTCTGCCTCCATGGTAGTTGGATATCCCCTGAGGGCTTCTGGACTGAGAGGGTACAGGGAAGGCTGAGGGTCCCCCTCCCCCAGTGCACGAATCTTGTGCACGGGGCCTCTAGTTTTGATATAATCGATCCTATGTAATATTTGGGAGAGACTTATACTAAAAAATTATCTGTTATGTATCTGAAATCCACATTTAACTGGTTTCCTGTATTTTAACTTACTAAATCAAGCAACCTTATAATATGACTACGTAACGTAAGCTCTTTGATAACAGTACTGGAGTTATCCAAGAGAATGTCCATCTTCCCAGAAGACACACATAGAAGCATTAAGGAGTAAAGGGCCGAAATGCCTGAGATTTACTCTTACATGGTTTAGCAAAAATATTCACGGTAATAATAAAATTAATAACAAGGAGTGACAGAGCAAATGTGGCAAAATGTTGACCAATGATGACTGTAGAGCTAATGAGGCAAACAGTTGGTACTTAGTACGTTCATGAAATTTATCAGGAAACTGGTATTGAAGCCCATGATAAATTTCCCACCACCTATGTCTGAGGCCCGATTTTCTATGACTTCACCCATTTCAGCCACACGGTAGCACTCCTGTGAGCTGTGACCATCTACTCTGAGAGTCTGGTTAAACACGATATGGCCCATCCATGGGATAGAATGCCACATAGCCATTAAAAAGAAGGGCTGCCCAGCTGGTGTGGCTCAGTGGTTGAGCATCAACCTGTGAACCAGGAGGTCATGGTTGGATTCTGGTCAGGGAACATGCCCAGGTTATGGGCTCAATCTCCAGTAGGGGGCACAGGAGGCAGCTGATAGATGCTGCACTCTCATATCTATGTTTCTCAATCTCTCTTTCCTTCTTTCCTGTTTAAAAATCAAAAAGCTATCGATATAACTATATATATATATAAAAGCCTAAACGACCATTACTACCAAACAACCAATTGACTGGTTGCTATGATGTTCACCGACCACCAGGGGGAAGATGCTCAATACAGGAGCTGCCCCATGGTGGTCAGTGTGCTCCAACAGCCAACCTCCCACGGTTGGCCAACCTCCTGTGGTCCCTCTCCCTGGCCAGCTGGACCCAATCAGCCCCGATTGCAGGCAAGGCCGAGGGACCCTACCCGTGCGCAAATTCGTGCACTGGGCCTCTAGTTCTTTAATAAAACAAAGAAAGATACCCTGAATGTTATCAATAGTAGGAGACAAGATTTGGAACCTGTGTAGACTAGGATGCTTTGTTGCCAGATTGTAAGGATATTGCTCAACACACACATGGGTGCGCACACACATATGTGCTGGTGTCTGCATGGATGATCTCCTGTAAGGACCCACAGGGAGCTGTTAACAAAGAGTCTCTTGTGGGGAAGGGCCCAGTGGAGCAGGTCGGCTTTTGCTTTGCTTTTCACTTTCTCTGTGTAAGTGACACTCCCTCCTCACACCGAGTCAGTGCAGTTCTGTGGCGGCCCTGGGTCACAGGGCTTTTCATGGAGGCGCTCCACCTCACACCACCACCGTGCAGCAGGCCCCGATGTTACCCCATTTGACAGGTGAGGAAAGTGAGGCAAAGAGAGTTTAAGAGATTTGCTTAAAGATACACGGCAAGTAAGCAGTGGAGCTGGGAGTCAAATCCAAGCAGTGGAGTTCCACAGCTCCAACTTTTACCTACTAAGTGACACTGTCCCTTAATGTATTGTTTTTTATGTAGTTAAAAATTCACAGCAGTTTCCTGTTACAGCCCATTTTTTACTTCTTTATATACTTTTTATTTTTAATATATTTTTATTGATTT
>NW_006294369.1:0-1004 GCF_000327345.1 Myotis davidii | reverse complement strand
TGTGGGGGAAATGCATTTTCCTGTGTGGGAACCATACTTCCTGTCGCTGAAGCATTCTTCCTTGGGGAAAAACGCACCTTCCTGTAGAGAAACCTATTTTCCTATCTTCCTGTGGGGAACCCATCATCCTGGGGAGTAATGCATATTCCACTGGATAACCCTTCTTCCTCTGGAGGAAATACAACTTCCTGTGGGTAGAATGTGCTTTATGTGGGGGAAATCCTTCTTCCTATGGGAGAAAGGCAACTTCTTTGGGGAAGGCACCCTCCTGTCGGAAACCCATCTTCCTGTGGGGGAATTGCAACGTCCTGTGGGGAAAAGCACCGTCCTGTGAGGGAAAACCACCTTCCTGTGGGGAAACCCATCTTCCTGTGGCAAAACCCATCTTCCTGTGGAAGAAGGCATCTTCCTGTGGGGGAAACGCAACTTCCTGTTGGGGAAATGCATTTTCCTGTGTGCGAACAACTCTTCCTTTCGGGGAAACGCACCTTCCGCTGGGGAAACCCTACTTCCTGTCGGGGAACCGTTCTTCCAGGAGGGAAAACACACCTTCCTGTAGGAAAACCTATCTTTATGTGGGGAACCCATCATCCCGTGGAGGAATGCATATTCCAGTGGAGAACCCTTCTTCCTATGGGAGAAATTCAACTTCCTGTGGGGAAAATCCTTCTTCCTATGGGGTAAAGGCAACTTCCTTGGGTAAATGCACCTTCCTGTGGAGGAATGCATGGTATTGTGGGGGTAATGCACCTTCCTGTGGGGAAATGCCCCTTCCTGTGAAGGAAAGGCACCTTCCTGTAGGGAACCCCATCTTCCTGGAGGGAAACCCATCTTCCTGTGGAGGAATGCATCTTCCTGTGTGGAAATGCACCTTCCTGTGAGGGAAAGGCACCTTCCTGTGGGAAACCCATCTTCCTGTGTGGAAACCCACCTTCCTGTGGAGGAATGCATCGTCCAGTGGGAGATGCAAGTTCCTTGGGGAAATTCACCTTCCTGTGGGGGAA
>NW_006294368.1:0-333 GCF_000327345.1 Myotis davidii | reverse complement strand
ACAAAGTCTCATAAAAATATGTTGATGAAAAAACTGTTAGCAAGGCTATCGCTAGATTTTTTATGTCGCTAAAAGTGTCAGGTACTCTGTTTCAAGCACTCAAAATTTCTTGTTTGTAGTTGCACTCTTCTTCATTATTCAAATGATTTCATTCCAGATTTTCAAATTTCAACCTTAAGTCGACAAACACATGAGTCCAAATGCTACCTTAAAAATCTGCAAGTTGCTTCTCTAAATGGTCAATTTGCATCCATTGGAAATCCCTTAATTTCAAAGTACTGTAAACAACTACACCTGGATCTTAATTATTTTAATGGTCTGTTCTAAGCTTCT
>NW_006294367.1:1979-2580 GCF_000327345.1 Myotis davidii | reverse complement strand
CAGGCAAGGCGGCATTCTGAGACCGAGAAGCTGTCTTGCCTGCACCCTATAACGTGATTGTGATCTTGATCTCTATTGGAAAGACGGGCCGCAGGCATTTCGGCTTCTGGGTCTTGAAAGCCGCATTGCCTGCAGCCCACCTTTCAAATGATGATCACGAACCACAGTCAAGGTGGCATACCGGGACCCAGAAGCCGTGTTGCCTCCAAGCCATATTTTGATCATGATTTTGATCGTTATCCTTATCGCAATCAGAAGCAAGGTAGCAGGCAAGGAGGTTTCTAGGTCGCAGAATGGCGCCTTGACTGCGGCCCAGCATTCAAATCAAAATCTTTGTCCACAGACAAATCGGCTCCTCGGTCCCGGCTTTATCCTTTCCTATGGGCTAGTTTTCTGATCACAATTATGTGCTGCAGCAAGGTGGATCCTTTTGCTGGGCTGTCTGGTCACGACCATGATCACGATCAGGATCACGAATCGCTGCTGGAAACATGGAGGCTTCTTCGTCTCGCAATGTCGCCTTGCCTGCTGCCTGTGATCCTGATTTGAAAGCTGGGCTGCAGGCAAAGCGGCATTCTGAGACCGAGAAGCCGCATTGCCT
>NW_006294367.1:0-539 GCF_000327345.1 Myotis davidii | reverse complement strand
TCCTGATTTGAAAGCTGGGCTGCAGGCAAAGCGGCATTCTGAGACCGAGAAGCTGCCTTGCCTGCACCCCATATCGTGATTGTGATCGTGATCTGTATTGGAAAGACAGGCCGCAGGGCTGGCTGCTTCTGGGTCTTGCAGGCCGCCTTGCATGCAGCACACCTTTCAAATCATGATCACGGACCACAGGCAAGGTGGCATTCCAGGACCCAGAAGCCGTGTTGCCTCCAAGCCACATTGTGATCATGATTTTGATCGTGATCCTGATCGCAATCAGAAGCAAGGTAGCAGGCAAGGGGGTTTCTGGGTGGCAGAATGTCGCCTTGCCTGCGGCCCAGCATTCAAATCAAAATCATCGGCCACAGGCAAGTCGGCTCCTGGGTCCCGGCTGTCTCCTTGCCTGTGGTTCAATTTTCTGATCACAATTATGTGCTGCAGCAAGTTGGATCCTTAGGCCGGGCAGTCTGGTCACGACCATGATCACGATCACGATGACGAATCACTGTTGGAGACATGGAGGCTTCTCGGTCTCGCAATGT
>NW_006294366.1:0-224 GCF_000327345.1 Myotis davidii | reverse complement strand
TTCGTCAGTCTGTTCCATGTTCCCATGCCTCTGCATCTATTTTATTCAACACTTCATTGTGTGCATTAGATTCCACATTTGGGTGAGATCATGTTATATTTATCTTTTTCTGACTGGCTTATTTCACTTAGCATAATCATCTCCAGGTCCCTCCGTACTGTCTCAAAAGGTAATAGGTACTTCTTTTTCACAGCTGCATAGTATTCCATTTAGTAAATGTACCA
>NW_006294365.1:0-212 GCF_000327345.1 Myotis davidii | reverse complement strand
GCCTCTAGTCTATAATAATAAAAGTGCAATATGATAATTAGGCTGAATGTCCTTCCGGATGACCTCCCAGACGAAGCAGGGGCTGCGAGGGAAGCCTGAGTCCCGGGTGCCAGCAGCCAGGGGTAGGAAGGACACGAATTTTGTGAATTGAGCCTCTAGTAAACAAATAAAAATATATTAAAAATAGAGAGAGAGAGAGAGAGAGAGAGGGA
>NW_006294364.1:0-1107 GCF_000327345.1 Myotis davidii | reverse complement strand
TTAAATTTGAATACAGATGCAGTATCAGCTGCTGAGATACATTGGAGACATAAAAAGGAGGTCCTGGTAGAACAACCTATCATGTACCAAGATGTCACTACTAATCAATGGTGCTCGGCTACCGTTTTAAGGTGGGGTCGAGGTTATGCTTATGTTTCCACAGGGACTGAGAAGTTCTGGATTACTGATAAATGAATCAAATTAAGGCATGGCGAGCAAGAGGAAGTGTGATGAAGCTGGACTAGAAGACCGGTTTGCGCAGCTAACCATCAGGGAGGACAAAGAATTTGCGTGCCATTGCCTTGCACCCGAAACACCCCTCCACCTACATGGGGACAGGTGAAACGCCTATGCCAGGAAGGGGAAAGTCTTGTGACTGCCCATAGAAGGCCCTGTAACTAATGACTCTAACTGGATACCTGGACTTTTTAATGATTGTGGGCCTATGAAACCAGATGAAGAAGGAACAAGAATGAACAACTATTAGACAGGAGTTGCCAGAATACCTGTGTGTCTGGGACTGGGTAATCATTGTCTACAATTGTGTAATCAAGCCTGGTTGATTGTGGCTAAAAACACCACTAATTTTTGAAAGGACCAGTCCAATAGAATCAAACTACTGGGGAAATATCTTGTTTTAATTGTACCTTGTTAACTTGTGTAAATAACTCTGTACCTTTTATTCACAGTAGAGAGAGCTTGTATCTATTGCAAGCCAGAACAGGAGTATGGTTACCTATACAGATAGATCAACAATGGCAGGAAAGTTCTCTAGCTGGAGCTCTCCAAGCCATTGTGGAAGGAATATTGACGAGGTCAAGAAGGTTTATTGGCATGGTAATTGCTGTAATTCTTGGATTAATTGCAATAACAGCAACTGCTGCAGCAGCAGGGGTAGCATTACAGCGATCAGTCCAAACTACTACTTTTGTTCAAGACTGGCATAAAGATTCAGAACGGTTACGGAGTTCTCAACCGAAAATTGATAGTGAAATCAATAAACAATTAGCCGATCTTGAACAATCAGTAGTTTTATTAGGGGACCAAATTGAAGCAAAACTAAAAGGGGGAAACGTAGCTGGTCAAGCGGAATGAAGTTAACTAGAA
>NW_006294363.1:4611-4889 GCF_000327345.1 Myotis davidii | reverse complement strand
CTGACCAATGTCATGTATAATGTTATGCACATTTTGCCACAAGAAAAAGGTGGAGGATTCCCCTGAATTGCAGAGAATAAAGTGTCAGCAAAGCCACAGCCACACGCCCAGCGGGCTGCCCTGTGTCCACACGCCCAGCAGGCTCCCTGAGCCTTACCTCCGAGGCTGCTGTAACCCCAGCCGGTCACCCAGCACATCTTCCTCTCAGGGACCCTCAGCGAGGCAGGTGGGAGGGGGACCAGGCCGATGCGCTCACAGAGCGTCACAGGGCCTCCAGT
>NW_006294363.1:2030-3697 GCF_000327345.1 Myotis davidii | reverse complement strand
GGGGTACAAGTCAGGGAGAGGCACCTGGGAGGCAGGTGGATGGAACAAAGCTGGGCAGAGGGCGAGGCTGGAGCACAATGCAGGCTGATGACACCTTGACCAGCCCAAAGGGAGACCCAGGCCACGACCCCACTGGGACACAGTGCCACCCCCTGCCTTTCTATGCACTAGCCAAGAAGGATGTGCCGGGGCGAGGCAGCCAGAGGAACTGCCAGGCCTCCCAGGCGCTGTCATCAAGTCCTGTCCTGAAGGGGGACCTGGCCCGCCTCTGTGTCCGGCAGCGTCCACCGCCTTCTGCCTCGTGTGCTGAGGAGTTGGCTGCATGACCATGGTAGAGTCCTTGCCCAGGAACGG
Organism: Myotis davidii; assembly: GCF_000327345.1. Taxonomy (NCBI): domain Eukaryota; kingdom Metazoa; phylum Chordata; class Mammalia; order Chiroptera; family Vespertilionidae; genus Myotis; species Myotis davidii. Next base: position 3,343 of record NW_006294363.1, on the reverse strand, counting down.
GGAAGTAGAGGCTCAGGGTACAACTGAGGCTGCCAGGGCCCCTCCACTGTCCACCTGGATCCCACCCTTTGCTACTAACTGGGACTCTGGTATTTACCTGGTACCATGACCCAGACCCCCATCCCTGAGGGGCTGAGCTCTGTCACATGGACTTCTCAGGCCTGGTGGCTGCACAATGTGTCCACCTGCCATCACATTGATGAGGGGGAGGCAAGGGAGACCCAGGGCCCTCACCTTCCCTGCCCCCCATTGTGACACAGCCACTCTGCCTCTGCCTGGTGCTCAGTGTCATTGTCCTATCAAGATGGTGGCACGTCTTGCTCCCTGGCCTCCAGACAGAAGGAGCTCAATGTACCCAGACACCATCTGTCACTCACATCTCAGGAACAGTCCTCAGTGCAGGCTACATGGCATTGCTGGTGCATCAGAGCCCTGTCCAGCGCTGGGACCGCTCAGAACCAGCAGCCTGTTGTGGGGCCAGCGTCACGGGCTGGAGGGCACTGTGAGGTGAGGAGCACGCTGCTTCCCTGAGAGGGGCAGAGGCCCTCACTGGCCTGTTGTATTGATGGGGGCCCTGGGTGCTGGGCCGTGGGGCTCCTAAAGATTTCCCTTGGATGCTGTAGGTAACCCCTGAGCTCAGGTCACCCGCCTCACCCGCCCGCACCCCCTATGAGATGAGCAAAGCCGGAGCCCCTGCCCATGAGGTTGCCATCCAGGTGAAGCTGTGGGGCTGGAGCTGTCAAGATGGTGGCAGTGGGCCTCTGGCTGCCCGCCAGCACCTGGAGCTCTGGGCCTTCCTCCGCCTGCTGGAGCACAGCTGCCTTCAGGAATTCCTCGCCAGAGACCCCTGCTTCCAGATTTCAGATAAGTATCTCCTGGCCACGGTGCTGGTCTACTTCCGGCGCGCCAACCTGAAGCTCAGTGAGTACACCTGCAGCAACCTGTTCTTGGCACTGTACCTTGCAAACGATATGGAGGAGGACCTGGAGGAAGCCAAATGTATGATTTTCCCGTGGGCCCTGGGCGAGGGCTGGCACAATCAGGTGGCAGACTTCCTGCGCCAGAGGGACAAGCTGTGGGCAAGGATGGGCTTCCGGGCTTTGGTGAGCCGCCGGCACTGTGAGAAGGTCATGGCCATGGAGCCATCCCACTGGGAATGGACTCGGGAACGGTGCAACCACCACGGCGGGGCTCACAGGAGCTACTCAAAGGCCAGGATTACCCTCCCCGGGGGCCCCGGCTTCTCACCACCCCGCTGCTCCCTCTGTGGCTCGCCCCCTCTCCACAGTCACTACTCCCCACAGCCCTGCCCC
>NW_006294363.1:631-1203 GCF_000327345.1 Myotis davidii | reverse complement strand
CTCTGTGGGGGGACACAGCCCTGCTGGCTCAGTATCTGCCACCTCTGCAGGCCCAGGGCTCAGTCAGAACAGATTTCAGAGACCAGAGGCGACAGGCCCTCCTTCTCCATCCAGGCATCTGGCTCTGCCCACCTTGCCTTAGTGCTGAGCCCAGGAAGCTGTGCTAGGGTAGTGATTCCAGGCAAGATGGAGGGAGTAGGGGGAACAGGCAGCTGCTCTGAGCCAATCTGTGGAGAGAGAGCCCTGTGGGGACACCCCGTGGCCATGCCTGCAGACACAGCCCCAGGCCCAGGCATGCCTCACTCCATCCAGCCTTCCCTCCAAAACCAAGTCCTAGGTCCTGCTACCTCCCTTGGGAGCGCTGGCCTCTGAGTGACCCAGACCGTCAATCTTAACCCTGGAAACACTAAAGGTCTGACTACACCCTCACCCAGGGAGGAAAGCCGTGCAAAGACTCACAGTCCCCCAGAGCCCAATGGCAAGGCAGGCAGCCCACACCCTCCTGGAGGGCGCAGGGGACCTGGATGTGTGCAGACCACCTGGCAGCCGCCCACCCACAGGGCCCCGTGGAT
>NW_006294363.1:0-322 GCF_000327345.1 Myotis davidii | reverse complement strand
CAGTGAGAGAGCAGGTCTTTCCCCCCTGGCCTCGGGGGCAGGGGTCCTGGCACTGAAAGGTCTGGGAGGCCGCCACCCCATTGTAGAATCAGACTGGGGACCAGCCTGTCGCTGCAGGGTATGGAGCCCCCTCACCCACAGCACAGGCTGCCTCAGGCTCCACAGGCCCTCCTGGTTCCTGGCCCCAACCTGCAGGTGCAGGATCCACCCCAGCCGGGCACCAGCCATGCCCCCCAGATCCAATCCAGCAGGAAGTGCACGTCACTGCCTGGGGCAGGGGAGGCTCCAGAGCCCCTCTCACTCCCTGGGTTTGAAACTGAAG
>NW_006294362.1:4394-6738 GCF_000327345.1 Myotis davidii | reverse complement strand
CTGTATTTAATGTCAGTCCAGTTAAAATTCCAGGTTTCTGGGAACTGCACAAAATGATTTTATTTTTTTAATTTTAAAAATTATTTTATTATTAATATTTTTTAAACAAATGGCCCCAGGGATGGGGACCAGGGGAGCAGGGAGGAGGGGAAGCGAGGCCACAGCCCCACAACCCCTTCCACCCATCCCTTTCCCCTTACATATTGATCATTTACATAAAAGGCCGGGGGTGCGGGGGTACAGGCAAGGGGAGCTCCTTCCGCAGGGTGGAGGCAACCTAGGCCCCTTGTCCCCTGGGGACCCAGGCTCTTCTGCCGGTCTCGGGAAGACCCTTCTAGGGAAGGTGGTCCTGTCTGCTCCCAAGGTTTCGGCATCCAGTGTAGGGAGTCGGTGGGGAGGCCTGCTGGTGAAGGTCGATGTGCTGGGCACAGAAGGCATCGCTATAGTGGAGGGTGGGGCTTTGGGATGGGAACTGAGGCCAGAGAAAGACCTTCCAGCGGGGGGAGTACATGATGCCCCAGCTCCCCTGAGGTTGCTGCTCAGTTTTCGATCATCCTGGAACGACTTTAGTTCTCCTGGGTGAAGCTCGGCTTGCCCCAAGCTAGCGGAGAAGGGCCTGGCAGGTAAAGGCAGCACCCCAGAAGTAAGTGGAGGCTGTACAGCCAAACCGAGGGGGGGCGTCTGCAGAGCAGGCCCACAGGTAACAGAGAAAGGGGAGGGGGTGGCAGGGAGCCAAGGTTCACCACAGGCAGCTGGTAGTCCACCTTGGGTAGAAGCCTCTGCTGGCAGCCCCTGAGGGGAGGAAGCCACTCTAGCCCCCAGGGCGCAGAGCAGCAGCACAAAAAATCCTCCTGGGGTGGCAGATCCTGGCGGCCTGCAGCGAGGGTAGGGCAGAAGCTGCGGAGGAGGCTGGAGATTAGAAGGAAGGCGGAGGGGAGAGAACTCAGTCGGCAACATCTCCAGCTCCGCTGCTTGCAGTGCTGAGAAGTCCAGAAACTGGCCCTGGACAGCTACACCCCAGAGCAGTGCTGAGAGGGGCGCCAGGGCTGGACCGGGTCTAGGAGCTCCGAGGGTGGGATGGCTATGGGACTGGGGGCGAATGGCGTTTCCCGTCTCCCTGCAGGGCTCGGATTAAGGACCCATCCAGGCAACTGCACAAAAAAAAGGATTTTAAAGTTGTTGTGGAAAAATAAACATGTGAATGAATTGTCAAAGTAATAAAAAACACACACCAAAAAGACAAAATCTCAAGAGGGGATTCACCTACCAGATCTTACAAGGTAGCTGAAGAAAGCGCTGCCCTGGGAACAGCATGTGCTGCTGTGGGACATGGAGCCCTTCAGCTTCTGGAGGCAGATCTCAGCCCTGTGTCCCTGGGAACTGGGGTGGGGGGGAGGGTGTCAGGAAAGAGGCCATTCACTTTGACGAGGAAAGGCCACAAGATGACCCAGAGTTATGTTGTGACAAAGTAACCTTAGCTCCTATATCAGTGAATGAAACATAAATTCAAAATGGCTTGGAAATCAAAATATAGAGAAAGCAAATGAAAATTATCAAATTAGCCAAGAATATGGAGGATGTTTGTTTAACCTTGCAGTAGGGAAGACTCTTTAAAGCAAGACAGTGTACAAAGGGAAAACAGCTAATTTTCAGGAAAAATCACTCTAGTAAGATTACAACTTACCTCCATGCAGATGAACCCGGGGTGTGATCTGGTTACTGTGGAGAAAAATGAAAATACATAAAATAAAAAAGTGTTGCTAATACTGAGCTTATCTTACACTAAATTCAGTCAATGTTTAGTCAATTTTGAGGACTGGGACCTCAGAGGCTCCTGGGTCCAAGGAAAGGGGACAGCCCGTGCGCGTCCTCCCAACTCTGGTGACCTGAGTACCTGTGTTTTTTCACTTTCCTTTTGTAAATAACTGGGAGTGGAATGGCTGCTTCATGTGATAAATACTTATTTCAGTTTCTAAGAGAATGGCAAACTGCTTTCCAAAGTGGTGAAACTTTCCCTTCCCACTAGCAATGTGGAGACTTCCAATTTCCCTTCAGCGTCACCAACACTTGGAACTGCTGGCCTTTTGATTTTAGCCTCATAGTCTGTAGTGGTACTTTCTGCTATTCATCTGTACCCCCTAGTGCCAAAAGAGGCCAACCATCTTTTTTTATTTTTTTATCCTCACCTAAGGATACATTCTTACTGATTTTTGAGAGAGGGAGAAAGAGAGACAGAGAGAGAAATATGTGAGAAAATTGAAAAATTGATCTGTTATCTCCCTTACATGCCCCAACTGGAGACGAAACCCTCAACCTTTTCCTTCCCGGGCTGATGCTCCAAACA
>NW_006294362.1:0-304 GCF_000327345.1 Myotis davidii | reverse complement strand
CACCAGGGGTGGGAAAAAGGGGGACCACCCTCAGCTCACAAAGTAAACTGACTCACCGAAATGGGGTGTTACCTTCCCAAGCGGCCTGGCCCACCTAGAACTTGGTGCGAGATTCCATGGTGTCCCCAGCCCAAGGGTCAGTCTGCTTTTCCCTGCTCCCCCTTATTCAGGACAGGGCTTCCTCCCAGCCAGGACGCCTTGCATTTATCTTCTGTGCTTGGGGCCTGACAGCTCAATGGACAGAAAGCGAAGGGACCCAGACCAGCAGGTCAAAACTCTCCAGCCTAGTCCGTGCCCTGTGGAA
>NW_006294361.1:0-443 GCF_000327345.1 Myotis davidii | reverse complement strand
GCCTAGAGGGTAGAAAAATTAATTCTTCAGCCTCTGAATTATTTAAGACAGTATGTTAACAGGTTCTTTGTTTATGAAAAAGGAACTAACAACAAAGAATTAAGTAATTGCAGGCTTGGCTTTTTCACACACAAAAAGGGAAGAAACACAAGGACACAAACTGCAATTCAGGGGCAGACCACTAGGGTGTGTCTTGACAATTCCTTTTAGAGCAGTGGTTCTCAACCTTCCTAATGCCATAACCCTTTAATACAGTTCCTCATGTTGTGACCCAACCATAAAATTATTTTCGTTGCTACTTCGTAACTGTAGTGCTGCTACTGTTATGAATCGTAATGTAAATATCTGATATGCAGGATGTTTTTTCTTTTTTTTTCACACAGATAATACAGTCTGACTATTCTTTTTTATTCATTTTTAAATATATTTTTTATTGATTAAGA
>NW_006294360.1:0-515 GCF_000327345.1 Myotis davidii | reverse complement strand
ATTAACAACAACAAAAAAGAACTAATTTAGGTTGTGAGGGCCTCGATGTTAATCAAATTTATTTATTCTTTTCCTTGATAAAAGCCGGACATGATGAGTCTGGCCTAGAAGCTCAGGAGGGCATGGCCTATTAATGGGCTGAGTACGGGCCAGGCCCCTGGGGTCTCACACACTGTAGAAAGGTCCTCCTATGCTGCAGGGCCAACCTGGAGCCAGTGGTGCTGAGGCGCCACTCCATTCTCTCATTCTCACAAAGGCACCAACTTGTTTTTCAAACCCAGGTTCCCTGACTGACCCACAGCTTCAGCATCAACTGTTTGAGGCGGGTCAGTGAGGGGGAGGGTGTACAAATGCAAAGTCCCAGGCCCACTCCACAAGACAGGAACATTCCAGAATGACTGCAATTAGATAACATCAACTCTCTCAACAAGTAAAAGACAGTATCAGTTACATCTCCATTGGTTATGAGATTTTTAAACTTTTGCTGGTTCAACAATAGGGGGTAGACTGTAACA
>NW_006294359.1:0-1077 GCF_000327345.1 Myotis davidii | reverse complement strand
ATACTCAATGGACAAAAACTAACACCATTTACCTAAGAATAGGAACAAGACAGGGATTCCCCCTCTCACCACTCCTGTTCAACATAGTACTGGAAGTACTAGCCATTGTGATTAGACAAGAAGAATAAATAAAAGGCATCCAAATTGTAAAAGAAGAAATAAAAGTGTACTTAATTGCAGATGACATGATACTGTACATAGAGAACCTTAAAGACTCCATCAAAAAACTATTAGCCTAAATAAATGAATTCAGCAATGTTGCAGGATACAAAATTCATGCCAAGAAATCTATGGCATTTCTATACACCAATAGTGAACTTACAGAAAGAGAGACTAAAAAGCAATCCCATTTCCCATAGCACCAAAAATATTGAGATACCTAGGAATAAACTTCCCTAAAGAAGTAAAAGATCTCTACTCTGAAAACGATGGGATTTTGAAAAAAGAGATAGAGGAAGACATAAACAGAGGGAAGAACATATCATGTTCTTGGATTGGTAGAATCAACATCATTAAAATATCCATACTACCCAAAGCAATCTATAAATTTGACACACTTCCCATTAAAATACCAATGGCATATTTCACAGAACTAGAACAAACTCTCCAAAAATTCATCTGGAATAAAAAACGACCCTGAGTAGCTGCAGCGATCCTGAGAAAGAAGAACAAAGTAGGTGGGATCTCAAAACCAGATATCAAGCTGTATTACAAAGTCACTGTTTTCAAAACTGCCTGGTACTGGCACACATATAGATCAGACATATAGATCAATGGAATAGAATAGAGAGCCCAGATATCGACCGAACCCAATATGCTCAATTAATATTTGACAAAGGAGACAAGAACATACAATGGAGTCAAGACAGTCTCTTCAATAAATGGTGTTGGGGAAATTGGACAGATACATGCAAAAAAATGAAACTAGACTACCAACTTACAGCAGACACAAAAATAAACTCAAAATGGATAAAGGACTTAAATGTAAGCTGGGAAACCATAAAAATAATAGAGTAATACAAAAGCAACAAAATCTCAAATATCCTGAAGCAATTTCTTCACCGATACAGCTCCTAG
>NW_006294358.1:0-311 GCF_000327345.1 Myotis davidii | reverse complement strand
TACATACATACTAGAGGCCTGGTGCATGAAATTGTGCAAGGGTGGGGTCCCTCCTGACCAATCAGGGCCATCTCGCTCAGTCCCGATAGGGGCTGATCGGGACCTGCCAGCTGCCAGGGGAGGAACTGTGGGAGGTTGGCCAGTTGGGGGAGGTTGACTGTAGGAGCGCACTGACCACTGGGGGCAGCTCCTGCATTGAGCATCTGCCCCTGGTGGTCAGTGCATGTCATAGCTACCAGCCAATCATCCGGTCATCCAGTCGTAATGGTCGCCTAGGCTTTTATATATATATATATATACACACACACATA
>NW_006294357.1:328932-329659 GCF_000327345.1 Myotis davidii | reverse complement strand
ACAGCAGAAGAAAGACAAAGCCTGGTGGTTTAGTGAAAAACAGTATTGATTCTGCTTTCTATATTAGAACTTCAATGAGGGGGCAAGACCCTGACAGTTTAGGACACAGAGAATAAATGTGGATATGTGATCCTCTTCTTGGATCATAAACTTAAAGATGTGATGAAGTCACATAAAGTCATAGATTTGCACTGGGGGAAATCTTTGGCAAAGCATAGCATGGAAGCAATAAAAAGATGCCCCAGTTCTCAAGCCTGGCATGCAAGTAGCAGAGAGACCCACTGGGCCGGAAGCTGAGGTGGACAAGAATGAGAGTTGTCTAGACTGTTTACTGTATGGATCAGTGAGCAAGGACCACACGGAACCATGGACTGGTCAGCAAATATCTGTGCGGACAGATGACTCAAGGACAAGGTAGGTCATCAAACAAAGGCATAGGTTTTGAGGAACCTATTTTTCCTATATTCCTACTTTTCCCTAAATAGTAGTGCCCTTCCAGTAATATTTAATCTTGCCATAGTCTCTCCTCTTTTTTGTTCTTTTTACAAAAAATATATTTTATTGATTTTTTTCAGAGAGGAAGGGAGAAGGATAGAGAGTTAGAAACATCGATGAGAGAGAAACATCGATCAGCTGCCTTCTGCACACCCCCCACCAGGGATGCGCCCGCAACCAAGGTACATGCCCCTGACCGGAATCGAACCTGGGACCCTTCAGTCCGCAGACC
>NW_006294357.1:322477-327394 GCF_000327345.1 Myotis davidii | reverse complement strand
TCTTTCAGAATTTTTGTTATGTATTTAGATGCTCCTACATTTGGTGCATATATGTTTACTATAGTTATATCCTCTTGTTGAATTTCTCCCTTTAGTAAGATGAAGTGGAATTCCTTATCTCTTTTTATGGCCTTCACTTTGATGTCTATTTTGTCAGAGATAAGTATTGCTACCCCAGCTTTTTTTTTTTTTTTCATTTTCATTCGCCTGAAACATTTTTTTCCATCCCTTCACTATCAGTCTGTGTGAATCCTTTGTTCTGAGGTGGGTCTCTTGTAGACAGCAGATATATGGATCATATTTTCTTATCCATTCAGTCTACCCTATGTCTTTTGATTGGAGCATTTAATCTATTTACATTTAAGGTTATTATTGATAGGTAGTTGTTTGTTGTCATTTTAATTCTTCTTCCCTTCTTATTTATTCTTTTTATAACAGTCCCTTTAGCATTTCTTGCATCAGTGATTTGGTGGTAATAAACTCCCTTAGCCCTTTTTTGTCTATGAAGCTCCTGATTTCACCTTCAGTTTTGAATGATAGCCTTGCTGGGTATAGTATTCTTGGATTCAGTCCCTTGCTTTGCATCATTTTGTATATTTCATTCCATTCCCTTCTGGCCTGATGTGTTTCTGTTGAGAAATCAGTTGATAGTCTAATGAGAAATCCCTTATAAGTAACTTTCTGTCTCTCTCTGGGAGCTTTTAAGATTCTTACTTTGTCATTGGTGTTTGCCAATTTAATTATGATGTGTCTTGGTGTGGATCTTTTTTGCATTCATCTTCTTTGGGACTCTGTGTGCTTCTTAGACTTGTGTGAATTTTTTCTTTACAATATCAGGAAAGTTGTCTGTGATTATTTCTCCAAACTGTTTTTCTATTCCTTGCTTTGTTTCCTCTCTTTCTGGCACCCTTATTATGTGGATATTGTTTCGTTTCGTGGTGTCCCAAAGTTCCATTAGGCTCTCTTCCTGTTTTTTAAGTTTTTTTTCTAGATGCTGCTCTGCTTGGTTTTTTTGCCTACCTTGTCTTCTAGCTCACTGATGCAGTCCTCCGCTACTTCTAGTCTATTGTCAATGCTTTCTATTGAGTTCTTTATTGCAGTGATGTCATTTTTCATTTCTTCTTGATTCTTCTTCATTTCCTCTTGGTTCTTACACATATTGTTGAATTTGTCTTCCAACCTTTTCAGCGATCTTATGACCATTTCTCTGAATTCTTTCTCTAACATATTGCTTGGCTCATTTTCATTTACTTCCTTTTCTGGTGATGCCTCCTTTTCTTTCATATGTGGGCTGTTTCTTTGTCTCCCCATGATCTCTCCTCTCTGGTTGTCTGGTTATGTAGCTCTATCTCTCCCCTGCATTGACTTAAAGGCACAAAAAACAACACAACAAGGCACAATGCACAAGGCACTGAACACAAATGTATTCACAATACTGATAACCCCAAATAAAGATGACCATCAGAGAAAAGAGATTTAGGGGATAAAAAAAAAGAGTACAAAAATGATATTGAGAAAAGGGAAAAAAAGTAAGAGAGAAAAGAAAAAGAATAAAAAAGAAGGGGGAAAAACTATTTATATGGGGAGAAAACTTCAATAGAACACAACTAATCCAAAAACATGCAAACAACTAACACCCAGATATGAATGCAAACTACAAACAACAACTAATAACAAGCAAGAAGAGAAAAAACAGAAGCAAAAAAAGAGAAACAATCACACAAACAAACTAACTAAAAAACCAATCTAAGCAACAATTAAACAATCAACAACAATAGGACAGACAGAAAGAAGAGCAAAACAAAATAAAACAAAAAAACTTAAAAAACAACAAGAAACCAAACAAACAACAAAATATGGAAGAGAGAAAAAAATTTGGATATTGAAGAATATCCTCTTCCTTTCCTGACATGTAAAGCATATAAGCAGGTGATAACCCCCGGGACTGTCTAAGGCAGGGGTGGGCAAACTTTTTGACTCAAGGGCCACAATGGGTTCTTAAACTGGACCAGAGGGCCGGAACAAAAGCATGGATGGAGTGTTTGTGTGAGCTAATATAAATTCAAAGTAAACATCATTACATAAAAGGCTATGGTCTTTTTTTTCAATAGTTTTATTCATTTCAAAAGGGCCGGATCCGGCCCATGGGCCATAGTTGGGCCATAGTTTGCCCACGGCTGGTCTAAGGCTTACTTTACCACCAACTATTTTAGAAGTTCTCTTGACTCCTAAGTTTGCCTTTAGAGATTAGAATTCAACATAGAAATAAATTCAGTTGTCAAACATCTGTTCCTAACTTAGAACAAAGGTATACAATATCACAAAGCTCCATTTATTAAACTTTATTTCAAGGAAACTTAAAAATTTAAAAATAGTAATTACAGGCTCCAATGTAGACCATGAACATACTTACACACACACATGTCAAATAAAATCGAAAACTTTTCCAATTTTCCTAAAAGAAGTGTGATGTTTTTGGCTGATAAATAAACATTAGAGATAAAATCTGTTGCCAAGGAACACAATTTTTGACATCGTAAGGAAATCATTCTGGTAACCTGACACATTGCCAATACTTTAAGACTAGAATTCAAGGCATTCTTTTGGATTCTGCCCTTTGATAATTTTCAGAGGAAAACTGTGAAGTGGCTTCTGGCTCAATAGAGACATTGATTAAAGCTTGGTAAAAATGGCAGGTTTGCAGTCCTTGGTTACTGTATGTCAAATTCAGCAGGCCAAAGGAGTAAGATTTTCATGATGGGGTCAGTGGTTTGGGGGAAGTTTTCCATAGCCTTCTCTCCCAGCATCATAGTCCTGTCATAACTCATCTCCTACCTGGACCCTAGGCCATCCACAGTCTGTTGCCAACATCCCAGTCTGTGCGAATGATCCGATCATCCAGACAAATTCCACATGGCATTTTCTGCATCTGCTCTTGAATAAGATTCTACAAAGCAGAAACAACATGATGTTTTCTTCATTTTATCCAGACCCATAATGATATTCTTTATGTCACCACGTTTGCTAAAGAGTTCATAGATTTGTTTCTCTGCTGTGTAAAAAGAAAGATTTCCAACATAAATCGTACATCTTTTCTTCAGTAATTTTTCCTGTTCTTCATTGACACCCCAGAAATGCTGGCCCCAGTACTGGCTCAGCTCCACATAGGAATCGCTGCACAGCACCTTCAGGAGGCGACTAGACAGTGCAGAGAGGTGGACGAGGACACTGCCAGTCCAGGAACAATGGGTCGCCAGTGGAGGTGGTAGAACCAGAGGATTGTTTTTGTGGATGTTATGATCACCTCTTTTCCTTAAAACATTTGCTTCATTTGATTTTTGGGTTACCATATTTTCCTGCTTCTCTACTGTCTTACTGGTTACTTATTACTCTTCTCCTCATTTCTCCAAACTCTTAATGTTGGAGGGCCCCAGGACTCAGTCTTTGAACTTTTTATAGAAGAACCATTTATACTTACATTTTAGTCATTTTATTTTATTTCATGGCACTAGGTACCATAATGACTTAGATCTTTAGACTTGTATAACTAGCTACTTGACATGTCCACCTGGATGTCCAATAGGCATTTCAAACTTAACATGTTCAAAAATGAACTTTTAATCTTCCCTCCAAACCTGCTTCTCTTATTGTCTACTCCCTCTCAGTAAATGGCAGTTACATCCTTTCAGTTGCTCAGGCCCCAGAATCATGCCATCACCCCTGGTTGGTCTTTATCCTTCTTCATTCACACCTTATATATAGTCCTATCCTTTGGAAGATCATGTGGCTCTATTTTCACAAAATATTCAGAATCCATCAAGTCTCATCACCTGCACCACTATCACCTGGTCCATGACATCATTATATCTCAACTGGATTACTGCAAGTGTAGCTGGTTTCCCTGCAGCCACCCTTGTCTTTTATCAGTCTGTTCTCAATATAACATTCAGAGCATGCCTTTAAAAATATTAGCTCATTTAGCTTAGCATAATACTCTTCAGGTCCCTCCATGCTGTCTCAAAGGGTAATAGATCCTTCTTTTTTATAGATGCATAGTATTCTATTGTGTAAATATACTACATCTTTTTTATTTACTCATCTACCAATGGGCACGTGGGCTGTTGCCAGATCTTAGTTACTGTAAATAACACTGCTATTAACATAGGAGTGCATACATTTTTTTCTGATTTGTGTTTGTATATCTAATTTTTTGAGGAAATTCCATGCTGTAGTGAACTTTGTGGATAGTGATTGAATGGTGAAGGCCTGGAGTGGGGGCAGGGGCAGGGTTGAGGGGGTCAATGGAGGAAAAGGGAGACATCTGTAATACTTTCAACAATAAAGTTAGTATAATTATATATTTGAAAAAAATAAAATAAAATGTTAGTTTATGTCATTCCTCTTTTAAGAACTTCCAGTTACTTCCCATCTCATTTTGAGTGAAAGCAAAACTTCTGAAAATGGCCTATAAGGCCTTATACACTCAGTGGCCAGATTATTATGACCACCTGATGTTTGTAGGCAAATTAGCTGTAATTTTGCGCTGAAGTTGCTAGAGGGCCAGACCATTATAAATAGGGAAGCAGGTTGTTTACCATGACAGTAGAAGTGATTTTTTTCTGAAGATATGGGTAAACAATGCGATCTAACAGCCTTTGAACATGGGGTATATATATTTACGTATAACCTTTAGGGCCTCCACCTTGATTACAGATCTTAACACTGTTTTTGCTGCATAATCTCTCTCATGAAATACAGCTATTTCTTTTTTTTAAAATTAAATCTTTATTGTTCAGATTATTACATTTGTTCCTCTTTTTTCCCCCCATAACTCTCCTCCTCCCAGTTCCAGCCCCACCCTCCGCCCTCACTCCCCACCCACTGTCCTCATCCATAGGTGCACGAATTTGTCCAGTC
>NW_006294357.1:318594-321318 GCF_000327345.1 Myotis davidii | reverse complement strand
AAGAGAGAAAGCTGCCCTCCCATTCCGACCGATGCCAGACAGTCCCGCTTCTCCTGTTTGAGTCTGGGTCCCTAGAGACTCGCCCGGATCTGGAGCTCAGAGTTCTGAAACTCCCTCCCCATTGAAAACAACAACCGCGCCCTCCGCCGCCAGCCCACTCTGCGCGCACTCCACATCTGAGAATTTCACGTCAGCACTGCGCCTCCTCTGAGTCTGGGTATGATATTCTCTTTCCTCCTAGTTGTAGAATTTCCACTCTGCCAGCCTCCCTGTGGTTCTGGATGATGTCTGTTCCGTCTTTTAGGTGTAATTTGAATTGGTTGTTCAAGGCAGCAATCTCTGGCGTTAACCTATGCCGCCATCTTGGTTTCTCCTCAGCCACTCTCTCTACAGCTATTTCTTATACTGGGTTTAAGTAAACAGTAAACCTTGATATGTACTATCATGCAGTAATTTAATTTTTCTTTTTAGTGTTAAGTTTTGATCTGTAAATTTAACACTTATTAATTCTTTAATTCATAAGTGTTTTAAGATGTATTTTGGCCCAGCTGGCATGACTCAGTGGTTGAGCATCGACCTATGAACCAGGAGGTCACAGTTTGATTCCCAGTCAGGGCATATGCCCGGGCTGTGGGTTCAATCCCTAGTGTGGGGTGTGCAGGAGGCAGCCGATCAATGATTCTTTATCATCATCGATGTTTCTACTTCTCTCCCTCTCCCTTCCTCTCTGAAATCAATACAATCTATTACAAAACATATTTTGTCTTTAACTAGAATATGTTCAACCTACAAAACTTAATAAGGGCATATTATCTTCTAGACACTAGGATTATAAAAATGAAGAGTTAGAAGTGCATATCAATAACCTTCACATTTGTGAGTGAAGGTTTTATTGTACATATACATGTAGAGATGACAATCCCATAAGGATTGTATATTATCCTTTAAACAGAAGCCAAGAGATAAATTGTATATTGAGTAAATACAGCATAACTATTTTTTCTTTCTTTTTTTTTCCTTGGGTGAAAATCATATTGCCTCTTTTATTTTATTTTATTTTTTAAATAATTTTTATTTCTTGAAGTATTACAAAGAGTATTACATATGTCTCCTCTCCCCCCTTTATATTCCCCCAGCCTCCCCTACCCCACCAGTGTCTTGTGTCCATTGGTTATTCTTATATGCATGCATATAAGTCCTTCGGTTGATCTCTTAACACCACCCCCTCCCCCCAAACCCTCCCCCTGCTTCCCACTGTAGTTTGACAGTCTGTTCAATGCTGCTCTGCCTCTGTATCTACCCCTGAACTATTTCTTCTTTTGGTTTTTCTTTCTCCCTTTTATTCTTCTACTTTTCAAGTGGTATAAAAGTCTTTTTATTCATGGCTAAGCAATTGCTAGCTTCATTAGTCTTTTCTAGTTTCATCTAGTTTCAAACTTTTCTAGTTTTTGTTTTCCATCTTCTTTTTTTAATGATCATTCTCTTTTTCAAAAATGGGGTTCACATACACTATGTCCTCAGTACCCTTTATTGCTAAGCATAGCATTTTATGTTCAGTAGACCCTCAAATCTCTGGGTATTTATAAATATGATTTATACTTCACCTATTTGATTTTTTAACCCTACAGTTAAGGTTACAAGATAAGTTATTTAATATATTGAAGAGAGATGAGATGAAATATGAAAAATAAAGCCATTTGCTAATAAAAGGATTTACAAAATCGATCCACAAGTTCTTAAGTATTGCATTTTGGGCAGTACATTGAGCTTCATTTTAGTGTTAGGGACATTTACAAACAAAAATATTTTAAATAGTAAATAATTTTAAATGCGGAATACAATGAAAGGCCCAGGTTTTTTTTAGCCTGCTATTGTTACATAGCTGATACACTATGAATTGGAAATTTACAATGTCAGAATGGTATAAAAATTTCCCTCCTTTCCTTTCCCCCCTCTTTTATTAGCTATAAGCAGTCATATGAAATCGACCTAACTTTTAATGGACTACCTATGGAAATTTCCAGAGAATATACAGATAAGTTGAATATAACCTACATTTATTCTGTGACATTTAAAGTATTCCATGACATCACCCAACTTTATTCCAAATCAAGTATATAAATATCATATACTTCATTAATATTAAAGCCTTAATTTTCATCGATTTAAAGTTGTATAATACAGCTAAGGAGCTCAAGAAAGTAGGTAAGTTCTTTATGTTAAAGCTATTCAAAGGACAATAATTAAAGGAATTGCAGTATTAAATCTACTACATTTCAGGTAATGTGCCAGGTACTTTACTTTCTCTTCATATTGAGGTTTGAAAAAGGTAAATGGGCGACCAAAGGGATGCTGCCTGGTGTTTGGAAGGCTGGATCGCTACTCAAGTGGAACCTTAAAAGAAGAATATCTTTTTTTTCCCCTGCCCCTGCCTGATGTTAATCAGCGAATCTAAGTCATATTAAAGTACATTCATTATTTTGGGGTTATCCTATTGATTTAGCAGCTATTAATTGACTCTGTTCCCAGCAAAGTTATTTCACTTAGCATAATGCTCTTCAGTTCCAGAAGAATATCTTGTGGCCCAGCCTGTTTGGATCAGTGGTTGAATGTTGACACATGAACCAGGAGGTCACCATTGCTCTCAAGGAACTTAAAGCCTAGAAAGAAAAAAGCCTAACATACTACATAGTATTTCAGAATAAAAAGTGAAAAATGAAAAAA
>NW_006294357.1:314266-318410 GCF_000327345.1 Myotis davidii | reverse complement strand
TCTTTATTATCCATAAATGAGTGAGATCATGTGGTGTTTTTCTTTCACTTTCTGGCTTATTTCACTTAGCATAATGCTCTTCAGTTCCAGAAGAATATCTTGTGGCCCAGCCTGTTTGGATCAGTGGTTGAATGTTGACACATGAACCAGGAGGTCACCATTTGATTCCTGGTTAGGGCACATGCCTGGATTGTGGGCCTGATCCCCAGTAAGGGGTGTGTGTAGGAGACAGCCAGTCAATGATTCTCTCTCATTATTGATGTTTCTATCCCTCTCTCCCTCTCCCTTCCTTTCTCTGAAATCAATAAAAACATATTTAAACACATAAACAAAAAACAGAGAATATAATGTAGTGAAAAGAACACACATATTGGACTCAGACTGATCGGAAGTTAAATTGAGGGTTGGCCACTTACTAGCTGCAGGAGCTAAGGAAAGTCATGTTGTCTTTGAGGCATGATTTCTTCTCATGTCATTTAATTCTTATTTTCAGAATATGTTAAACCCTTAGCATGACACAGAGTAGGTCCTCAATATATGGCAATCATTATTGTTTGTACAGCTAGAATTTTTCCTTCATAAATCACTATTTTTATAAAGATGGAATATATTTTTGGTAGATATTAACATTCTGGTGAATAACCTCTTAGCTCTCTGACACTTGTGCCTGTCAAAGGGTTTTCTGGAAATTAGTTGCTTCATATTTGATTTAATTTATTTTACTTGGTATTTTAAAAGATGTTATGTGAAAAAAAAAGATTCTATGATGAGGTTCCTTTGGATAATGCTAGGTTAAACAATGTTAACAGAATGGCTTCAAGAGTATTCAGTATGTTAAAAACCATGGTAAATTTTCAGAAGGTGATTATAATATGCAGCATTTTATGTATCAGGCAGAACTCTTGGGGATATAATGTTCTGTAAAATATACAAGGGAAACTGCACATGGTGCTAAGAAATATATGACTTTCTACAAATGGGATATTACATGTGTTATTTTCACTTAATGTGTATGTCATGGACATCTTTTCATGTCAACAACATAGAGTCACATCCTTCTTTTTACTGATTGCATAGTACATTTAATGTATCAGTTATAATTGACTTACTTAGTGCCCTATTGGTAAAAACAATCCAAATGTCTAATTTTAATTATTGAAAACAATGCTTTAATGAACATCCTTACTTTTTTTTTTTTAACTTGTGAGATTACCTCATAGAGTTAAATTCTTAGAAGCAGGATTTTTTAAATTAAAGGGTATACAGTACACATTTTGATAACACATGCCAAATTGTTTTCCAGAAAAGTTGCTAGGCCTGAACACTCAGAAAAACTAGGTTTTTGTCAATCTTTAAAACTTTGCTTCAGAATTTTAATTCTGTGAGTATACCAAAGGGAGATAGATTCATACTAGGCAAACTCTTAAGAGTCCAATATTAATTTATTAGAATACCTATTTATTAATTTATGTGGGGAAATATAATGCCTAGTGAACCATACCATTTATGTTAGTTGGTTAGTACATCTGCCTATAACAAAAATATTTTGAAAAGCAAATGTAAATAGAATAGAATAATATAAAGTTTCTTGGTAGCATAGGACCCCAGAACAAAGGGAAGTGAGGTATTAAAAAATGATATTCATGGCATTCTAGTGCTATGCTTGCTCATGGACCAGATGTTTATATTCATGGGTTAGGTATTCTTAGCCATGGACATTATTAGAGGTGCTTCAGCAACAGATTAACTTTGAGGCTCTCCCTTTATAAGGAAAACCTTTTATGACTATATAGGTCTATATATTTCCCCTTTTAGCCTTTTTCAGATGATGATTTTGTTTGATTCAGCTTTGATTTTGTATAAGGCTTATTTCTTATAGATTTAGATGTACTTTCCTGAGACTAAACCCTAATCACTTTATTTGGGATTAGATTTCAAATCTCTCCAACCATTTACAAATTGTGTTTGGTTTGTGTCATTTCTATAGATAGCCTGAACAGCCATTATAACATGATTCTTCCTAATCTTTTTCTGAAAGCAATTCCAGATTGGGGATGCCTTGCTTTTGTCCCTATGTATCACCTATAGTTGTTATCTCCATTTTATAAATGAGGATCCTGAAGCCTAGTGAGCTGAAGTAATTGTCTCAGGATCATAGCTAGCAGGAGGTAAAAGTGATATTCAAATTCTAGTCTCCCCCCAAATTCATAGTTTTTCCACGATACCATTCTGGCTTTCTATATTAAAGGTCTATTATGTTTTCTACCTACAGAGTTATGGTAAAGAAAATGAGAAACATTTATGTTAGAAATGTGTGTGTGTGTACTTTGAATCATCCAGCTAGAGGTCAGAATTACTTGATCCTATATCCTGCAGTTTACCTAAAGTACAACTGGCAAAAACAGGCAATTTACTAGTCCAATAAGTATAGTCCAGTCTTATAGACTCTGGATGAAACACAGAAGTGTAATCTGGGGGAAGGAATGAAATATACCCTGAAGAAATGAAAATAACCTTTCCCTAATGATTGAGAATACTATTCTAAGTGTAAGCTATTATCAGAAGTTGATCGAAGTGCTGAAGCCCTTCTACATTTTTACCACTTATTAATTGGTTATTGAAAATTTAAATGTGGAAACTCTTATGGTAACAATAAAAGCCAAGGGGAAGCACATTTAAATTAAAGTTCAGATTCATACCTAGAGTCTACATGATATGGTGTTCTGTCTGCCTCTCAGGAAGTTAGTGTGGCTAGCAAAAGAGCTGAAGCACAAATTCAGATACAGCTAATACTAAATGGGAGAATTTTGGAAATCATCTTATTTAGGGTTAGGTCCTTTTTATATTAAATATATTGGGGTGACATTGATCAACATGATCATGTAGATTTCAGGTATGGGTTTCCATGTTACAAGACCTGTATATTGCACTGTGTGCTCACCACCCAAAGTCAAATCTTCTCCTGTCACCATGTATTAGGATCCCCTTCTATCCCCCCCCCCTGTCCCCCTGGAAACTACCACACTACTGTTTGTGTTCACGTGTTTCAGCATTATGTCTCATGTATGAGTGAAATCATATGGTTCTTAGCTTTTTCTGACTGACATTTCACTTAGCATAATGTTCTCAAGGTCCATCCATGTTGTTGCAAATGGTGCTATTTCATCCTTTCTTATGACTAAGTTGTATTCCATTGTGTATATGTACTACATCTTCTTTATACAGTCCTCTATTGCAGGGCATTTCTGTTGTTTCCATGTCTTGGCCACTGTGAATAATGCTGCAATGAGCATGGAGGTTCATATATCTTTGCAAATACATAACTTTAAGGATTTCAGGTATATGCCCAGGAGAGAAATTGCTGGGTCATATGGTAGCTCTATTCTCAATTTTTTTTGAGAATAGAATCACCAAACTGCTTTCCATAGTGGTTGTACCAGTCTATATTCCCACCAGCAGTGAATGAGGTTCCCTTTTTTCCACAATCTCTCCAACACTTGTTATTGCTTGTCATGTTGATAATAGCCACTCTAACAGATTTGAGGTGGTATCTCGTTGTAGTTTTGATTTGCATTTCCCTAATTTTCAGTGAGGTTGAACATCTTTTCATATATCTATTGGCTATTCATATGTCTTCTTGGGAGACGTGTATTTTCAGATCCATTGCCCACTTTTTGACTAGGTTGTTTGTTTGGTGTTTAGCTCTATAAGTTCTTTATATATTTTGGAAATTAAACCTTTGTCAGAACTACTGTTTGCAAGTATCATTTCCCATCTGGTTTTCTGCCTCTTTGTTTTTTTTTGTCAGTTAATTTTGTTGTGCAGAAGCTTTTTAGTTTGATATAGTACCATTCATTTATTTTTGCCTTTACTTCCTTTGCTTCTGAGGTCAAGTTAATAAAATGTTCTCAATGACCAAGGTCCATAAGTTTGATACCGATATTTTCTTCTATGTAACTTATTATTTTGGGTCTTATGTTTAGGTCTTTGATCCATTTTGAATTAATTTTTATACATGGGAACAAACTGTAATCCAGTTTCATTTGTTTGCATTAGGCTTTCCAGTTTTGCCAGCACTATTAATTGAATAGACTGCCTTTACTCCATTTTGTGTATGACTTCTATGTCCAAACTTATCTATCCA
>NW_006294357.1:311447-312587 GCF_000327345.1 Myotis davidii | reverse complement strand
TCTTTTCAAAAAGTTAAAAATGGAACTCCCATTTGACCCAGTAATCCCACTTTTAGGACTATATCCCAAGAAACCAGAAACACCAATCAGAAAGGATATGAGAGGGAAGTTCATAGCTCTACAGGCCTACCTCAGAGTAGGCCCGGAAGTTCATAGCTCTACAGGCCTACCTCAAAGAGTAGGCCCTACAACTCAAAGAGTTAGAAAGAGTTGTTAATAGCAGCACACTTTATAATAGCTAAGATTTGGAAACAGCCTAAGTGCCCATCATTAGATGAGTGGATTAAAAACTGTGGTACATCTACACAATGGAATACTATAAAAAAGAAGGAACTTTTACTCCAGTTTCGTTCTTTTTTTCTCAGGATTGCCTTGGCTATTTGGGCTATTGTGGTTCCATACAAATCTGATGATTTCTTGTTCTACTTCTTTAATAAATGACATTGGTTATATATTTCTTTGGGCAATATGACCATTTTAACCATTTTGGTTCTTCCAATCCATGAACATGGGATATTTTTCTATTTGTTGTGTTTTTTTTTTTCAATCTCTTTAACAATGCTTTGTAATTTTCAATATATAGGACTTTTGCATTCTTTGTTAAGTTTATTCCTAGGTATTTCATTATTTTGGTTGCAATTGCAAAAGGAATTGTTTCTTTCATTTCTTTTACTGAAGCTTTGTTGTTAGTATACATTGAAAGGTACTTGTTTGTAGTCATTTCTATTTTTGTGCCTGTGTTCTTTCTTACCTTTTTATTTCTTCTTTTTATAGCATTTCCTTTAGCATTTCTTGCATTGCTGGCTTGGTAGTGATAAACTCCCTTAGCCTTTTTATGTCTGTGAAGCTCCTGATTTCCCCTTCAATTTTGATTAATAATCTTGCTGGATAGAGTATTCTTGGATTCGGACCTTTGCTTTGCAACACTTTGTATACCTCCTTTATTCCCTTCTAGCTTGATGTTTTTCTGTTGAGAAATCATTTGATAATCTGATGGGGGATCCTTTGTAGGTAACTCTCCATCTCTCTTGCAGACTTTAAGATTCTCTCTTTGTTGTGAACATTTGCCATTGTAATTATGACGTGTCTTTGTGTGGGTCTTTTCGGATTCATCTTGCTTGGGACTCTCGGTACTTGTGT
>NW_006294357.1:306064-311395 GCF_000327345.1 Myotis davidii | reverse complement strand
ACACAGACTTTTCTAACTCACTAATTCAGTCCTCTGCTTCTTCTAGTCTACTGTTGAAACCTTCCAGGGTGTTTTTGATTGTAGCTATATCATTTTTCATTTCTTCCTGATTCTTGCATAGGTTGTTGATTTTCTCATCCATCCGGTGAATGAATTGTACAACCATTACTCTGAATTCTTTTTGTCATGTTGCATGCTTCAATTTCATTAATTTCCTTTCTTGGCAACTCCTCATTTTCTTTCCTCTGGGGGTTGTGTCGTCTCCCCATTCTGACTATCTCCAAATGGTTCAAACGTCGAGTTGCGTTGGCCTGGGCTGTGTGCAGTGGGAGCTTTGCACCACCCTAGTGTCACTGAAGAGCTCTGACACTAAGATGTTTGGTTGTCATGGGTTGGTGGGAACCAGGCTTGCTCAGAGTCAGCTTTACCAATGCTCAATGTGGCCTCGTGTGCGTACTTAGAATCTGCACTGGCTCGTAGTGTGAATGCACAGGGAATCAGGGATCCCAGGTGCAGGTGATAAGAAACGCAGTCAAGTCACTGGTGCTTGGTGCTGCCTCCTGCCTGGAGAATCGGGGTCCTGTAGCCCGTGCTGCAGGAAACCAGTTCCCAGTGTTCTTATGTTAGCTCCCAGGCTAAGGTTCCTGTAGGTAGCCCGTGCTGTAGGAAACCAGTTCCCAGTGTTCGTATGTTAGCTCCCAGGCTGAGATTCCTGTAGCACTTGCTGCGCAGGATAAGTTCCCGGTATTCACGGCGCTTCCAGGCTAAGGTTCCTGTAGCAGCACTGAGGCCCGGGCAAGGGGTGGGTCTGTCAGTTACTATGGTGCTGCGGGGAGGGGGATGGGCTCTGTTACTCACAGAGATCTGCCCTCGGAATGTCTGGATTCTTGGTGTCCAAGGGTCTGTAGCTGTGGTCGCAGGTCTCTGTCCCCAGTGGCTGCAGGGTCCTGGTTTGCATCTGAGACCAGACTGGGTGGTGCTGAGGCCAGGATCCTAGTCTCAAGCAGCTCTGTTTCTCAAGATGGCATAGTCTCTGTTCCCGCGCTGGCCACCCAGGAGAGTCCATGCTGGGAGCGGGGCTCCGCCATCTAAGACTGCCCGGTTTGACAGCCCCTTGGAAGACCTGCAGAATCTAAGTGTCCCTAGCTCATACACACACACACCACACACGTCCACACACTCCTCTATCACTCCCTTGCGCTCTCACACTCTCTCCCTTCCTACCTTCCTGCCGGTCACCATCCCACTCATATGAATTTGGCTGCAGAATCCAGGCTCTTAATACAGCCTCTTTAATACATATAGTAGTGTGAGTTTAGAATGGAAAGGAGTTGTGGTGGGTGAATTTGCCAAAAAGGCTTTATAAGAGATGGGTCTTGAGCTGAGTTTTGAAGGATGCTAAGGATAATTTGGATAGAAGGGACAGAGGTATGCAAGGCTTGTTGGGAAGGCCCAGGGACTGAGTTAAAAGACCTGGCTAGATTTTAGGACTTTGGAGAGGAGCTATAGGTAGGGCTTTCCAGGTAACAATGTATGTGGTGTATGTGGGGAACAGTGAATATGCTTGTCTGATTGAAACAAACTTTTTGCATTTGGTTATTGATTCATTGACAGACAACAAATGCATTCTATGTGGTAGCTGTAAGATACTGACGTATATAAAGGACAAAAAGATTCAGTCTAACATCCCATACTTTGTTACAAAGATTTACTTGAGCCAGATTTTGAAAAGCCTTGGATGTTAGGCTAAGGTATTTCTATTCACAATACTTTTACTTTAGGAACTTACTGTTTTTATATCAACAACCAAAGGTTTTTGTTTTTTCTTAATCCTCACCCTAGAATACGTTTTATTGATTATTTAGAGAGAAGGAAAGGGACTGAGAGAGAGAGAGAGGTGCAAGATAAACGTCTTTGTTACCTCAGGAACCTGTCCCAACCGGGGATCAAACCCACAACCTAGGTATGTGCCCTGACGGGAATCCAATTTGCAAGCTTTCAGAGTACGGGGGATGACATTCCAACCAACTGAACCACACCAGTTAGGGCCAAAGGATTTTTGGTTTCACTGTAATCATATTAATTTTAGCTATGTATGGGAGTTATATAAGCTTTATTTGTGGGTTAGCCTGGGCTACTGGCCACATTTAGAGTTGCTGCCCTCCCTCCCCGCCCTGCCACTCAAGATGCATTCTGGATATTTAGGCATCATGGATTGAGAATCAGAAAATTTTGGTGCTGTTTTGCCTTAAAATTATTTCCTCTCGATCTCAGTTTCCTCATAATAAAGTGAAGGAGTTGAACTGGATCAATAATTCTCAATTTTATCAGGTTGATGTCCTCTTTTAATAACAAATGTCTATAATTTTCTTTTCCTATTGTAAAATTCTAGTAATAGATACTAGGTAATTAAATCTACCTATACACATAGTTACAACAAAGATCAATATAATACCCTAATTATGATATAAAGGAGAAATAAGAAGAAACTCTTTTTTGCAAGAGATTTTCTCTTTTTTTATTAAAGTATAATTGACACACATTATAGTAGTTTCAGTTATACAACACAGTGAAAGAAGAAAATACCTTTGAATAAAATATATATTTCATTCATCATATGTATCCACCTATGTGTGTCATATTGTCAATATGACAGCTATGAATGTAGATGGATAAAAGAATGTTTATGTTGGTGACTCAAATGCCACATCCTTTTCAAATGATTACATGATTTTATGAAGTGCTGATTAATATTGGTAAAGTTTCAAGTCAAACATACTACCATTTCCACTCAATTTACGTGGTAGTTGCTTTCCTGGAAAAAAAAAAAACAATGTATATTAAAACTATGTAAAAATACTTTATATTTATCTATAAAATGAAGTTAGAATCTAGGCTCAGATAGTCATAGGCAGTTTTAAACTCACACAAATGTTATATGGGGCATTTGGAAGTTCTTTATTCATTGTGAGGGTCTCCCAGTGCACAATACCACTTATGGCATTCTACTATGCTGCTAAATGCCAGTAGCATCCCCACACATTTTCATTATGCCCCCTAGGGGGTGCTGCTCCCCCTGTTGAAAACAACTGGACTAAAAGTTTTTTTTTTCTAAAATGAATATTTATTATTACAAGTTGCATAAAAACAGACAGCCTTTACAAAAATGGTTTTTGATAGAAAAATATTTGAATCCATGTGATATTTGTAGGAACACCTCACTATTGCTGTACCTCCAGCTAAAGCTTCAAAGAAACTATATTTCTCATCAAAATAGCCAATATTTGCCACAACTATCTTTGGAGAAAAGTTCATACCTAGTGTTTTCTGAACAAACCAAAGCATTTACTCCTGAGGCTGCATTCCAGGCCTGGTGGTCACTGTACGTGTGTCCAGCACAGTGACCTGCTGTGATAACTGCCGGCCGCCTGTGGGGAAGGACCTGGCAGACCATGTAGGTACCCCTCACTTCACAGAGGCCCCCACACTGGTCTTTAGTTAAGTCATAACCACAAAGATTTAAAAGAAGTTAATGATTTTTCTCACATTCATTCCTCTACAGAGAATACAACTTCTGGTGACTGGGTTGAGGGAGGGAGGGTTTTATGCCACTGAATAGTGTGAAAACTCTGACAAGGGCACGCAGGCTGAGCACTGGCTCTGACTGCTGAGACTGGGTCTGCTCCCTGGGCCTCTGCCTCACCGGTCACTTGGGTGGGTCGACACTGAGGTGACAGTTCAGCTGCCACTGGACCTGTGGTCCTGTACTGTGAGCTCCTGTGACAGGTGACTGTCATCTGAGAACACTGATGGTTTTCTCTTTGATAGACTCCATGACAATTCAGAAGGTGAAAGGCCTGCTGTCCCATCTCCTCAAGGTCCCTTTGTCGGACCTGCTGCTGGCCTATAAAAGCCCCAAGGTGAGTTGCCCAGAGCTGTCAGCTCAGTCCACAGCAGTGGCAGCTGTGAAACTGCATCTCTATGACTAACTCTCCGCAGTCTTGGGGGCAGGTGCATGTAATACGCTCTGGCAGGTCTGTCTTCATCATCCCAAGCCTTTGTTCTGACTTTAGATGCCGGGCATAGAGATTGAACTAGAAAATGACCAACAGTTCTTACAGTTCTATTCTGTGGAAAATGGAGACTGTCTGTTAGTGCGACGGTGACAGCCAACTCATACAGCTCAGAGACTGGACTGTTTTTCCCGGGGTTCACTGGCAAGAAATGATCTATTGGAGCAATTCTCTGAGAGGTTGTACTTTTCTTTAGGAAAGAGACTGTTTCTAGGCTTGTACATAATAGCGACAGTAAAGGCTTTGCACCTACTAATGATTTTATTTCATATTTATAGTTCGTAATTGCATTTCATTATGTGAAGATTCCAATACTAAATAGAACCTAGCTAGTCTAATAAAATCTGAACACAGTTCATGTCTGTCATAAGACCAGTTTAATGGAATCCTCTATTAATACTACTGGTTTAAAAGGCTACTAAAGTGATTTGGTTGGTCACTTAGGGAAATGTCCCTTAAACTTAGGGGCATACCCTCCACTATGTACAGCAGACATGCTATGATCGCTCTTCTTGATCACAGTGCTCAGAGTAAGAGTACTTCTAAAAGTTAGTTACACCTATAGGAGCCTATATTCTTCTGTAAATGATTCCCAGCACTGATCAAAATTCACTCATATCAGGTAAACTTTAGGCAATGACAGCAGGAAAGCATAATTCTTTCAAAGTGTCAACTATTTAAAAATATCCTTTCCTCTGGCACTAAAACCCTGAGATTATTTGAATTTACTTATATTCACAAAAATGTAGCATTTTTAATAGGAGTACTAAACTGTGACTCCCAGGATTTGTGTGAAATGGCAAAAGAAGACGTGCATTAGTCCATTAATAATAAATCAACTTTAAAACCAAGGTCCAGAACTGAGAATTCACTGGGTTCTTTCCCAGGTCTAAGTTGCCCCCTTTGCTCAGACATCCACAGAAAGCGATGTTATTTCCAGAAACCCACACTTTGGTACAAGTGACTACTGCTCAGACACGATCACAGCATCACACAGCATTTCTATGAGTTGTTTTTTGGCCCATATAATTGTCCTAATCATGCTAGATGAAGCTATTCTGCAATCCAGGCTGAAAGTCCAACTCTCAGTCACTCAAGATTTCTTAACATGCCAACTTTTAACCAAAAACGATAGCTAGTGAATGCTAACTAGAAATGATGCAGCAGGATTTATAAACTATTAGGTATTTTTCAAATCTTCCAATATATAAATAAAGTTTTTGTTATGCTACAGCATCAGGGTTGATTCTTTTTTTTT
>NW_006294357.1:302263-304413 GCF_000327345.1 Myotis davidii | reverse complement strand
GTCCCGGTAACGGCTGCAAGCACCTCTGAGGGAAAGCAGCCCCCAAGATCTCCCGCTTCCAGACCGTCCAGTTTCTCCCCGCTTGAGTTCTGGGTCCCCAGAGACTTCCCGGAACCGGAGTTCAGAGCCGTCGGGGGCTTGTGACTCCCTCCGGATTCAAAAGGACCGCCGCGTCCTCGGGTGCCGGCCCCTTTCCGCGCGCGAGCCCCGCGAGCGCCCCGTACCTCTGCGCTTCTCTCCTGCAGCTTCTGCGGGTCTCAGTGTGCCTTTCCTTCCTTCTAGTTGTAGAGTTTACAGTCAGCCAGGCTTCCTGTGGTTCTGGGTGAAGTCCGTATTGTTTCTCTGAGGTATTAATCAATTGTTGTGTGCGGCGTTAATTTCCCGGTGTTTATCTCTGCCGCCATCTTAGTTTCTCCCCAGGGTTGATTCTTAAAGAGGAAACTGTGCGAACATGAAGTGACACAATGCGGGTCCAGGGGAGCCTGCCTGGAGCTCCTGAGGGAGCACGCATGGAGCCGCACCTGCTCTCCTCTGGTTCACGCAGACACCCAGGCCCCTCCCCAAGAGTCACCTTCATCTGGCCTCGCAATGACAAGGGTCACCACACAGCTCCTTCAACCTCCACAGGTCCGCGAGCTCCTGTGGGGAGTATTGCGGGGAGGACAGCATCTTGTTTCACAGGTCTTCTCACACAGCCACAGGCTGTCCTGGTATCTTTTAGGTCCTATTGCCACCATCCATATGCCTATGCTCACATCTTCACCTTGGTAGGTCTTCAGCCTGCTCGAGTTGCTAGCCAGCCAGTGGACGATGCCCGGGAGACCACGTACCCCGACCCGCACGCAAAGGCAGGGTAGTCCAGCTCCTGCCACTTCCCTGTCTGGTCCACGGCCCAGTTCAGCCTGAAATCTCCCCACCAGATACTTGGGCCCTGCAGGGTCCTGTGGATGATTCTGTTGAACATGGCTTCCAGGTATATGTAGCAGTTGTCATCCGTCTTCAGCAACAAATCAAAACTGATGGCTTCCACGGTCCACTTATAGAAGTTCAACAGCTTCGCAGGGACTTCCCAGTAGATGTCAACGACGCCCACGAAGACAATATCGCCATGGCGGCTGCTCTCCTCCTGCAGCAAAAGGCGTCTTCCTCGCGGAGGTTCCTCAGATGGTCAGTGTGTTGTCCGGGGCGAGAGCGGAGGTTTTGTAAGAGAGCATCACCTTTCTGAATCATATAAATAAAGCCGCCAGCCACGCCCTCCACACATTCCGTGAGCTCAGTTGGCCACGCACCCTCCTGGGCTGTTGTGACCCTGAGGACTCCTCCCCCATCATGGACCGCCAATCTGTGGAGCTCTCTGGATACCAGGCCGTGCAGGTCTTGGCTCTCCCACACAATAGTACCTTCAAAGCTCTCTGGTAAGATGAACTGCTCCGCGGGCTTGTACCACAGTCTGTTCACCTGCACCCCACAGTTTGGGGGACTAAAGCGAGCGATGAAGAGGGCCTCCTGGGTCTGAGATGTTGAGCAGCCGGCAGGAGTAGGGATCCTCCCGGTCTTCCATGGGCACCTCGCAGCCACGGGAGCCGATGATGAACTTGACCAGCACCCGGTGACTGAGTGTGGGGTGTTGGAGTGAATGTTTCAGCCAGGTGCTTCTTATCACATTTCGAAGCTCATGGTTATTGCGGGAGGACAACACACCAACTACCACGTCATAGTGACTGTTTCCCCTGAGGAAATGGGGCCAATGGATCTCATCTTTTAAAGAGCCTTCGAGGTGCCTTTATTTTATTTTTTTAAATTTTGTTTTATTGCTTAAAGTATTACAAAGAGTATTACATATGTCTCCTTTTTTCCCCCCTTGACAATCCCCTGGCCTCCCCAACCCCCCAGTGTCTTGTGTCCATTGGTTATGCTTATATGCATGCATACAAGTCCTTCGGTTGATCTCTTACCCGCCTCCCTCCTGACCCCCAACCCTCCCGGGCCTTCCTGCTGTAGTTTGACAGTCTGTTCAATGCTGCTCTGCCTCTGTATCTATTTTTGTTCATCCGTTTATAATGGTCTTTATTATCCATAAATGAGTGAGGTGTCTTTAAACGTCCTAGGGTGAGTCCTAGGGCGGGACACGGCGGAGGCGCGCCTGGGCG
>NW_006294357.1:300038-302088 GCF_000327345.1 Myotis davidii | reverse complement strand
TGCGACTGCTCCAGGGGCTCGAGCCGCCATCCAGGTGCCTTATGGTTTCAGGCCGCGGCCGAGATCCTCTGATGTGGGCAGCGGCGGTCTGGACTAAAAGTTTAAATTTCCTGCCAGCTTGGTTCTTTGAGCCAATGTATTTTTACTGAGACCCATCATGGTGTTTTATTGTGTCAGGAACTAAGAAGTCCTATCTTTGTTTCTACTTTTACTGACTTCATTAAATAGACCGGTTTGACTCTTATGATTTTATGAGAATTATTTCTTATAAAAATATTTGAAACTCTAAGATATACAGAGGCACAATAATTTGAGAATTTTAAGTGGATTAAAAATAAGTTACACCGCTTAGTTTTCTTTTTTGCATGTGTAATTTTGTTCTCAAATGTGCCTTAGGATTTTAAAATGATTTATTATTTTCTTAGGGAAGAGCACTATGTATTATGGTCTATTATTTCCAGCAGATGGCAATGTTTGGTGCAAAAACTACTTGATTTACCAACTGCAGATTTTCAAGATTCTCTTTGTTTTTAAAATCCAAACTTCATAATCCATATTTGAAAGTACCCTTTTAAAAAGACTCAATGAGTTAACTTGCTTAAGGTACTGGGTAGGCTGGTGAAGAAATACATGTTATTAAAATTTTGACAGATTAAGTCACATTTTACTGTAGGAACAATATTTTAATAGAATACCTAAGGTAAGTCCTTTCATGCAATGAATATTTATCCTTGGATTTATCAGTTCTATAAATTCTGATTTCCTCATAGATTTAAAAAGTAATTTATTTTGAAACAATTTCAGATGACAGAAAAAGTGCCAGAACAATACAAAGAACTGCTGTAGTCCCTTTAACAAGATGCCCCAATTGTTAACACTTTACCTCAATTGCACTATTGTTCACTCTTCTCTCTCTGTGTCTATTAGCATTAGTCTTTCTCTTAATCTTTTGAGAGCTGGATGTCCCATCACCCCTAAACACTCCAGAGTGTCTTTCTCCAAAAAAAACTCACTTTCCTGAATAACTAATATACAACCCTCCAAATCAGGAATCAATATTGGTATCTCATAACCATCTGATGTATATCCATCAATTCAAATTTCACCAGCTGGCCAACATTGTCACTTTGCTCATTTCTGGTTGATTATATTTTCCAAGATTATATGTTGTGTGTAGGTTTACTCTAATTTGGATCAGTTCTTTAGTCTTTCCCTGTCTTTCATATCTTTAAAGTTTTTAGAGTATGGACCTTAAATTCTGTAGGATGACCTGGATTCTGTCTGATAATTCTTTATAATCAGGCTCTCAGGTCATTCATTATTGGCAGAAATACTACAGAAGTGATACTTTACATCAGGAGGCACATGATGTCAATCAACCTACCCTGTCACTGGTAATGTTATTATGATTACCTGGTCATCAGGTTTTAACTAAAATCCATTGTTGAATTAAAACCCATTTTAATTAAAACTTATTATTTGTTTTTTAAAAGCAGTATACATTTACTTTCTTCACACACTGCCCCCAAACTTCAGAAAAAACTCTTAAAGATACCCAATTTTAAATAAGAAGTCATTTCAAACAACTTGTTTAGTCTGTACGAGTGTTTTCCTTTTGCTAAGAACACATCATTGATTTGAGGAGTAATAATACTGCATTTATGGTTTAAGTGCTTATTGGAAATTAACAGTTAAGATAATCATCTACTGCGGATATTTTATAAGAAAGCTATTGACAGTTTGAATTTGATCACACATCAGCAGAAACAGCTTGACTAATAATTGTATTTTCTTGTGTTTTACTCAGTATCAAAACTATAGTATTTAAAAAACAGGAAGAAATAGTTATTTGAGAGAGAGAAACCAAGATGGCAGCATAGGTAAACACCGGAGTTAGCTGCCTTGAACAACCACTTCAAAATACAACTAAAGGACGGAACAGACATCGCCCAGAACCACAGGAAGACTAGCTGAGGGGAAATTCTTCAACTAGAAGGAAAGAGAACAGCATATGAGACTCAGAGGAGGCGCAGTGAAGAAAATATAAAGG
>NW_006294357.1:285311-290776 GCF_000327345.1 Myotis davidii | reverse complement strand
TGTGTGGGGAGGGGGTGGAGGGCAAGAGGGTGGGGTGGGAACTGGGTGGAGGGGAGCTATGGGGGGATAAAGAGGAACAAATTTAATAATCTGAACAATAAAGATTTCATAAAATAAAAAAACACAAAAAACACAAAAAAAACAAAACATCTTTTATAAATGTCACTACAACATCTCAAAATACTTAATATACAAAAATGTAAAGTATTAGTGTATTTGATAAGAAATAATGACAAGTTGAACAGTGTTTTTATATTTAACAAAATACCCTAATAATAAAGATATTTGAAGGAGGAATTGGTGGGTTAAAGTGGAGCAAGTTGTCTTTTAGTTTAATTTAAATAATAATATTGATAATACTTATATATGATGAAGACATCAAAACATAGAAAAATATAAGTAAAAATTTCCCTCCCCTTACCATCCCCAGGTCCCAGTGTTTCTTTTCATAAGTATAACCATTATTTTTTCTTATTTATTCTTCCAGAAAAATGTTTGCATCTACAAGATACATATATTAATTTTTTTTTTGGGGGGGGGAATGGAATCTTGTTATGGAATCTTTGAACCTTTCTTTTTTCACTTAATGCTATTATATACTAGTAGACATATCATCACCTATAGATGCATTTCTTTCTTTTAATAGTTACATAGTATATTTTAGCATGAGCTACCATAGTTTATTCATCCCATTTTAGTGGGCATTTTTAGTTGCTTCTAGGTTTTTAAATTTACAGACAAAACTGCAGTGATTCATTACATATATCTTTGTGTACCTTTGCAAATATGATATGATTAAGATGACAATGTGGTGGGGTGGGCTGATCACATGGCTGCTGCTCCTCGGACTGGGGCGGGCTGCCTGCAGGGCTGCTGCTCCTGAGATGGGGGCAGGCTGATTACAAGGCTGCTACTTCTTAGGCCAGCAGGGGTGGGCTGCTTGAGCTGTGGCTGCTCCTCAGGTAGGTGGGGGTGAGCTGCTTGCGCAGCTGCTGCTCCTCAGAAGGGGTCAGGCTGCTTGCAGGGCTGCTGCCCTCCAGACAGGGGTGGGCTGCTCGTGTGACTGCTGCTCCTTTGATGGGGGCAGGTTGCTCTTGCAGCTACTGCTTGCATGGTTGTGGCTCCCTGGGCTAAAGCATCAGGCCAGCTGGAGGGGAGCATGCTTTGTGATTCTCAGGAGCCTGTGGCCAGGGTGGCTGGAATCTCTGTGTCTGTATCCGAGGTAGCAGGTCCCTGGTGGGAGTGGCTGTAGAGTCCTGGGAGGTGTCTGAGGGCACTGTGGGAGGAGGTGAGCTGGGCTCCCAGTCACAGCAGCTCTCCCCTTCAAGATGGTGAGGCCTCTGAGGAAGAGCTGGCCGCCTGGGGACTGTTTGCAATGGTAGCAGAGGTTGCCCAGCTAGGTAAGCCTGGTCTGCCAGCCCCCGAAGCTCCTGTGGATCTAACTGTCTCTCACTCACGTACACACACACACAGATTCACACACTCCCCTTTCACTCCCTCCCTCACTCACGCTCTCTCCCTCACTGCCACCATCTTCCTGCCTCTGTAGTTGGGTCTGGAGTGTTATTGACCTGTTTGTGGATGGAGTATCCTCTCTGGGTGTCTAGTTATGTGGCTCTCTCTCTACCACATTGACCAAACAGGACAAAATGCAACTTGACAAGACACGACACCAAGGGAACAAAATATGAATGTACTCACGACACCAATAATCCAAATATAAGTGGCCACCGGAAAAAAGAGAATTAGGGGAGAGAAAAGAGAGCACAAATTATATCAAAGAGAGGAAAAATGGCAAGAGAGAAAATAAAAGAAGAAAAAGGAAGAAAAAGGAAAAAATATATGGGGAGAAAACACCACACAACAAACAGATTAAACCAAAAATGCAAACAACATACACCCAGAAAAGAGGGTGGGGGCAGAATCTGTAGAGGCTGAGCTTATATACAGAAAGTAAGGTTAATGAATTGGATGAATATGGGGAGGACCTTTGTTCAGTATAGAGGAGGTAGAAAGAGGATGAGTGAGTAAGAAGAAAAAGAAAGATAAAGAAAAAGAATAAAAATAAAAATAGAATGATGAAAAAATAATGTGAAAAGAAATAAAAAATAAAGAAACAAATGAAAATTAAAAAAAAAGAGATAACAACAACAAAAAAGTGAAGTGTTGTTCATTTCTGCCGAGTTACATAAAGGAAAAGTACACAATTTCTCCTGAGTTTTAATGCCTCATGGGGGCTGGTTTAAGATCCCACTCTTCTGTATTGTATGCTGGGTTCTTGTCCCAGCATCAAGAAGTGCTCAGGAATCTGGAGAAGACTATGCATAGATGTTAAAGATGAGTCCAGAGACTAATAAAAAGTCTGGAGACAAGATATAATTTTGAAAGGCATTTTTTTGGAGAGGACCTTCAGCTAAAGGAACTGAGGACGCGATAAAATGTAGATTAAGAAGCCCTTTAACTGTCTGGCAGCCAAGAAATCAATTTAATGTATCCTATTCATGTTTGGGGAAATGTCTCAGCCATTCCCAGATGCAGCCTTGCTGTCATGCTGGAATTGGTCTCCTGCAGTCTGCCACTTCTCAGTTTCCTATTAGGTAGTCAGCACCATGTTGAAGTTCCAAGTGATCCACCGCTCCCCTGTTTGTGTCTATCTCCACCACCTGACTGCCAGTAGGCGGGACCAATCTTAGCCTGTCTGTCCACTTTCAATCTTAATCTCTCAAGCGGCTGTTTCTGACAGGGCTATATCTGGGGAGGTTGCTGGGACTGAACAGTCTCTCTTCAGCCCAGTCCCTGGGGGCTCTCAGGAACTATTCAGATTTTTTTTGGTATCTTTTGTACCACTCAGGGTATAGTCTAGCTGTGGCTGTATTGGTTGCCTGGAGACTGCAGGGAGGGGCTGGCTCTTCAGGAGTAAATGTCTGCTTAGGTCCGGAGTGTCAGGCACATCTCAGTGCCAGACTCCCGTCCATCTCTCCCTGACCTGGTCCTCTTTCCAGCCTCTCCCCAGATTCCACAAGTCCACACCTCCACCTGCACCTCAGCCACGGGTGAGTGTTTGTATTTGAAAGGTCCTATGAACTGGGTTTAGTGAGTAATAGCAAAAACTAAAAAGAGGGGAAAGAGCTGCACCACTGTGAGTCCCTCCCCTCCCCCCCCCCCGCATCAGGTGGCTTGGGCAGTTGTTCAGGTTGCCCCCTCCAGGCTCAGCCTCTTTTGGCTGTGGGCTTATGTCTAGAATCCCCTGCTGCCAGCAGCCCTGTGGACTTCCTTTCCACAGTCAGATGTTATGCCTGTCCCAAGGGAGCCGACCTCGGTGCTGAGCAGCTTCCTTCGGAACCTCTGGGCTTGGAGGTTTCGCAACTCTCTCCAGCCCAGATCCCTGATCTTACCTTTCTCCAGGTGTCTTCTGCCCTTCCCGGCTGCAAATTGTCTCACCAGCTGTGTCTACTTCGCCAACTCTGGGTGGATGTTATTTGATTTAGTTGCTCCTTCTATCTGCTTCAGGGTAAGGCTCGGGACACTGCCTATTCGGCCACCATTTTGCCTCCCACCTATCCTCTCCAACTTTTTTTTGGTATTATTATTTCGGCTATTCTGGAACTTTGCATTTGCACATGAATTTTAGAAACAACTTTTCAATTTCTTTAAAAAGCTGGGAGGTATTTTGATAGGGATTATATGGAACCTGCAGATTGTTTTGGGGGATATTACTATCTTAACAATATTAAGATATTCAATTCATAAAGAGGGAAGTATTTGGTATTCTTATTTTCTTTCATTGATATTTATTATATTTTGTATGATTTAATATCTTTTAAATTTATTGAGTCTTGTTTTATGCCCTAACATATGGTCTGTCCTGGAGAATATTCCATGTACCTTTATGAAGAATGTGTATTCTGCTCTTGTTGGGTAGAGCGTTAGTAGATGTCTGTTAGATCTGATTGATTTATAGTGTTATTAAAGTGTTCCATATCCTTATTGATCTTCTGTGTAGTTGTTATCTATTATCAAAAGCAGGGTAATCAAGTCTCCAACTATTATTGTTGCATTATTTGTTTCTTCAGTTCTATCCAATTTTGCTTCGTGTATTTTGGGGCTTTTTTGTTAGCTACATATATGTTTATAATTGTCATATATTCTTTTTTGTGGGTGTGTTTTTTTAGTCCTTACTCAGGGATATTTTTTCCATTGACTTTTTAGAGAGAGTAAGGGGGTGGGGGGAGAGAGAGAGAGAAACATCGATGTTAGAGAGATACAATTATTGGTTGCCTCCCAAATGTGCCCCAACCAAGACCAGGGATCTAACCTGTACCCCAGGTACTTGCCCTTAACCGGGAATTGAATTGGTGACTCTCAGTGCATGGGCCATCACTCTACCACTGAGCCACACTGGCCAGGGCTCTTATAATGTTTTTTGTCTTAAAGTTTATTTTGCTTAATAGAAGTATAGCCACTTTAGCTCTCTTTTGGTTACTGTTATATGTATTCCTTTTACTTGCAATCTATATTGTGTCTGAATTAAAATTTTGTTTCTCATAGATATATATTTGAATCATATTTGGGGTACATTTTGCCAACCTCTGACTTTATTTGTTTGTTTTTTATTGTTAACGGTATTATAGATGTCCCCCACTTCACCCAGCCCTTCCCCACACTATTGTTTGTGTCCATGGGCTATGCATATATACATATATGTTCTTTGGTAAATCTCTTCCCATCACTTCTCCCTGATCCCCTCTGAGATCTCTCAGTCTGTTCCATGAGCAATGCCTTTGGGACCTATTTTGTTCATCAGTTTATTATGTTCACTAGATTCCACATATAAGTGAGATCATGTGATATTTGTCTCTCTCCAACTGGCTTATTTTGCTTAGCATAATAATCTCCAGGTTCTTCCATGCTGTCACAAAAGGTAAGAGATCCTTCATTTTTACAGCTGCATAGTATTCCATTGTGTAAACGTACCGCCGGTTTTTTACCCACTCATCTACTGGTGGGCACTTGGGCTATTTCCAGATCTTAGCTATTGTAAATAGTGCTGCTAAAGAAATAGGGAGGCATGTATTCTTTCTGATTAATGTTTTGGGATTCTTAGGATATATTCCTAGAAGTGGGATTATTGAATCAAATGGTAATTTCATTTTTAATATTTTGCAGAAGCTCCATACTGTTTTCCATAATGGCTGCACAAGTATGCATTCCCACCAGCAGTGTGCTAGGGTTCTCTTTTTTCCACATCCTTGCCAGCTCTTGTTGTTTGTTGATTTATTGATGGTAGCTAATCAGGCAGGTGTGAGGTGATAACTCATTGTAGTTTTAATTTGCATTTCTCTAATGATTAGTGACATTAAACATTTTTTCATGTCTCTTGTCTGTCTGTGTATCTCATCTTTGGAGAAGTGTCTATTCTTCCTCCACCAGCCAGAGAGCTGGGATTCCTATTCATTTCACATCAT
>NW_006294357.1:279409-284542 GCF_000327345.1 Myotis davidii | reverse complement strand
AGTTTATTTTTGTGTATGGTGTAAGTTGGTGGTCTAGTTTCATTTTCTTGCATATATCTGTCCAATTTTCCCAACACCATTTATTGAAGAGAGTATCTTGGCTCCATTGTATGTTCTTGCCTCCTTTGTCAAATATTAATTGAGCATATTGGTTTGGGCCACTTTGCCCATTTTTTAACTGAATTGTTTATCTCCTTTTGTTGAGTTGTATGAGTTATTTATATATTTTGGAAATTAACCCCTGACTTTTAACTGGAATATTTCATCTATTTACATTTAATGTAATTATTGATAAGGAAGGATTTATATCTGATATTTTGTTATCTTCCTTTTATAAATCTTAGAGCTTTTTTGTTCCTCTATTTCTCCATTGCTGCCTTATATTGTGTTAAATATTTTCTAGAGTAGCATTTTTATTCCCTTATCATTTCTCTTACTATATTTTGAGTTATTTTCTTAGTGGTTACCTTATGGATTACAATTAATGTCTGAATTTATAGCAATCTAGTTTAGATTAATACCAACTTAATTGTAATCTATCTGTCTATATATATATAACCCTAATATGCAAATAGACTGAATGGTGGAACAAGCGAACAACTGGTTGCTATGATGTGCACTGATCACCAGGAGGCACATGGAACATGGTGGGGTCAGCAGCAGGAGGCAGAGTGTGGAACATGGTGGTCATTGGCCACAGTGAGATGGTGGAGCAGGTGAGCAGGGGTTTCAGACCAATGTGGGACAATGGTTACTGTCATCGGGCTGAGCCTCTGGTGGTTATTGAAAATTCTTTGCTACTGCATGCCGCAGTCCTGCTAGGCACTCGCACCCGCTGCCGGCACCGGAGCCAATGCTCACACCCTCTGCTGGTGCCTGGTGCTGGCCCTGATCGCTCAGCACCATCAACAGACGTGAGCGATGCCTGCCGGCCCCAATTGCTCCTGGGCTTCTCCACCTCCCCCTGCTCCTGAGGGATGATTGAGGCCAGCAGCCTCCTCTCAGACCCACTGCCAGAGCTGGTCCCGCTCACACTTGCAACTAGTGCTGGAGCCGCTGCTCGCACCCACTGCTGGAGCCTGGTGCTGGTCCCAATCATTTGGTGCCATCAGTGGGTGTGAGTGGCAGCTGGTGGCTCTAATTTCCCCTCAGGGCCTCTCCACCTCCCCCTGTGATCAGGGCAGCAGCTGCTGCTTGCACCCACTGATGGTGCGGGCCCTGCTCACACCCACTGCTGGTGCTGGCCCCAATCACTTTGCACTGTCAGTGGGTGCGAGCAGGGCTGGCACCATCAGTGCATGGGAGTGGTGGTGGTGGGAGTGGGGCTTCTGGCAGACAGGGGACCAGAGGCCATGGCAGGAGGGCCGGGTGGGGGCACAGAGGATGGGCCGAGACCTGCCCCTGTGCCCACCACAGCCTCATGGTCCACACTTCCTTTCAAGGTGCATGAGTTCATGCACTGGGCCCCTAGTGTTATATAAAAAAGAGATTTGCTCCTATATAGCTTCTTTACTCCCTCCCTCCTTTGTGCTGTTATTGTCATACAATTTACATCTTAATACTTTGTATGCTCAACACAAATTCATAATTAGTGCATTATTCAGTTGTCTTTTAAATTAGATAGACAAAAAAGAGTCTCAAATAATATTTGCTAATCATGAGACCCTGGGCAATTTATTTCAAGTCTCTAATCTTAGATTTCCTTATCTATTTCATATGGTTGCTATGAAGATTAAATGGGATAATGAATGTAAAACATTTTGAACTGTGCCTAACACATAATAAGTGTTCAATAAATGGTACCTCTGGTTATTAGCTGTTATTTTTTGTTAATCTTCAAGTGAGGATATTTTTCTATTGATTTTTAGAGAAAGTGGAAGGGAGGGGGAGAGAGAG
Organism: Myotis davidii; assembly: GCF_000327345.1. NCBI lineage: Eukaryota > Metazoa > Chordata > Mammalia > Chiroptera > Vespertilionidae > Myotis > Myotis davidii. Next base: position 282,646 of record NW_006294357.1, on the reverse strand, counting down.
ATATTGATGTGAGAGAGACACATCAATTTTTTGCCTCTTGCAACCTGCAGCTGAGGTACATGCCCTTGACTAGAATTGAACCCAACACTCCTCAGTCTGTAAGGCAACACTCTATCCACTGAGCCAAACCAGCGAGGATAATTAGCTACTATTTTTTTTCTACCATCATGCCTTTGCTCATACTGTTTTATCTATTCCTAATCCCTTCTTTCCTATTTTTCAATGCCAGGTTCCACTTCATTCTTTAAGTCCCAGTTCAAAATACCACCACTTTCATGTTCTGAAATTGAATAGGCTACTACTATCATTACAACACTTATTACTGTCTTCCTTAGATTGCAATAATTTGTGATATATTTTAGCTCTCATTCTACATTCTAAAATTCATAAGGGTGGCTATTATGTATGGTTTTGTGTATCTTTCACAGTGTGTAACCCAGTGTGATACATGGAGTACAAGTGCCTTATATGAAGTAAGTACTCAGTAAATGTTTACTGTATTATTTAATCATGTGAATAATTAAAAAATGCAAAAATGGATTCAATTTCCTAGTTCTGTTAGTAGAACTGAGTGCGATTTTAAAGCAATAAACCAGGCATGATACAAAAGAAATATTTCCTTCAAGTGATTAAGGAACTGTCTTAGGTAGATGGGAGAGAGAATCACAAAATACTGAAATTCTTATTTCTTAGAATGTGGTAGTTTGAAAGACTTTCAGTGCCTCTCAATAATAAATGAGTAGTATAAAAATGAATTTAAATGGAAATGAAGAAGCAGTGCTCCCTAAAAGAAATCAAAGAAAGTAAAATCACAAAATTGTGTACTTTTCCTTTATGTAACCTCAAAAGTGGTAGGTAGAAAAGAAAAAAAAATCAGTGTAGTTTGATGGGCATGTACCAAATCTTTAATATTAGAACAAGAAATTTTGAATTCCAGCACTCAGTATTAGGTAAGTGACTTTGGGTAAGTCCTATAGTCTTTCTGATTGTCCATTTCCTTGCCTGTAATGCCTGTGTCACAGAGTTGTTTAGAGAGGTCAATGAATTAATGGATTGTGAAATCATTTTGTGAGCTATAAAGCACTTTTGGCCACTCTTTTCTCTGCATTTCTACTGCTATGTTTTTATCATCTGCTATAGCATTTCTTATGTTGTATTGTAATTTGTTTGCTTATCTCTGTTCCCCACTAGACTCAGCTTTTTTTTTAAGAGCAAAGATTTTTGTTTTATCTTTGAACACCAGGGCCTAATATATAGGTTCTCAATAAATGTTTGATGAAAGTGTGAATGAATGTTTCAGGTTGGAGATGAACCCAGATGACTTCTTAAGTTTCCTTTTCATTCTACTGTTTAAGATTCTATGAGACTATCTAGAAATAATTAGATATCGACAAAAGAAGAAATATTTAGAATTTAAAAACATGAAATTGAAGGACAGTTACAGAATTGTTAAACACATATTAATATTCTAGAGTATACTTTCAAGGGGGAAGTTGTTGAGATGAGTTAATTGAGTTAGGTATAAGAAGGGAGGTTATGATTTGTCAAGTGAAAAGTAATTTTTCTGGCCATGGGATGATAAGAGCTGAAATGAATCTTTTAAAAGCTAGGAAAATTGTCAGAAGAATATTGTGCCAAAAAATTCATTAGAGCAGAAAGGTATTAAAAACATTTTAAGAAGTATGTTTAAATAATGACAACCAGATTCCCTTGTTAAGATGCTGATGAGACTGATAAGACATAAGTGGAAGTTTTGTTGCATTTGTTGTTTGAAAGGATTCAAAACTACATTTTCAATAGGATCAAAGTATGAGTCCTTAAAAAGCAGAACAGAAAAACCTACTGGCATAGGTTTTAGTAGACAGAAGAGATCATAAACACAAGGTGTAAAGGTGAAGTAGAATTAGTAACATGAATGAACAAATGACTGAAGTTGGTTTAGAAAGGACCAAAATCACTTCCAGTGAGAAATAAGGAAGAATAAAAAACAGCGACCCTAAATAAGAAATTGAAGAGAGATGGCAAATACAAAAATAGCATTAGAATTCTAGAATTGGGATGGACTTTGAGAGAACTTACAACTAAAGAACTAAACCACAGATTCCTTATACTGGAGACCTCAAAGCCTAACCTGCTACATCATAAAGTGTCTGTTACCACATTCCCTCTACCTGATCATTGACAAAATACCTGGGGTAGGATAAAATAGATGTGATTTGTGGGTGGGTTCTCACCATAGAGGCTTTATTGTGTCATTGAGGAATTAAAAAATTTGCTTTTAAAATATCAGACACTAAGTTAGAATACCAGCTCTGCCTCTTATTAGTTGTCCAACCTTGAGCAATTACTTAATTCCCTAAAAACATTAAGAAAGAGCTCTATTTAGGTAACTTCTATTTTTTTATATGCCTAGGTTGGTCATCTAATTCTGCTTTTTTATTTTCTGCCTGTTCTCCATTTCTTTTTTAAAATGCTACTTTCTAAGACATTTCACAGCTTTATCTTTCAGCACTTTTATTGATGACTTAATTTCTCTTGTCATATTTTTAATTTAAAAGAACTTTTATCTTCTTTTTTTAATATATATTTTTTATTGATTAAGATATTACACATGTGTCCTTGTCCCCATGTTACCCTCTACCCCCATCTCCCGCTCATGCCCAAACCCCCCCAATTTTCTGCCTGTTCTCCATTTCTGTTTTAAAATGCTACTTTCTAAGACATTTCACAGCTTTATCTTTCAGCACTTTTATTGATGACTTAATTTCTCTTGTCATATTTTTAATTTAAAAGAACTTTTATCTTCTTTTTTTAATATATATTTTTTATTGATTAAGATATTACACATGTGTCCTTGTCCCCATGTTACCCTCTACCCCCATCTCCCGCTCATGCCCAAACCCCCCCACCCCCGTTGTCCGTGTCCACTGGTTAGGCCTATATGCCTGCATGTAAGTCCTTTGGTTGATCTTTCCCCCTTTCCCCCACCCTCCCCTACCTTCCCTCCAAGGCCCGACAGTCCAATCAATGCCTCTCCGTCTCTGGATCAGTCCTTGTTCGTCAGTTTATGTTGTTCATTAAATTCCACAAATGAGTGAGATCATGTGATATTTATCTTTCTCCGACTGGCATGTTTCACTTAGCATAATGCCCTTCATGTCCATCCATGCTGTTGGGAATGGTAAGAGTTCTTTCTCTTTTACAGCATCTCTTAGATGATTAATGACTTTGAGCATG
>NW_006294357.1:277383-278248 GCF_000327345.1 Myotis davidii | reverse complement strand
CACTGTGGGGCCTTGGGCCTTCTCTTGGAAGTTCTGGGTCTGTCTGGCCCGGCTGCAGTTAGGTAATTACAGGTTGCAAATGGCTGGGGCCTTCATATGCAAAAGCCTCTGCCGCCGCCTGGGTGGGGCGGGGTCTCAAGGAATCAAAGGGTGGAGCAAGCAGCTATGGCGGAGCCTCAGCCCTGCCCTAAGGAGCCACGAGTCTCAGTGTCCCCGTAACGGCTGCAAGCACCTCTGAGAGAAAGCCGCCCTCAAGATCGCCCGCTGCCAGACAGTCCAGTTTCTCCCCGCATGAGTCCTGGGTCCCCAGAGACTTCCTGGAACCGGAGTTCAGAGCCGTCGGGAGCTTGTGACTCCCTCTGGATTCAAAAAGACAGCCGCGTCCTCAGGTGCCAGACCCTTTCTGCGTGTGCGAGCCCCCTACCTCTGTACTTTACTTCCACAGCTCCTCTGGCTCTCAGTGTGCTTTTCTTTCCTTCTAGTTGTAGAATTTACACACAGCCAGCCTTCCTGTAGTTCTGGATGATGTCCGTTTTGTGTTTTGATGTATTTTTCAATTGTTGTGGGAGGCAGCAATTTCCCAGTGTTTATCTATGCCGCCATCTTAGTTTCTCTTTATCTTCTCAATAGTCCTTAAAATTTCTTCTACTTGTGTTCTAATCTCTCCAAGGATGTCAACCATAGATTTTCCTTTTGAAAGTTTCCTTTGCACTTCAGGGATCTTCTCTAAGAGACTAGACCCCCAGTCTTCTGTTGGGGTGGGGAAGGAAAATTATTTTGCTCTGCAGAGTAGGAAATACTGCAGGTCTATCAGTATCTTAGGCTGACTTTCAACCAGTCCTACTGGTTTTAGGAACTCCTTTCC
>NW_006294357.1:274034-277268 GCF_000327345.1 Myotis davidii | reverse complement strand
TTTACCAGCTTTTCCTACTGATGACTTGGGATACAGGTTTCCCAGTTCTACTAAATCAGTTACTACTTGTCCATCTGCTATCTGGTTTCCAAAATTTGTTGCTAATATCTTCTCTCTTGTATCCCCCATTTTGTGTACTTATGTAATTTTAAAATGCCTTTACTATAATTTTATCAGTTTTGATTAAAGAGCAGAGCTAAATGTATGAGTTTGATCTGCCATCTTTAACCAATTCTCGTATTTCTTTATGCCTTTTATGCCCATCCTTTACATTTTAACCATCACCATATTATACAGATTTTTACCACTTTATATTTAATCTCCTTGCTTCTAGCACTTCCTTGTCTCTAGTGTGTCTCTAGTCTGTCCTCTGCAATGCTGTAGATTCATCTTCCTGAAAAAATTGTACTGTGTATATCACAGCTTTGAGTGTAAAAATTCTTCAGTTGCTTCTTGATGCGGACAGGATCAGGTCTACATTCCTTAACCTGACATTTAAAGCCTTCCATAATCTAGCCTCTTCCCATCTTTTCAACCTCATCTTAGGCTTTTAGAAACACTCACATCCATACCCATACCCATACCCATACCCATACCCATACTCATCTGTAGCTTTGATCAAACATGTCTGGAACAAATAAGGGCACAATAGCTGGGCTTACCTGGTGATTTATCAGTAGACTTAGCAGTTGACCTACTGATTTTGAGCGACTAATTACAAACTCTCTGTTGTAAGTGAATACTTGTCTGACTTGAGGCCCATTTCAGTCTAGGATTCTAAAATCTGTTTTTAATAATATGTATTTTCTTATGTTCAGTATATTGCATGTTGAGGTTTTTCATGATATAATACTCCACACCTTATTTATTTTCTACTAGAATCTGGAGGTGCAAAGATGAATAGGAGGTGGAAATTGTGTCCTACTAGAGGCCAGGTGCATGAAATTCATGCACCGGTAGGGTCCCGAGGCCTATCCAGTGATCAAGGCCAATCGGGGCCTTCTGGCTGCTGGCCAGGGCCTTCCTTCCCCAGGCTACCAGCTGCTGTCCAGGGCCTTCCTTCATTCTGCACCACCCCCTGGTGGTCAGTGCATGTCTAAGCGGGAAGTTGAACTCCCAGTTGGTTGAATTTCTGAGGGGACAATTTGCATATTAGCCTTTTATTATCCTATATAATAGAGGTAATATGCAAATTAACCATCACTCCAACACACAAGATGGCCGCTCCCATGTAGTCAAAGATGGCCACCCCCATGTGGACACAAGATGGCCTCCACAAGATGGCCTGCAGAGGAGGGCAGTTGTGGGTGATCAGGCCAGCAGGGAGGGCAGTTAGGGGCAATCGGGCTGGCAGGGGAGCAGTTAGGCATCGATCAGGCTGGCAGGCAGAAGCAATTAGGGGCAATCAGGCTGGCAGGCAGATGAGTGGTTGGGAGCCAAAGTCGGAAAAGTGGTAGGATTATAAAGTGGGGAAAGAAAGCAAAGGTATAGTACAAGATATGGAATTGATTCATTTAGATTTGAAGTTAACCTATTTGATGTGAAGGGAAAAAGAGCAGAATACCGAAAGACTAGATAATTCCATACTTCAAACTCATGTATAAAAATATAACATGAGTTTGCAGGGGAGAAATCAGACAAGACAAAACAGGAGGGGGAGTTCCATAAGGAGCAGAAAAAAAGAAAGGAAAATTTTGTAAAACTATTGATAAATTTTAAGGCAAAGTATTTTTAAATGTTTTTATTATTTTATTTTCAATTACAGTTGACATTCAATAGTATTTATTTGTTTTAGGTGTACAGCATACTGGCTAGACTTTTATATAATTTATGAAGTTATGCATCCCAGTAACTCTACTACACACCTGGCACCATACTAGTTATTACACTATTATTGATTATATTCCCTACTAGAGGCCAGTGCACAAAATTCGTGCAAGGGAGATGGGGGGTGTCCCCTCAGCCCAGCCTGCACCCTCTCCAATCCGGGATCCCCAGGATCGGGCCTAAACTGGCAGTTGGACATCCCTCTCACAATCCTGGACTGCTGGCTCCTAATCACTCACCTGACTGCCTGCCTGGTTGCCCTTAACTGCCCACCCCGCCAGTCTGATTGCCCCTCACTGCCCCCCTGCTGGCCTGGTCACCCCTAACTGGCCCCTGCTGACAGCCAAGTTGCCCCCAACTGCCCCATCCTTCTGGCCTGGTCGCTCAAAACTTCCCCCCCTGCCAGCCTGGTCACCCCTTACTGTCCTACCCTGCTGGCCTGGTTGCCTCCAACTGCACCCCACCACCAACCTGGTTGCCCCTAACTGCCCGCCTCTGCCTGCCTGGTTGCCCCTAATTGACCTCCCTGCCAGCCTGGTCACCCCCAACTGTCCCCCTGCTGGCCTGGTTGCCCCTCACTAGCCACCCTGCCGGCCTGGTCGTAGGCAGCCATCTTGTGAGGGTGTGAGGTTAATTTTCATGTTATCTCTTTATTATATAGGATGTTGTACTTCACAGCTCTGCAGCTATTTTGTGACTACCAATTTGAACTTCTTAATCTCTTCACTTTTTTCACTCAGCTCCCCAATCCTCTCCCAAATGACAAACATCAGTTTGCTTTTTGTATGACAAATTCTAAGGGAGAAGGTGTTTTTTATTTTTTTACCTATTTTTTATTTTTTAAAATACATTTTTATTGATTTCAGAGAGGAAGGGAGAAGGAGAGAGAGATAGAAACATCAATGATGAGAATCAATGATTGGCTGTCTCCCGCACGCCCCACTCTGGGGATCTAGCCTGCAACCCAGGCATATACTTTGACCAGGAATCTTGGTTCATAGGTGAACTCTCTGAGCCACACCATCCAGGCAAGAATGTGTGTGTGTGTGTGTGTGTGTGTGTGTGTGTGTGTGTGTGTTTTAAATATGTTTTTATTGATTTTTTTAAGAGCGAGATGAAGGGAGAGGGAGAGTGAAAAATCAATGTGAGAAACATCGATTGGTTTCCTTCTGCACACCCCCTCCTGGGGATTGAGCCTGCATCCTAGGCATGTGCCCTGATGGGTACTCAAAATGGTGACCTCATGGTTCATGAACAATGCTCAGCCAATGGTGGCACACTGGCTAGGGCTAAGAGGGAATATTTTTTTTCTTTTTTAGAAATTTCTTTATTGATTAAGTTATTACATATGTGTCCTTATCCCCACATTACCCCCCCATCCCTTCCCCTACTCATGCCTTCACCCCC
>NW_006294357.1:269625-273258 GCF_000327345.1 Myotis davidii | reverse complement strand
GGCCCAGGCAAGGGACCCCTAGCTCCCGGGACTGCCAGCTTCGACCGTGCCCAGCTCCCATCGTTGACTCCACCCCTACTTCCTGCTATCACTGGCCAGGACGGCAAAGGCGCCCGATTCTCTGATCATGGCTGGGGGGCAGGGCAAAGCCGCCTTTGCCCTGAACCCCTGGCTCTTAGCTCCCCCCTGGGTTTCCGATCACTGTCAGTGGCAGGGGGCTTCTTCCTGCTTTCCCTTTTGCCTCTCTGCATTGTGCCTACATATGCAAATTAACCGCCATCTTTGTTGGCAGTTAACTGCCATCTTAGTTGGCAGTTAATTTGCATATTGCCCTGATTAGCCAATGAAAAGGGTAGCGGTCGTACGCCAATTACCATGTTTCTCTTTTATTAGTGTAGATAAACGAGTGAGATCATTTGATATTTATCTTTCTCTGACTGGCTTATTTCACTTAGCATAATGCTCTCCATGCTGTTGCAAATGGTAAGAACTCCTAAGAGGGAATATTTTGACATCATATATTATTTGACTAGTAAATTTTGTACAATCTCTCCTTTGAAATTTATAAGAAAGGATAAACCTACTTATTGTTTAGCTGTGTGCTATGTAGTATGGGGTCCACTAGCCACATATGGCTTTTGAGTGCTTGAAATGTGGCTAGTCCAAATTGATATGTGCTGAAAGTGTAGAATACACACAGGTTTTCAAACATTTAGAGTAACAACACGAAGAATATATCTGATTAATATTTTTTATATTGATCACAAATTTAAATGATAGTATTTGGTCATGTTAGGTCAAGTAAAGTGAAATATATGAATTTCATCTTTTTTTTTTTACATTTTAAAATGTAGCTACTAAAATTTTTTTAATTATATATGTGGCTTGCATTGTATTTCTCTTACACAGCATTGGTCTAGTCTCTGTCCACATTACTACTCTTGGAAATGTTTCACGTCCTGTTCAGATTAAGGATTCTGTAATGTGATTATATCTGTATACATTTACTTAGATTTCATGTCATTCTGATATTCACTGGGTTTATTTTGAGCAGTTTAGGTGGTCAGTTACCACAAAACAGATTCCATATCAGGTTCCTCAACAGACTTTCTTTACAAAACTTTCTTGGCATCATAGTAGGTGCCATTTTACCTTTTAGCTGTATTTTTATTCAACTATTTTTTATTATAAACACTATTTGGTGAGTATTGCATCTTTATAGTTTCAAAAATAGTAATTGTTAATAAATTAACATTCCTATATTTCTAGGTGGTTAAATTCTGATATGACAAAACTTGATTTGTTCCTGCTTTACCCAGGAAGTATAAATCCGGGAAAATTTCCTAGGGAACTAAGACTTAATTCATAACAATTTAAAACCAGTTTTTGATAGAAATATCTATAAATTTTTCTCTTTTATAAAGTAACTTAGGGGCCCAGTGCATGAAATTTGTGCACTGGAGGGGGTGTCCCTCAGCCCAGCCTGCTTCCTCTCACAGACTGAGAGCCCTCAGGGGATTCCCTACTGATGGCCTAAGCCGCAGTCTGGCCTCCTTCTGTGGAAGGTGACCAGGCTGATCAGGGGAAGGTACCAGCCCCATCACCCCGCTGCTGCAGCCACTGCCAGCTACTGCAACTGCCAAGGTGTTTGAATCAACATGGATTCCAGTCCCTTCACCACGAAAAAATGACAACTTCAGGCATTTTCAAGATGTGTCTTTCATGTGACATTTCTTTCTTTCTTTTCTTATCCTCACCTGAGGATAGGTTTCCATTGATTTTTAGAGAGTGTGGAAGAAAGAGGGAGAGACAGAGAGAAACATCAATGTGAGAGGGACACTTTGGTTGGTTGCCTCCTGCATGAGCCCTGATCTGGGCCTCAGCCAGGGAGAAGCCTGCAACCTAAGAACATGCCCTTGATCATAATCGAACCTGTACCCTGCGATTGGCAGGCCAAGGGTTTATCCACTGAGCCAAACTGGCTAGGGCAGGATATGAAATTTCTTAGGTCCTCCAGCAGTGGACCTTCATTTTTTCCTCCAGGACTGTGGTGAAAAAACCCTAGATCACCTTCTTGGATTCTTATAATCCAAGTTAGCAAGAACACTGCAAGTGGCGGCGTACAGGGAGCTTAGCCAATGAGCAGTGAAGCTTGCAGACTGAAGGGTCCCAGGTTTGATTCATGTTAAAAGCATGTACCTTGGTTGGGGGCACATCCCCAGTGGTGAGTGTGCAGGAGGCAGCTGATCGATGTTTCCCTCTCATAGATGTTTCCGACTGTCTATCCCTCTCTCCTCTTCTCTGTAAAAAAAATCAATAAAATATATTTTAAAAAAAGAAAAGAAAAGGTGTTTCCTCTTCAGCTCATGTGCAGAGGACCCCCTGCGTTGTGTCCATTGGGCTAGGGGAGTATCCCTGCTGCCAGGGGGGCACACCCCTGGAGCCAGCAGCCAGCCCCGTGTTGTGGGCGTCAGTCTGGAGGGCATGCAGAGACCCCTGGCCGCATGTGTGGCAGCCGCTACCAGGGCACATCTCCCAGATCAGCAGCCCCTCCTGTGTATGCAAATTAACCTGCCATCGTTGTTGGGTTAATTTGCATACTCACTCGTGATTGGCTGGTGAGTATAGTGGAGGAACAGCCAATTTACATGTTCCTCTTTTATTGTATAGGATAACCTTTTCTAAAGTCTTTCCAGGTGACTTAGTAAAGTTGGTCTCAAAGTGTGCTTGTCTGAACCTTTGCAGGGGTTAGGGTGGGGGTATCCCTTGGAGGGAGGTACCTAAAGATGGGAAGGGGCAACTCTGATTTGTACCTGTTTTCCATACTGGCCTCCCATGGAAATTTCAGTTAAATTTCCACTACTGAAAATTATTTGAAGATCACTGACTTTGGGTGTTCATCTGTATTGAGCTGTAAGTAATGTTTTCCTGTCTTTCTTTTTGTCAACTGTTAGTTTTGTGTGTCAGGATGCCTGCTCTTTATAGCTTTCTTTTTTATTTATTTATGATGTGGTTTAAGAATTCTAATAACCAAGATATTTAGGAAGCAAGTAAAGTAAGAATCAGTGCTCTCTGATTAAAGTTCAACAGCTTGAGTGCCCGAGATTTGGGACAACTATTTCAGTTGTTCTGAGTCACTGATTCTTTTTAATTTATTTTGTTTTTATTTATTCATTTTTTTATTGCTTAAAGTATTACAAAGAGTATTACATATGTCTCCTTTTTTTCCCCTCCTTGACATTCCCCCGGTCTCCCTTACCCCCCAGTGTCTTGTGTCCATTGGTTATGCTTATATGCATGCATACAAGTCCTTCAGTTGATCTCTTACCTTCCCCTCCTGTCCCCCAACCCTCCCTGGCCTTCCCACTGTAGTTCAACAGTCTGTTTGATGCTGCACTGCCTCTGTATGTATTTTTGTTCATCAGTTTATACTGGTCTTTATTATCCATAAATGAGTGAGATCATGTGGTATTTTTCATTCATTGACTGACTTACTTCACTTAGCATAATGCTCTCCAGTTCCATCCATGCTGTTGCAAATGGTAAGAATTCCTTCTTTTTTACACCAGCATAGTATTCCATTGTGTAGATGTACTACAGTTTTTGGGGTTTTTTTTTCTGCTTGTTGCTATT
>NW_006294357.1:265852-267578 GCF_000327345.1 Myotis davidii | reverse complement strand
GATTTTTAGATTCTTCCTGATTGAGTTTTGGAGCTTGTATTTTTCTGCGAATATGTCCATTTCTTCCAGGTTTTCTAGTTTGTTGGAGTAGAGTTGTTCATATTTTTTTTTTTTTTTTTAACAATCATTTGTATTTCTGTGGGTCTGTTGTTATTTCACCTCTGTCATTTCTGATTTTGTTTATTTGGGTCTTCTCTCTTTGCTTCTTGGTGAGTCTGGCTAGAGGTTCATCAATCTTGTTTATCCTTTTAAAGAACCAGCTCTTGGTTTCATTGATCTTATGTATTGTTTTTTTGGTGTCTATTTCATTTATTTTTGCTCTGATCTTTATGATCTCCTTCCTTCTCCTCACTCTGGGCTTTTCTTGTTGCTCTTTTGTAATTCTTTGAGTTGCAGAGTTAGATGATTTGCTATCATTTTTTCTTGTTTTTTTGAGGTAGGCCTGTAGAGCTATAAACTTACCTCTCAGGACTGCTTTCATTGTGTCCCATACGTTTTAGAGTCACTGATTCTTGACTGAACTGATTTTAGGAGCTGACCAAGTGGGGTGTTACTATTGAGGGATTTTTGGAAATGGGGCAACTGTGCATTTGAAAGATAAGTAGTAAAATCTGTTACCTTGTCAACAAGTAAATATTTAACATGCTGCAATATAGATTATAGTAAGCATATTTTCCAGATTTTTTTGTAGAAAATTAATTTTAAAATGAAAACTAAAAGATTCATTAGACAAATTAATTTTTGTTTAAATGAGAAACAGTTTGCTATCTGTGTTTATTATATATAGAAGTGATTTTCCCCAAATGCAATCCTTCGTCCTCACATTCAGGTATATATTTAAGATGAGATTTTAAAATGGGGTTTTGATTGCTTAAGTGTTTCTTTTTATCTTCAGAAGGCTTTAAATATATATTGTGCATCCCAGTTTAGTCAGCTATGCTCTATAATAAAAAAGAAATTACTTCATTCCTTCAAAGTTGGACCTAAATGTAATCCACACATAGATTTTTTAAAAAGTATATTTCATAAAATTATGCATGCTGTGCTATAAAGACTTGTTTGGGGGAAGCTGTCTGTCAATAAAAGTTCAAAGGCAAAGTGGCAGTTGAGTCTCTGGTTTTCTGTTGTATAATCTAGCTACAGGTATTATTGACATTTACAACCTTTCATTAATAAAGAGAAAGCATGTTTTAATATGTGTATCAAGAAAATTATAGAGATATTGGTGGGTCTTAAATGAAAACTAAATTACATGAGCAAAAAAATATGGGTAAGTAGCAACACTGATTCTGACTAGGGAAGATATGTTTTGCTATGCTATTTTCATTCATGTGCTGAAGTAAAGGCATAAGAAACTAATGACATTTTGATTTTGATTTTGATGCAGCTATCAAGTTAATGCTACTTTGAGGGAAAATTTAAACAGAAAGCAATTTCTCTCTGACTAGTTACTATAATTGCTGCATAATACTCAGAGTTAACATAGAAAATATTAGGAACTGATTTGATATTTAGACATATACAAGATCTGGTTCAATGGGGAGGGAACCAAGATGGCGGCATAGGTTAACGCCGGAGTTTGCCGCCTCGAACAACCATTTCAAAAGTGAAACTAAAAGACGGAAGGGACATCACCCAGACCCACAGGAACGCTGGCTGAGTGGAAGTCCTACAACTAGGAGGAAAGAGTAACGCATACGGACACTCAGAGGAGGCGCAGTGCTGA
>NW_006294357.1:260534-264891 GCF_000327345.1 Myotis davidii | reverse complement strand
CATTCAGTAGTGAAGGTCAGATAAAGAGCTTCACAGATAAGGAAAAGCTAAAGGAGTTCATCACCACCAAACCAGTATTATATGAAATGCTGAAAGGTATCCTTTAAGAAGAGGAAGAAGCAGAAAAAGGTAAAGATACAAATTATGAACAACAAATACGCATCTATCAACAAGTGAATCTAAGAATCAAGTGAATAAAGAATCTGATTAACAGTATGAACTGGTGATTATAATAGAATCAGGGACATAGAAAGGGAATGGACTGACTATACTTGGGGGGAAAGGGGTGTGGGAGATGCAGGAAGAGATTGGACAAAAATCGTGCACAAATGGATGAGGACAGTGGGTGGGTAGGAAGGACAGGGGTGGGGCGGGAATTGGGAGGATGGGAGTTATGGGGGAAAAAAGAGGAACAAATGTAATAATCTGAACAATAAAGATTTAAATTTAAAAAAAAAAAACAAGATCTGGTTCAATGGTGTTTTCTTTGTAACAATTAAAATTTTCTTGTAGCTTAGGCTAGGATTGTGTTTTATGGGTTTGAGACTGCTGCTAAAGGCAGTTTCTCTTACTTTAATTTCATTGTCTTTTTGTTACCATGCGCATAAATAGTCCTTTCTACCCCTACTGGTCAGAGTGTCTGCCCCCTGGTCGTCAGTGTGCATCATAGCAACTGGTCGAATGGTTGAACAAACAGTTGGACACAGCATATTAGGCTTTTATTATATAGGATTTTACTTGGCTATTCATTAATTCTATGGTAAATTTTCTAAGAGAAAATCTGCAACAATCTTTAATGAGACATACAATAATAGGCATGCAAATGCATATATTTTTATTTATTATAAAATGTTTTAGGGAATTCTAAGACTACCCTTATGTTTGATGATTCACTAGAAGGACTCATGGGATGCAACATATAGATGCAGTCAAAACTAGGGTTTATTACAGTAAAAGGATACATAATAGGATCAGCAAGGGAAAAAGACACAGGTGGATTCTGGAGAAATCCACTTACAGTCTTCCAATGCTTTCTCTCTCTTATGGGGGGACACACCAAGTGTGCTCCTTTCTCTAGCAGTAAAAAGACATTAATATATGTGCTATGTTTCTGCCCAGGAAACCCATTAGAAACTCAGCATCTGCAGTTTTTAAAGGGGGTTAGTTACATAGGCACACTCTGCCTAGCAACTATAAAATTCTAGATTCTCAAAAGGAAAGCAAGTGTTCACCATAAATCACATTCTTTGTACAGCCTAGGTATAGCAAACCAGTCTTATCAGTCAATTTCAAATTTTAAGGGATGATTAAATTTCAAATTCCCAATGTAAGCCAAATATCTACCTTTCAAACAGGCTTTTGTAAAAATTGCATTTCAGACCTGCTGTGTTAACTCTTTTTTTTGCACAGTCTATCCCCTTGGCCTTGACCACAGTACCTTTCTAGTAAAACTATTATTCACAAGAGTTCATGGGGCAGGCTGAGACTAACCTGCATATTGACCTCAGTCATGTCTCCAAGGTTCCTGAATTTAGCTGGTTAAAACAAATTACATAAAAGGTCTATCTTAAGTTTCTTTTTTAAAAAAATCCTTATTGTTGAAAGTATTACATATGATCCCCTTTTCCCCCTATTGACCCCTTCTAGCCCGCCCCTGCCCCCAGTCCCAAGCCTCCACCATCCTTTGTCCATGACCATTGGTTATGCATATGTACACACAAGTTCTTTGGTTGATCTCTTCCCACCCATCCACTCCCTCCTGCCCCCGCTTCTATGTGTCTGGATCTATTTTGTTCATCAGTTTATTTTGTTTGTTAGAATGCACATATTAGTGAGGTCATGTGATACTTGTCTTTCTCTGACTGGCTTATTTTGCTTAGCATAATACTCTCTAGGTCCCTCCAATGCTATCTTAAAGGGTAAGAAATCCTTCTTTTTTTTACTGCTGCATAGTATTCCATGGTGTAAATGTATCACAGCTTTTTTTTTTTATCTACTCATCTACTGATGGGCACTTGGGCTGTTTCCAGATCTTAGCTATTGTAAATTGTGCTGCTATGAACATAGGGGTGCATACATTCCTTCTGATTGGTGCTTCGGGTTTCTTAGGATATATTCCTAGAAATGGGATCATGGGGTCAAATGGCAGTTGCATACTTAATTTTTTGAGGAAATGCTATACTGTTTTCCATAATGGCTGCATCAGTCTGTATTCCCACCAGTAGTGTGCTAGGGTTCCCTTTTCTCCACGTCGTCACCAGCACTTGTCATTTGTTGATTTGTTGATGGTAGCCATTCTGACAGGTGTGAAGTGATAGCTCATTGTTGTTTTAATTTGCATTTCTCTGGTCATCAGTGACTTTGAGCATTTCTTCATATGTCTCTTGGCCATCTGTATGTCCACTTTGGAGAAGTGTCTGTGTAGGTCTTTTGCCCATTTTTAATTGGGTTGTCTTCCTTTTGTTAAGTTGTATGAGTTCCTTATATATTTTGAATAATAACCTTTTATCAGATGTATCATTGCCAAATATGGGCTCCCTTTTCAGTTTGTTGAAGGGTTCTTTTGCTGTGCAGAAGCTTTTTATTTTGATGTTGTACCATTTGTTTATTTTCTCCTTAGTTTCCATAGCCCTAGAAGATGTATCCGCAAACATATTACTATGAGAGATGTTTGAAATTTTCCTACCTATGGTTTCTTCTAGGATTTTTATGTTTTCACAACTTACATTTAAGTCTTTTATCCATTTTGAGTTCATTCTTCTGTATGGTGTAAGTTGGTGGTCTAGTTTCATTTTTCTGCATGTATCTGTTTAATTTTCTCAACACCATTTATTGAAGAGACTGTCTTGATTCTATTGTGTGCTCTTGCCTCCTTTGTCAAATATTAATTGAGCATAATGGAATGGGTCAATTTCTGGGTTCTCTATTCAGTTCCATTGATTGATATACCTGTTCTTATGTCAGTACCAGGCTGTTTTGAGTACAGTGGCTTTGTACAATAACTTTATATCTGGTATTGTGATCCCTCCAACTTTTGTTCTTCTTTCTCAAGATTGCTGTGGCTATTTGGGTCTTTTTTATTCTATATGAATCTTTGGATAATGTTTTAGATCTTTTTTATTCCAGATGAATTTTTGGAGAGTTTGTTCTAGATCTTTGAACTATACCATTGGTATTTTAATAGGTATTGCATTGAATCTATAGATTGCTTTGGGTAGTATTGACATTTTAATGATGTTAATTGTACCAATCCATGAACATGATATATTCTTTTACTTGTTTATATCTTCCTCTAGCTCTTTTTTCAATGTCTTATAGTTTTCAAGTACAGGTCTTTTACCTCCTTGGTTAAGTTTATTTTTAAATACCTTAATTTTTTTTGTTGCAATTATAAATCGGATTGTTTCGTTTCTGTTTCTGAGAATTCATTAGTGGTATAAAAAATGCCATAGATTTCTGGGTGTTAATTTTGTAACCTGTTACATTGCCATATTCACTTATTAAATCTAGCAGTTTTTTGATGGACTCTTTAGGGTTTTCTATGTACTACATTTCTCTTTCTGTGAGTTCACTATTGGTGTATAAAAAGGCCATAGATTTTTGGGTGTTAATTTTGTATCCTGCTACATTGTCAGATTCATTTATTAAATCTAGTAGTTTTTGATGGACTCTTTAGGGTTTTCTATGTACAATATCATGTAATCTATGAATAATGACAGTTTTACTTCTTCTTTTCCAATTTGAATGACTTTTATTTCTTCTTGTCTGATGGCTATGGCTAGCACTTCTAGTACTATGTCAAATAGGAATGGTTAAAGTGGGCATCCCTGTCTTGTTCCTCTTCTTTGGGGAAATGGTTTCAGTTTTTTCCCACTGGGTATGATGTTGGCTGCACGTTTATCATGACCACTACAATATGACCCCTCTATTTCCACTTTGCTGAGACTTTTTATAAAAAATGATTGTTGGATTTTGTCAAATGCTTTTTCTGTGTTTTGATATGATCATGTGCTTTTTGTCTTTCAATTTGTTCATGTGATGTATCACATTTATTGATTTGTGAATATTCTACCAGTCTTGCATCCCTGGAATAAATCCCACTTGGTCATGGTGTATGATCTTTTTAATATATTGCTGATATGATTTGCTAATATTTTATAGGTGTTAGTTGTTCTTTAAATGTCTGGCAAAACTCTCCTTGGAAGCCATCTGGACCAGGGCTTTTGTTTACTGGGATTTTTTTGATTACTGCTTCCATTTTTATTTTTATTATTGGCCTATTCGGGTTTTTTTATTCTTCCTGATTCAGTTTTGGGAGATTGTATTTTTCTAATAATTGGTCTATTTCATCCACATT
>NW_006294357.1:256623-259656 GCF_000327345.1 Myotis davidii | reverse complement strand
CTCAGAGTCTGGGCCTCCCTCCCGATTGTTTGCCCCGCTCCCTCCGAGCCGCCGTCCGCGCCGCCTCCAGCCCCGCTCCGCGCGCCCTCGTTACCTCAGAATTTCACTTCAGCACTGCGCCTCCTCTGCCTCTGGAAATGTTATTCTGTTTACTCCTAGTTGTAGAATTTCCACTCAGCCAGCCCTCCTGTGTTTCTGGATGTTGTCCGTTCCCTGTTTCAAGCTTAATTTGAATTGGTTGTTCAAGGCAGCAATCTCCGGCGTTAACCTATGTTGCCATCTTCGGTTCCATCTCCCCCTCTTTCTAATTTTTTAAGTTATAGGGTTAAGTAGTTTATTATTAATTTTTCTTGATTTTTGAGGTAGGCCTGTAGTGCGATGACCTTCCCTCTCAGGACTGCTTTAGCTGTGCCCCAGAGATTTTGGGTTGTGTGTCCATTTTCATTTGTTTCCAGGAAGATTTTTGATTTATTTATTGATCTCATTGGTAACCTTTTCATTTTTTAATAACATGCTATTGAGCCTCCATGTGTTTGAATGTTTTTGAGTATTTTTACTGTAGTTGATTTCTAATTTCATTCCATTGTGATCTCATAAGATGCTTGATATGATTTCAATCTTATTTTTTTAGTTTTTTTTTTTAAATTTTGTTTTATTGCTTAAAGTATTACAAAGAGTATTACATATATCTCCTTCTCCCCTGCCCCGACATTCCCCTGGCCTCCCCTACCACCCAGTGTCTTATGTCCATTGGTTATGCTTATATGCATGCATACAAGTCCTTCAGTTGATCTCTTACCCCCCACCTCCCCACCCTCCCAATGGTAAGAATTCCTTCTTTTTTACACCAGCATAGTATTCCATTGTGTAAATGTACCACAGTTTTCTAATCCATTCATCTACTGATGGGCACTTAGGCTGTTTCCTAAGATATGACTTTAATCTTCTTGAACTTGTAGAGACTTGTTGTGTGTCCTAACATGTGGTCTTTTCTATATATATATTGTGTTTGTGTGTCTTCTATATTTGAGAATGACCCATGTGCACTTGAGAAGAATGTATATTCTGCAGCTTTAGGGTGAGATGTTCTATAAATGTCAATTAAATCCATCTGATCCAGTGTGTCATTTAGAGTTGCTATTTCCTTGTTAATTTTTTGTCTGGGAGATCTACCCAGTAAAGTCATTGGGGTGTTAAAGTCCCCTACTATGACTGCATTGCTGTTGATATCTCCCTTAAAGTCCTCCAAAAGCTATTTTTATATATTTAGGTGCTTCTATATTGGGTGTATATATGTTTGCCAGGGTCATATCCTCTTGTTGGATCAATCCCTTTAGTATTATGTAGTGACCTTTATTATCTCTTGTGATGGCCTTCATTTTATGTTAAATTTCTATACTTCCTTTATTATCTGGCTCAAGGCATCAATTTAGGCCCAGCACAATTCTGGCTAGTATATTAAAACTGACCTGAAAGCCTCCAGGGTTAAAGTAACATCAGGATGGAGAGGATGCACACATTAGA
The DNA here is from genome assembly GCF_000327345.1 of Myotis davidii. Classification (NCBI taxonomy): domain Eukaryota; kingdom Metazoa; phylum Chordata; class Mammalia; order Chiroptera; family Vespertilionidae; genus Myotis; species Myotis davidii. The sequence goes on along the minus strand of NW_006294357.1, from coordinate 258,132 downwards.
AGTATAATCCTCAAGGGTACACCTGGTCTCCATAAAAAAAAAAGTTTTTAATTTTTAGGGCACCTCAAGTGGAACATAGATTAGTCAGTCAGTACATATATTAAATTTCTTATAAAACTTTCCCCTTTATTTCTTTTAATCTATAAGCTTACAGAGCCAACTTTATGTTGTTATTACCATAACTGACAATCAATTTGTAGTCAGAATTTCATCTGAAAAGTTGTGTTTTTTTTTCTACTTTTTCTGCAGGCTTATCATTGGTAGCAGAGAGCCTCTTTTCACCGGCGGTTTTAGATCTGTTTATTTTTTTATGTATGCATTTATTACTTCTCTACCAAACTTCAAATCACAAACATTACAAGCACCATTTTGTACTTTCAGTACATGGTAATCATGGTCTTGACTTTAATCCTTTTTACAGGTAACTACAGAATTACTTTGCGTATTTCAGATTCCCTAAGGAGACTTCAAGATAGCCATAATTTAATAAGCATCAATTAACAATTAATGGAAGGAATAGGGAACAAATTCATCATGTTCATTTTTATGCTTTTGGGGTAAAAGATTAGAAAGCCTGGGGAACTGGTGAAGGAACCTTATGTACTTAGCTGCAAAACTGTCCCTTGTGAATGTTTTTAAACAGTAGGGATGTATTCCAGGGCACAAAAAAGGGTTATGTGTAATCACTTTTGAATAGCCTCCAAGCATAAAAATTAACTGACTTGAATGACTTTAAATTAGTAAAATTAGATAAAGTAAATGTGTGGTCATATAATCAATTATATGTGAGGAACAAGATGAATACTTCTCAGGATTATTCTTTTGGGGTTGTTATTTGGGTTCAGCTGTGATGGAAACTTTTTGATTAATGCTTGAAGCTGGGGAAAAAATGAAGTAGGTTATAAAATGATCCAGTTGGAGAAATAATCAAGTTGGAAAGCTTTAAGCCCTTTTAAACACAAGTGAAGCAACATTCCATCTCTACCTATCTCACTTTAAAAAAATATTTTTATTGATTTCAGAGAGGAAGGGAGGGAGACAGAGAGATAGAAACATCAATGATGAGAGAGAATCATTGATAGGCTGACTCCTGCATGCCCCTACTGGGGATCAAGCCTGCAACCTGGGCATGTGCCCTTGACCGGAATCAAACCCAGGACCCTTCAATCCGCAGGCCAATGCTCTATCCACTGCGCCAAACCTGCCTCACTTGTAAGTTCTAGTTTTACCTCAAATCATATCACTGATATAGGTCAGTTTGGGAATTTTTAAGTATTTTTCTCTGATTTTAATTCTCAAGTTCAAGAAATATGTAAAAATTAACAATGTAAGCTTGTCAGAAATCAGCCTGAAGACAAATGTAAACATTATCTGAGAAACTGTGCATCTTGGTGGTGGCTCTTTTTTGATATAATAGTATCTGTGTGTTGCTAGTCTCAATTCCTGAGTACCGAGAAGACTATAAATTCTATTTAAAACTGAAAGGGAGAAACCAAGATGAGTGCATAG
>NW_006294357.1:249034-254720 GCF_000327345.1 Myotis davidii | reverse complement strand
CGTGCACCTATGGATGAGGACAGTGGGTGGGGAGTGAGGGCGGAGGGTGGGGCGGCAACTTGGAGGAGGGGAGTTATGGGGGGGAAAAAGAGGAACAAATGTAATAATCTGAATAATAAAGATTTAATAAAAAAAATAAAACTGAAAGGCCTGCCTGATCAGTGTGCCTCAGTTGTTGAGCATTTACCTATGAACTAGAAGGTCACAGTTTGATTCCTGGTCAGGGAAAATGCCCAGGTTGCAGGTTCAATTCCCTCGGCTGGGGCATGAAGAAAGCAGTCAATCAATGACTCTCTCTCATAATTGATGTTTCTATCTCTCTCTCCCTTTCTGAAATCAATCAATATATACAACCAAAGGCCTGAGAGTGTCACTATTGTAGTTAAACCAGTTTCCTCATTTTTCTTTTCAAAATATTTTTATTGAAATATGAATACAGAAAAGTACGTAAGTGTATAGCTCAATGCATTATCACAAAGTAAACACATTTATGTAACTAGTACCCTATCAATAAGCAGCACAAACACCCCAGAAGCCATTGTTGGGCCTCTACACTCACCTTACCCAAAAGCAACCACTATCTTGACTTTTGACAGCAAAGATTCTTTTGGTGTTTTTGAATTGTATGCAAATAAAATAATAAAGAATGTATTTTTTTTCCACTTCTTTTGTGTCTGGTTTCTTTCCCTCAGTATTGTTTGTGAGATTCATCCATATCACTATGTAGTTGTAGTCTGTACCCATGTTTTTTGCTTTGGATTTGTCCCCCCACCCCCCAGTAAGTACTGGCTTTTATATTCGTGTAATGTGCAGTGGATGTATTGAGAACAGTAGTTTCAGGCTTCTATTTTCTATATTACCTAACACTTTGCTTTTTCCTGACAGTCTCATATTAAAACAGCTTCTTCCAAAAGTTACATATAATCCTGAATAGTCACACTGCTGACAAAAACTTTTCCCCAATGATTGGCTAGACCACTGGCATTGCTTCTGTTACCACACTACACTGAATACTGACTCTCAAAGGTTTATAGTGTTTTCTTCCCAAATCTAAGGACCGTTCCCTAGTCTTCACCTTCCTTGGCTTCTTTATTTAATAACTAGAGGACTGGTGCACAAAAATTTGTGCACTTGAGGGGGGGGTGTCCTGTGCCCTCTCGGCAGTCTGGGACCACTCGGGGGATGACCACTTGCTGGCTTAGGCCCACTCCCCGGGGGAATGGGCCTAAGCTGGCAGTCAGACATCCCTCTGGCAGCCTGGGAGCCCTTGGGGGATGTCCACTTGCCAGCGGGGAGCAGGCCTAAGCTGAAGTCGGACATCCTTAGTGCTGCTGAGGAGGCAGGAGAGGCTCCTACCCCCACCGTTGTACTGGAAGCCGTCAGCCTGGCTTGTGGCTGAGCAGAGCTCCCCCTGTGGGAGTGCACTGACCACCAGGGGCAGCTCCTGCATTGAGCGTCTGCCCCCTGGTGGTCAGTGTGTCATAGTGACCAATTATTCCCAGTGGTTCTGCTGTTATGGTCAATTTGCATATTACCCTTTTATTATATAGGTTAGGGGCCTGGTGCATGGGTGGGGGCCAGCTGGTTTGCCCTGAAGGGTGTCCCAGATCAGGGTGGGGGTCCTGCTGGGGTGCCTGGCCAGCCTGGGTGAGGGGCTGAGGGCAGTTTTCAGGCTGGCCAAACCCCCCAGTGGGGACTCTCACCCCATGAGGGTGTGGCCAACCTGGGTGAGTGGCTAATTGCTGTTTGCAGGCTGGCCATGGCCCCAAGCCACCCAAGCTCCCAGTGGAGGCTGGCTGGAAGCAGGTATCTGGGATTTATTTATGTTCTATAATTGAAATTTTGTTGCCTTGCGTGGAGGCCAAAACCGGCCAGGGCAGGTGGGAAGCTTGGCTTCCTCCATCACCGGGGCAACCAAGCCTCCTGCTTGCTCCAACTCCGTGGCTGCCGGCCACCATCTTGTTTGGGTTAATTTGCATATAGTCACTCTGATTGGCTGATGGGCGTGGCTTGGGGTGTAGTGGAGGTGCGGTCAATTTGCATGTTTCTCTTTTATTAGATTAGACTAGAGGTCAAGTGCACAAAATTGTGCACGGTTAGGGTCCCCAGGCATAGCCTGCAATCAGGGCCATGTTTTTCCCATTTGCCAGTCCCCAGTTCTTCCCAGCCACCACTGATTGATTGGAGCCTGAGGGCTGGGAGGAGGGACCAAGAGGTCTGCCTTCCATCTGATCACTAGTTCCTGCCATGCCACTGACCCCAGTTCCCCCATTAGCCATCCCCTGATCAATTGGAGCCTGTGGGCTGCGGGGAGGGACCAAGCAGTCTGCCTTCTACCTGCTCGCCAGTCACCGCTGCCACTGATTGATTGGAGCCTGACCACCCTGATTGGGGTGTTGGGAGCAATCCAGCCCCAATCAGGCTGGTTCACTGGCCACAGTGGGTGTCATAGTGACCGGTTGTTAGGTCGTTATGGCTATGATGGCATTATGGTCTCTGGCTTTTTATATATATAGATACTCAACACCTATTCTGTAAAATTCTTGTAACATGATTTCCATTATTCCTTTTATACAACTCTGTGCCTTTTTTCCATCCTCCTTCTGTCACCTAACTCTATCCTTTATCCAAGATTTAGTCTTCAGCATTTTGGTCCTTTCTTCCTACATTCTCCCTGTGAGAGTTCATTTAGTTCCATGGTTTCGCTGATCTCCTTAATATTGATAGCTCCCAAATCTCTTTCTCTAACCATAACTTCTATCTCCTTATATTCTGAACATTTGCATGTCCCATTGGTACAATCAGTTGTAATTTATCTTTATTGTTGAAAGTATTACAGATGTCCCCTTTGTTTTTTCCCCCATGACACCCTCCACCTTGCACCTGCCCCTCCCAGGCCTTCACCACACTACTGTCTGTGTCCATGGGCTATGCATATATGCACATAAGTTCCCTGGTTAATCTCTCTTCCCCACTCCCCACCACCCCCACCTTTCCTCTGAAATTCATCAGTCTTTCCATGGGTCTATGTCTCTGGATCTATTTTGTTTACCATTTTATTTTGTTCATTAGATTCCACATATGAGTGAGATCAAGTGATACTTATCTTTTTCTGACTCACTTATTTCGTTTAGCATAATACTCTCCAGGTCCATCCATGCTGTTACAAATGGTAAGAGTTCCTTCTTTTTTACTGCCATATAGTATAAAATTTAAAAAAGTGATTTTTAGCACTTCTTTTACCCAAAACTGACTCATCTTATTTTTTTCTCTCTTTGACCATCATCTCTAATCTCTGATCTCCTTGGCTTATTTTTCAGTAATTCTTAACATAGCCCTTTCATGCTTTATAGCTAATTAATCCCAACTTTCCTATTTATTCTTCTTCAGAAGCTTTTTATTTTTGCCCATCTGTTTCTTTCAATTCCTAGTCCAGGGCTTTATTCCCTCGTGCCTGGATTGCTCCAACTACCTCCTATTAGAAAATATGTTGAGTAGGCAGAAGTGGAACCCAAACACCTATTCAATTTCCCAGACCCTTGTCTTTCCTTTTCTAACACATGCTATACACTATCTGCTGCCAGGTGTACTTCTTTCATTATTTTCCTATTATAATAGTTCAATTCAGTCCAAGATTAATTTTAACATGTCAAAACATATTTACACCAGAGACTATGCTAGGTGCTGGGAACACAGTGGTGAAGATAGATAAGGTCCCCTGTTTTTCTGGACTTCATATCTTAATGGAAAGGAGACAAAGAAGAAATTATGGGTTTGATTAGCTTTGTGAAAGAAATGATTTTGAAGAAGAGGTGAATGGTCAAATGTTCCAAGCAGATGGGATGGCATGTTCAAAAGTCCTGAAGTCAGAAGGAATTTGACATCCTCAAAGAATACAGAAGTCTAGGATGGCAAGAGAAAGAGGGTGGAACCAGGTGACAATAGAGGTAAGGAATGGTCGATCTTACAAGGTTTTTTATAAACTATATTAGGGAATTTAGATTTTGTATGAGTAATGGGAAGTTGAGGTGTTTAAACAGGGAACTGTATTAATATCATTCTCCTTATAAGAAAACTTTAATAGTACCATACTTCCTTCTCTATCAAGGTGTAAACTTACCTTGGTGTTTGGGCTCCTCTTCTGCCTACTCAACACATTTTCTAAGTCTCTCAAAGCAGAATTCACTCACTAAGTCCAGGTGTACCTGTTCCCGACTTTCTGGACATGTCTCCCTAACTACATTAAGATATCCTTGAGAACAGGGATTATGTCTTATGTCTATTTTGTATCCTTCATAGTACTAAGCACATGGTTCTTCTTAAATTGCATAGAGTATGAAGGAAGAGATACCATTATCATATAATGTTTTTATATCTATTTTATAATTGAATTGTGGGTATGAGAAACACCCAAAGTAAATTCTGTTATTGTCATATCAGGAAAAAAATAGTAAAATCATGGAGTGTGTTTTTGATATGTCATCTGGAACTGTTCTTTAAGAAGCCCTGTCTGCTTTCAGACTCTTTAATGACATTTCATCATTATATTTTGAAGTTCACAACAGGAAGAAAGGTTTATTGCCTATGTTCATGTTGTTTCACTTTTGAGGAAGACATGCTTAATTAAATAATTAGTATGCAGAATATCGATGTACCCATCTAGTTATTAATCACTGATTAACAGTTACTAATAGCTGATTACTCTTCCTTGATGTAGAAAATATTCCTGAGAATGATTTTTTAAAATTAGCAATATTTATTCATGTAAAAAATGCTGAGGAGTTTCACACTTATTTAAATAATTATGCATTCATCCAAAGCTCTTCCTTATGGTCACCACATTGCCTCATTGGTACTTGAATTCATCCATGGCATCATAGCAGAAGTATAGGACTTCACAGCTGTGAATACTGAGTATTCACATTTAATATTTAATATTGCATATTGTGACTGTAGGAAGACACTTGATTAATATACTAAGTATATTTCCACGTTGCTACATATCCTTTATATTTATCATTTTTAAGGCTGCTTAATCCATTGAGTAGATGACTTTGCTTAATTGTTTCTTCATGATTGAAATTGTTTTTTTCCTTATTTTTTTTCATAGCAACGTAACTTTATATTGAGTGAATTATAATAAGTGAATGATGTTATAAATATCCAAATGGCCCTTGGCAGAAAAAAAGATGCCCCACCCCTGCTAAACCCTCTGAGCTATCTCTCATCTGCAGTCTCCATCCTAGGACCTCTCTCACAGGATTTCTGATGGATTAATGCCGGGGTCCAACACCAGCAGGTCCAGGGGTCCCCAAAGGTGTGGACGGAGTCGGCAAAGAAGGGATGACACGGAGACAGCGTTCAGTTGATCAGCAGCCTAGCCAGGATCTCCAGCCAAGTTCTGGTCTGGATCGGTTCTGTAGCCATGTTCTCTCGCTAGGTTCTCCAGCCAGGTTCGGTCACCAGGTTCTTCAGCCAGGTTCTGTCTAGGTTCTCCAACCAGGTTCTGTAGCCAGGTTCTGTCCAGGATCTTTTGCCATGTTCTCTCCAGCGAAGTTCTTCTGTCTCTAGGTTCTGTCTTCTAAGTTCTGTGTTCTAAGTTCTCTTTTCCTTATTTTTGATTATTTCTTTCAGATGGTCTGTAAAATGGGATAACAAGGTCAAAAAGCATGAATATTTTTATAAG
>NW_006294357.1:245055-248989 GCF_000327345.1 Myotis davidii | reverse complement strand
CTCTCTTTCTCTCTCTCTCTCTCTCTCTCTCTCTCTCTCTCTCTCTCGTTAATAAGCATATCTTCAGATGAGGTTAAAAAATAAACAAAAAAATAATTTTTAAAGCATTTTTTGTTAACACAGTATGTCTAAAATGGCATCCAGTTGTTTTTCTTCCTCTCATTTTTGAGCCAAAGGGAGTTATGTGCTCTGTGGCTGGTAGTCCTCTACCCATTTTTTTGTTTTAAAACTCTTAAAGATGTATAAAGGATGCATAGTACAGAACCCTATACTGGTATATACTGTGTTTTCCTGTACATTCATACCTATGATAAAGTTTAATTTATAATTTAGGCACAGAAAGAGATTAATAATATTAACAAATATAATAGAACAATTTTCACATTATACTTAATAAAGTTTTATGAGTGTTGTCTCTTTCTTAAAATATCATATTGTATTGTACTTACCCTTTTTCTTCTCATGATGATGTGAGATGATAAATGCCTATGTGATGAGATGATATGAGGTGAATGATGTAGATGTTGTGATGCAGTGTTAGGCTACTATAGAGTTACTTTGAATATAAGCACTGTGATACTGCGACAGTCAGTCTGATAACTGAGATGGTTACTAAATGACTAATGCTTTCCTTTTCCATCTTTACTAAGCCCTTATGCTTGGTGGCCATACGTTTGTACTTTGAGGTGCTATAGCACAATTAATTAGCACAGATTTCTTTTTCCTTCTTCACAATTTTATGGTTAGAAGACCCATTCTTACTGTAGATCACAGCAACCTTAGTGTATGACTTTTTCCCTTATTGAGAATTTTTACCTTTTCACTTTAAGGCTTCCCTTTGGCATACCCAAATTGCTAGCATCACTACTTTTGCATTTTGGGGTCATTATCAAGTAAAAGAAGGGGTACATAAACACAATCACTGAGATACTGCAACAGTTGATCTGATGCTGAGTTGACTACCAAATGGCTAAAGGATGGGGAGCCTATACAGCATGGATACACTGGAAAAAGGGATGATTCACATCCCAGGCTGGAAAGAGTAGGGCAGCACAAGATTTCATCATGATATTCAGAATGGCATGACATTTAAAACTTTTGAATTTTTTATGTATGGAATTTTCCAATTAATATTTTCAGACTGTGGCTGACTGGAGGTACTGAAACTATGGGAAGCAAAACCATGGATAAAGGAGACTGCTATACCATTTTGATTATCTCAAGAGATCATGTTTAGAATCTGAGACTGAATTGCCAATCACTCTGCAGTGATTGAAGCCAGTTTGTTACAAAGAGCTTTTAAGACCCAGAATAATTATCTGCCAAGGGCAGAGTGCTTTTCTGTTGGCGTTCTCACTGTCTGTGCTTTGAATATATTTTTATTCATTAAAAGAAGCTAATGAAGTTCAATATACTTTGAGAATGTCTACTGTGTATGATTTTATCACTAAAGTAGAGAATCCATCTTCGCACAAAATGCAAGATAAAATATAGTGTACTGAAGGAAAAGTCCAATTATCCTAACACACAAATGTTAGCTACCATGGGATTTTGTGTTTTATTATATCAAGTTGTCCCTGCCTTATCAAAAAACTCAATTCTAAAGGCCAAAGGATCAAAAAAGCATAAAGATATATTAATGATAATTGTTAACAAACCAACAAATACTTATTAAGCTTCTTTTGTGGGCTTGGCAATGTGCTAATAGGAAATATGGAAACATAAGGTAAAATACTATTTGTTTTTTATTGAGTTGACTATGTGTCAACTATTTCATATATTTATCTATCTTAATTTTCACCCAATTGTTTATCATATGGTGTAGGTCATATTCCTCCCATTGCATGGATGAAGAAACTGAGGCGCAGAGTGATTAAGTGACTTGTTTTAGGGCATTCAGGAAGTGTTGGACCTATGATTCACTTAAACCAGGATTGGAGTGACCTCAAAGATCATGCTCTTAAATACAATTTTCCAAATCCTCCTCAAGAAAGAGGCACTTTATTTGAGCTGGAGCTAAATCAACAACCAAAGGATGCCTGTAGAATTGCTGTGTGATCCTCTGTTTGATCAAGTGGACTGCTCTTAATTGGGAGAACTAAGACTAATCCATGTAAAGCACTGATTGATTGCATCTTGTACATGCCCCAGTCTGCAAGCTGGGTATATGCCCTGACCAGGAATTGAACCCGAGACCTTTTGGTGTAAGGAATGATGCTCTAACCAACTGAGCAAGAATTCATAGACTTTTTAATAGTTTATGCATATAATATACAGCAAATTGAAATCAGAAATAGTTTAGACTCAGAGACATGTATTAGCTATACACCTGTCATTTCCTGAACCTTTGAAGATGTTGGATTGACCAAAGGAAGCCTAAAGTAGGAATAGGCATTATCATCCCCATTTTTCAGCTAAGAAAACTGAGGCTTGGCAAGGTTGTCACTTGCTCAAGATCAGACATTCAGACAGCTAGTAACCAACAGAGTTGATTTTTGTCACCCCAGAGCCCATGTGTTAATCACTATACCATACTGACTCCTGACAAGGACCTTTGAAGGGAGGGAAGGAAGTGACCTGATCGTATATTGGATGGAAAGTTATTCTAAGTTTGGAAACTGGCAAAGGCAAATATACCAAACCTTGCCTCAAGCTTTCTATGATCCTCTTATTAAAATGTTTTTCTAGATGATTGAATTGTTTTGGGGTACCCCATTACACTATAGGATTTGGGAGTCCTACTAGAGTTTTCTTCAATTAAGTTATTGAGCCTTAATGCCATCTGAAAATTGTCTTTATGATATGAACATCAATGAAATACTATGTTAAAGAAAAATTTGCCCATAATATCACCTCAAAATATAAAGGTATCTTCTTTTGTTCATGCTCTGCTCTGTCTAGTCTATGGGTTTAAGCTTTTGCAATATTTACATTGGTGTAATGCCTGGCAGTTGCTTAAGGTCCTACTTTTTTCACCTAACACTATATTTTAAAGATTGCCCCAGGCCGCACATATATATAGTCTTTAATATGTTTTTTAAATTTATTTTTTATCAATTTATTTTAAGCAATAATTGAAATACAGTATTATATTAGTTTTAACTGTACAACATAGTGATTCAACATTTATATATCTTACCAAGTGATCACCACAATGAATCTAATACATATTTGATGACTATCTTATTTCACTGAGCACTTAGCCCATCGTTTATCTAGTCACTATTTTGGGGCATTTGGTTTACTAATAATTTTCAATATCATAAATCAGTATTATGAACACCTTTTTGCATGTAATTTGTCTTCTATGGGGTAATTTCTTTAGGATAAATCCCTAGAAATGAGATATTTCTCAATTTTTATAATACAAAACTTTGATTTAGAAAACTAATATATGCTCTGAGTATGCAAGTAAATATTCCTGTTTTGCTACATAACATGAAAATGTTTATTTACATTTTCTAATTTGAAGCAAGTTATACAACTTGCTTAGTATCCTTTTTGAAATAGAGAACTTTAAGCTACTAATTTTTATTTTTTCCTTTAGTTAGAGATCTTCAGCATTCACTAGAATGGATTCTCACACTCTTTTGAAGTGACTCCCTCCAGCCCTGTTGCTCAGCACGAGAGGCTGGTGATTTTTACTGGTATTTGATAATGTACAAGTCTTGAGATTTAGAGAATCAATAGCCCACCTCAAAACTGACATGCTTTGTGTTTTTGAGAAAGCAACTTTGATTCACTGTAGTGTTTGGTTAACAAAGTTATTTCTCATTTTGTTTCAGGGATAGTCCCCCCCCCTTCCCCCCTGTTTCTGGTTTATTACTAAATCTACAGTGTGGTGAAAGTGGATTAAAGAATGTCCCCAAAGGCTTCCAGGCACATTAGCCTTGCTTTTGAATATTGATATCTATGTGAACATCTATGTTGATAT
>NW_006294357.1:231586-245009 GCF_000327345.1 Myotis davidii | reverse complement strand
ATATATATATATAAAAGTTTATTCTAAATAATATTTTCCTGAAAAGATACCATAAAATGGTTTAATTTAAAGCAATTAGAACAAGGAGGCACGTTTCTTTAAAAAATTGATTTTTCAGTGTAGAAGTTTTTCTTTTCTTTTTTCTTCTTCATTTTGTTTAGAGCATGAGAGCTATTGTCAAATAAATCTTAAGTAAAATGTGAAATTTTCTAACGTGAATCAATTGTACAAACTATATTACATCTATGTATCTGGGTGATCATTTAAAAACTTACATTGGTTTAGCATACAGATTTTATGAAATACCAGATACTGCTTGCTGACTTATTCCTCAAATCTGCACATTTCTGGTTGTTAGCTGTCTTTTTCTGTTTTCTATCCTTTGGAGGCTGAGAATGTTCAAGTTTGACTTAGTTGTGTGTAGATAAATCTTTGGAGTCAATTTTCTTGTGTTTATTTGCCTCAATTAAATAATAGTCAGGTATCACAACTTCCAAAGTTTTGGGTATTGGTATTGCAAATATTCTTTAAGCTTAAAGTTTTGGGAGAGCAGTCATGAATATCATACACTTTCTGAAATACATTTTATTGGTAAATATTTGTCTTGTCTTATTGAGAAAATGTTTGAAATCTACCTATACATTTCTTTTTATAATTTTAAAAACACTTATTTATTTGAGGGAGGGAGGGAGAGAGAGAGAGACTTGCTGTTTCACTTATTTATGTAGTATTCATCTGTTTATTGGTTGATTCTTTTATGTGCCCTGACTGGGGATCAAACCCACAACATTAGTGTATTGGGATGATGCTCTAACCAACTGAACTACACAGCCAGTGCTCTCTATACACTTAAATTCATGTACATCCTCAAAGCCATCCTTAAACTGAGGGGTACTTATTTGTGTGTATAGGGATTAGAGAGGTGGTATTGTCCTTAAAGAGGAGATTGTAATGAGAAGGGACAGGGTCAGAGAGTTGCATTTTGAAAGAGGAGTTGACTAGTTACCTCATGGAAGAGGAAATAATCCACTAGCCATTAGTATGTCTTTGTCTGTATTGGAAGGGTCCTGAGGAATGAAGAGGACTGGTGGGAGAGGGAGTAGCAACCTTAAGGAGGTCAAAGGTGTCTCTTGACAGCAAAGTTTTCATATCCTATCAATGGTCTCCCATTCAGTCTTATAATCCAAAGCTCAGCCCGAAGCCCTGCCTAAAAGTAACTGCTATTATGAGATTCATTGGAACTAATTCCATTATACTCTAAATACTTTGAATTAAGTGGTGTTATTATGAGCTTCAAGGGACTCTTTTCCCACCATGTTTGCTGCCTGATGGTTTTATCTGAAGTCACAAGCCCTCTTATTTATATTGACCAGAGGCCCAGTGCATGAATTCGTGCACGCTTGTGGCTGAGCAGAGCTCCCCCTATGGGAGTGCACTGACCACCAGGGGGCAGCTCCTGCATTGAGCATCTACCCCCTGGTGGTCAGTGTGTGTCATAGTGACCAATGTTTCTGTGGTTTAGGCTTTTATATATATATAAATGATAGTTTTCTAGAAAGGCAAATTTATTTCTGTAGTAGTCATCTACTGGATGGCATTCATAGATTAGTTGAAGGTTGCTGCATGCAATTCTCATGGCAGTCATCTACAGACATTTTGAAATACAGTGTGTAAGTCAATATTTAGCTTGATTTTGGACTGAAAATGGAGAAGAGCACTTTACTTTGAAACAGAGATAATTAGCTCCCAAGACTCCTAAATGTGGGCCTATTAATGCCACTTTGGAAGCATGTGGCATGCAGTTCCTTGTACTTCTTCCAAATAGATTACCAGAAGAGCTAGTAGGTCAAGCACTTTGACTCAAGAGGAACTAGTGGGCTCTAAGGTTTTAGATATGTTTGCCTATCTCATCTGTGTCCTGTGTTTTCCTATGTCATGGCTGGTGTTAAAGGAATAACTGGGGCTTGAGGGAGCATGCTTTTTCCCTCCTATTCTATAAACCCTAGTGGGTTGGGTATGAACTGAGGTGGGTGTGGGTATGGCTGAGTTGTATTGAGGAAGATGTCCAGGCCCTGACAGGGGTAGGAGCCCAGTAGGGGTAATCCAGGTGCTTGGCAGGACTATGTCCTCAAAACAAAGCCTATTGACTCCCCTCCCCCTGTTCAAACCTTTTTGCCTGAGAAAGACTGGCATTTGGGAGCCTCATAAACTATCTGGCCCCATTTTTCCACTCTGCCCACCCCACCCACACTTTGAATTTTTTTTTTTTCATTCATTGAGGTCTAGGCAAATACTCCTCTTCCAGGAAGTTCATCAGGGTGATGCCTCCATCCCACTGCAAATTTCTTATATTGGAATAGTGCAGTGTGAAATATTGGAGCCCACATATTTAATTCTACTATGTAATAGTTTATCCACTGTTTTCTTTGTTCAAGCAATAGAGAAGGGATGGAAACCTAGTTATGTATCTCCCTCACTGTTTTCTCACAGAGTTCCATATAATAACCAGATACACAATTAAAATTAGACTTTATTTAGCATATTTAAGAATATATGAATGACAGATTAACAGCACCTATTTATGAAACACAAACATTACTTAATAATATTTAGTTAAACCACAAACATCAATCTTTTTGCATTCCCCAAGCAGGAGTCTGTTATCTCTGTCCAGCATATAAATAAATAAATAAATAAATAAATAAATAGTAACATTTTAGAAATAACACAATTAAAGCCAACCAATATATGAAACCTGTCATTGGGCAGAGTCTGTAAGACTACTGATCCATGTAACTATTGATTTGTGAATTTGGGGTGTGAAGGGGCTTCTCTTCTTGTTGGGGGGAGGAGGATAAAACCCACCTCTTTTATGCACCTGAAGGTAAATTGTGTCAATGGGAACTTGGCCCAAGGATTATAGTTTGGCAGTCCTTTAAAAAGGCACTTTTAAATTACAAATGCATTTTTGGGAGGAAAAGGAAAATTTTAAAATCAAAATTTTAAATATTAGAGCTGTTTATTGACTGAATGCATGTTTCTATTGTTTTGTCTCAAAGCAGCACAAAATTTGGTATTAAAGACAGTTTTAGAAATTATTTAATGAGGGTATTTAATGAAAAATGAGTTTTCTAGTTTTAATATTTTTGTGCTTAAAATATAATAAACCCATCTTACAGTCCTCTTGTCTGATGCAAATGTTGATATATGATGGTAATTCTTAAACACCTTGGCTGTGGCCCCCAGAGGAGTCCCACTACCATCCATTTTTATCTCTCAGACAACCAATAAACACACACACACACACACACACACACACACACACACACACACACAGGAGCAGCCTTTTTCTATTTTTTGTTGGTTTGTTTTTGTTTTCATTTGGTAGTGTTCTAAGGAGGCAGGAATGGTCACAATATAGATCTACTAAATGCAAATCTTGTCAGCAGTCAGGTACTAATTTGGTCTTGAGAATACAGTATTCTTTTCATTCCACCAACAGGATTCCAATAACCTATTCTGGGGTCTTTACTCTTTAAGGGGGAAAAGATTTTCTATTTTGATTTTTCATTCTATACATTCAATTATTAGAAAACAGGCATACCAGTTCCAAGTGTGTTGTGGAGAACTGCAGTGAGGACTTCAGCCAAGATGATTAGTTCACATTAATGACCAATTGTACCATAATAAGTTTTCATTTGTCATATATACAGACTGTATTGTACTTTAAAAATTAAAATAAATGTACTACGTTCTACTTCAGAAATTGACCAAAGTGAAGGTCACACATAAAATTCTGCATGCATTTTATTAGCTAATTACATGTAAGTACTATCTTTTTTTGAGCATGATACTAACTACAAATACATACAGTCTAATATCTAGCACCTTATCTCCAAGAATACTTATATTTTATATATAGTTACAGCTTATATTTAGGAGAATTACTACAGAAAGAACTATACCACCAAAACAGACAAAAATACCAAAGTTTTAATATTAAAATTGTAGCACAGATGAAGAAGGGGAAATGCACTCAATTCTGAAGCACCAAACTAAAACCTATCTTGTTCATGTCTATATTTTAGAACCAGAGAGATCCAGTATTGAATTCTGAGACATGGCAAACACCTTGTGAGTGTGTAAGTTACTGTGTTTCCCCCCTGATGTATGTACTTTGAGATATGAGAGCTTTGGGAGACAATAATGGAAACATTTAACTCCTATTGGCAACCTTCATTTACCTCAAGGATTCTTACTTTACTTATCAAAAAGCAGTGGACTTGCCAGTAACCTGCCAATCAGTGGACAAGTTCTGTGTATTTTAGCTTTCTTATCTCTTCCTTCAGCCAGTCTTGTTGCTTTTAGCAGAAGACTGTTGTAAGCAAGCAGGATATTTGCCATAGAGGAAGAGATTATAACTGGAGAGACTTTATTAAATGCGTTTCTCTTCTTGTTGAGTTTTAGGTTAGGTGCAGCAGTTCTCAACCTGTGGGTCGTGACTCCTTTGGTGGTCAAACGACCCTTTCACAGGGGTCGCCTAAGACCATCCTGCATATCAGATATTTACATTATGATTCATAACAGTAGCAACATTACAGTTATGAAGTAGCAACTAAAATAATTTTATGGTTGGGTCACAGCATGAGGAACTGTATTTAAAGGGCCAGAAGGTTGAGAATCACTGGGTTAGGGCCTGCTGATTGCAGCTCATTGCTTCTGTCTCCTCACACCTAAGCTTGGAGGGGCTTTGAGGGGACCAAGAGCACCCATCTGGCCCATAGAGAATGAGAGAGACAGAGATAAGGAGGGAGAGGGTTAAAGGTCATGATTGACCAGATTTTCTCTTCTTATCTTGGTAACTGGCTCACAGCCAACTGTTCCTTTAATCTTGTGTCTGCTCTAGAAGGAAAAGACATTTTACTTAGAAAAGCCTCTCTTGACAGCATGGGGTTTGTCTGAAGAGGAATAAAAGAAGACGTGAGGGGAAAACACTTCTTTTGATTTTTTTCTCAAAATATAGGGAGGGCAGTTATGAGAAAAAGTACAGTTTAGTAGTTGAAATTGTTCATCTTTGTTTCATCCCAACAACCTCTGAGGATTTTATCTCGGAGAGCTCAAATTACAAGATGCATAATTTTTCTCTTTCAAATGGTGTATTTCAGACATCTTAAAAACATTTTCTCAGTATTTAAGAAAGACTAGTTTAATCTTGTAAATTATTAATCAAATAGTATTAAAAATCTATTTTAAAAAAAATTATTTTTAAAGAGAGATGAAGGGAAAGGGAGAGAGAGAAAAACATCTATTGGCTGCCTCTGGCACGCCCCCAACTGGGTATCTAGCCTGCAAGTGAACTGGCAACTTTTGGGTGCATGGGACGCCACCCAACTATTAGTTCACACAAACACTCCATCCATGCTTTTGTTCTGGCCCTCTGGTCCAGTTTAAGAACCCATTGTGGCCCTCGATTCAAAAAGTTTGCCCACCCCTGAACTAGCCACACTGGCAAGGGCTGAAAAAAATCTTTTGAAGTAACTTTATCTAGCTTAATTGGCTTATTATGTATAAAATGAGGCAATGTCAGGCACCTTGTAATTTTATAGGTAAAATATTTTTTAAAGTTTTTTTCCCCCTGAAATAATTAAACAGTATCTACAGAATTGAATGTGTCCCAAAGATGTGCTGTATTGGGAGCTTTTTGGTAAGAAGTGAGATGCCTACCTCCTCCTAAATTATAAAATGGCACTTTTCCTTACCTGTTGAATTTGAAGTAGGTATCCTGATCATCTCTAAATTGGATTGTAGTTGGGAGGAGACAGAAAAATACCTTTAACTGTTGGTTACTTCTATTGTTCACTCCTCTTGTTCCCTGCTTCCATGGTCCCCAGGTCCCTGTGAATCTGTCAGCTCTAGGTTTGGAGGGGATGAATGGGAGTGAGTGAGCACACAGAGCTTCAAGCAAGAGCTATTCCTGAAGGGCCAGTACAGGAGGGGGAGCGAGGCAGGTGAAGTCAGTGGGCATGATGGCCAGAGGTAGGCAAGGAGCCAGAAGTGCAAGACATCCCAGCAGCTGGCATTTGTGGTGCCATAGAGAAAATGGACTCTTGCATCACAGAAGTCATAGAAACCCAGGGCTTGCACCTTATTACAGCCTTCCCAAACTTGTTAAAATTCGTGTGCTAGTCAAAGCACCTGCAGCTCCTCGGCAAACTAGATGCTTTATTATTCTTAAATAAGGAAATCATTAAATTGGACATCACATCATTTCAAAGTCTGGTTTGTCTGGCCCCTGTACTTTAGTGGGATTTTTTACTGCACATATGAAGTGGCCTTGGCAAAAGAACACATTCTTTACAAATATTTAGGGAAAACTATTGCACGTGAAGATCTGTAAGGCTAATGACCTTTTTTCTGCACTTTCAGATCTTCAAATGACAAAACAGTACTAGTATGGGCAGTAAAACCTCATTAAGTTAATAGTGTTTTATTCAAAATAGCATGGCATTCTAAGCAGTTGCTCTCTCCAAGCTAACTAGAGACCCTATTGTTCATTAAGAATAAAATGTCAACAAAGCAGAATGCTCTTAATTCAAAGGTCCTCTTTCCCAGTCCTCTGTTTTCAAAAAGTTTTCACTTTGAAAAATCCATTTTGCCATAAGAATGGACAATGATTAAAATAGGGAAAAGAGGAACTTTAGAAAGGAAATCGGAGAGTTTTAGTTTCCTGGAGAATGTTGTGTGTGCTGTTAAATGAACTTACCACACTCGTACAGGTCTGGTTCCATTTTGATTTGGGATTTTGGCAAACAATTTTCTCTGATAAAGTTTGAAGGGGTTGAGCTTTAAAAATAAAACAAGAAGTTCAGTTTCAACAAAATATTTGGAGACACTTATGTTTGAAATCCCATTTCCTAACCAGGTAAGCATTTCTACTCAAAGGACAGGCTACATCTACCTTGAACTCCTTTGACCATGACAGATTTTCATGGCAATACCCCTCCTCCCATAAGAGGTTTATAGTAATAAATGTCTGACTTAATTCATTTATACACTTTGGTAAGAAAATAAGATTGTGCAAGGGTGAAATTCAGCCCCCATGTCTTGTCTGAATTACCACAATTTCCTAAATTAATGGGGTTGGAATTAATAAGATTTTCATGGACACATCGAATGGTCATATAGGCCATTTCTTTACCCAGATATCATTTGAGGACAGGTTAATACAGGAATTTGGCAATAAATTGGTATAATAAATGTATGACTATAATTTATTTATATATTTTGGTAGAAAAATAAAAGATTATGCATGGGTAAACTTCAGCCCCCATGAATTACCACAACTTCCAAATTAATGAGGTTGGAAGTAAGATTTTCTTTTTTTTATTATTAGTTAAGGGGAAGTAAGATTTTCATTGACATATGGAATTGACAGATCAGCACAATATTATTTGGCTCTATCCCCTCTCTTTTCCTAAATTCTGAACATGGCATTTCAAAATTCCCATGCAGACTTATTCACAGCCCCAATACATTGTTCTTTACCTCTCCCCCTTGAGAAGCTCATGTTGGAATCTGTGAGGAGGAAGAGATAAAGAAAATATGAATGAGCTGGGCATCTGTATGAATTAAATTTGAGTTCTATATAGACATGGTATTCACACAAGAATGAAGCTAAACTCTGAATATGGCCATCTTTATGTACAACTACCTGATTAACTCTTTTCAACCAAATATACCATCCCTTTCCCTCTACGGATTTCTGCATGAACAGTTGAATGGCTATAGAGTTATTTAATTTGATCTTCAGGAGGATCAAAAACATTGTCGTGACTGTTTTATGGTTCCATGTTATTTGGTCAAGTCAGTATGGTGTGTGCCTTCAGAAATACATAGATGTAATGCTTACCCAAAATGATTTCAGGTTTTCAGATTTGAAAACTCTTCCTCTGTATTGACTCTAGGGATAATTTAGATATTGTAAAGGTATGCCCAAAGTGATCTACTTCAACAGCAATAATTAGGATATATCTGACCTGAACACGTTGATTTTAGGATTGTGTTGAACAGGTCTGATGTTTCCCAGGTATTGAGAAGCCATCCTGTTTGTTATTTCTCACTCTCTTATATTTCTCTCCCACATCTGCAGAGAGCTTAAAGGCTTTAGAGAGAACTGCAGGTGGAAAAGACACATGGGTGTGCCTGGAGGAAGTAAAATGTTCATCCTGACACTTGCTCCCCATGTGAAGATTATATTTCTTGTCTATGACCTCATGGACACTAAAGACATTTCTAATGGGCACATCACTATTGATTGGCATTGTGAGTTTTGCAGAACTTTGGCCACCTCTAGTTGAATTTTTTTGCGGGGGGTACTGTTTGACCAAAAAGGCCTATTTGGACCTCCCTTCTTGCCCCCCACCAGACACAAGTGACTGGTAGGGGAGATTTGGAGGATTCTTCTGAGCATCCCAATTCAATCACAAAGGAAAAGTTATAAAATAGTGGCATGATTTCTGTCCCACTATTATTCAAGTAGGAGAAAGGAAATAAATTAGTGTCTATTGATAGATTTCCATTTGCACAAAATGACCTTGGTTCCAGCCCATGCACAAACCTAGGGTTTTATAGAAAAAAGTCAACTATTTAGCCTCACGCTATTTCTCTATCTTCTCCCTTGGACTAGCTTCCCATTTCAAACATGCCCTATTTTCCTCTTCCACTTTTCTGGACCCCTGTAGAGCAGGGGTGGGGAACATTTTTTTCTGCCAAGGACCATTTGGATATTTATAACATAATTTGTGGGCCATACAAATTTATCAACTTAAAGATTAACCTGCTAAGACACTGGGGGGTAGGGGAGGCTGGGGGAAGGGCATGGGGGGGGGGAGGAAATAAATGTACTACTCTTTGTAATATTTTAAGCAATAAAACAAAATTAAAAAAGAAAAATACCGGAAAAAGTCATCAATACATATTGATATGTACTCTTAATATATTATATATGACATTTCTTCTGAAAAAAATTAACCTGCTATATTTGCTCAAACATTTAATTGACTCATCCCTAATGCCTTGGCAGGGCCAGACCAAATGATTCTGTGTGTCTTACATGGCTCGCAGGCCAGGCGTTCCCCACCCCTGTTGTAGAGGATCTGGAAACTTTGGTATTTTAGCTACGTGATGCTTTTGTCTTAGTTTCCACAATAGTCTTCGCACCAGATTGTGGATCTCATACATTGATCAGTCAGCCAGGTTCTGCTAATTGGGTTCCATGAATGATTTGGTCCATTGCTTTTCTTTCAGTTAAACATAGGCTGTAACCCTTGCCCATTACCTCCTGACGTGAGGTCCTAAAAGTCCTTAAGTTCATAGACTTCATCTTCCTTTTCCCTCAGAGTGAAAGCCGACACCTTGTAGCTCTGGGGAGATAGACCAAATACCAAGTCCAGGTCCAAAATGGATAGGCCTTGTTGCATTAAGAAATTTGGAGCCTAATAATTTTTTGGGGGAAATTTCAGTCAGAATCCTCAAGTCTGTGCTTTGAGGGACACACTTTTAAAGGAAAACACCGTTCCAAACCTCTTCCATATATTTATCTATCTTGTGGCGAGATGGATGTGTGCAACACCTTTGCCTGGAATGGTATGGGTTGATGTTAATGGGATTGTGATTGGTCCATTGAAAAGAAATCTGCTCCTTTTTTCTGTACTGTAGGCAGTTCAAGGTTTGCCTTAGAACTCACTTCAAGGAGAAGTGGCAGAATTGTGAGAAGGGACAGCCTTGCCTTCAGTCCCATTCTCTGTGCCAGCTTCGGTTCCAGGAAGGTCTGGGTGGCTATCTTCTTTTGGGGGCTTTCCCTTGCAGAAGAACTTCTTCAGCATATCCTGAATTTCCTTCTTGATGGTCTTGTGCATGTACCCATAGATGTAGGGGTGGATGCAGCACTGCAGGAAGAAAAGCCAGATTATTATGGTGATCACCCACTGGGGTACCTTGGTTTGGATATCCACCCACACAGCTAGGACCGCTAGAAAGCAGTAGGGCCCCAGGGATAGCACATAGGAGAAAATGATGAGGAAGATCACTTTAGCAGCTTTGCACTGGTAGCACCTGGGCAGAGGAGGGTCATTGTTGCTGTTTCGACGACTTGGTGGGAGACTCTCTGGGATGTTCACTGCTTCGATGTCATCCTCACTGAAATTGATGTTGTCCTCATCAAAGTCCATGTCATCTTCACCCAAGTCAATGTTGCACTGGTTGACCTCTATGTGACTGCTGCCTGCTTGCATGCTGCTCTCAGTTTTGGTATCACCTTCTTTACCCTCCATGCTGCCATCGTTGGCTATGAAGCTGCTTTCTCTGACCTCCGTGCTGCCCTTGGCCTCCATGCTCCCTTCCTTGGCTTCCATGCTGCCCTCTTCGGCCTCCACACTGCCCTCCTTCACCTTGAGCTCACCTTCATTCTGGCTGTGGAACTTGCTATCACCCTGGAACTCATCTTTCTTCTCTCCCTCTTCATCCTCATTCTCCACACAGTCCTTGGCCCGAACCTTCAAGCTGTGGCTCTTGACGTTGTACAGAAGAGCATGCTGACGCCGGGCTGCACCAAACACCACAGAGTAGCAGGCAATCATGACAGCCAGTGGAATGATGATAAAGGACACCACACTGAGAATGGTGTAGCTGGGGCTGGCCCCCCAGATCATGGAGCAGAGGGCATTATGCTCATCAAAGGCAGCCTGACCCCAGCCATAGAGTGGAGGTGTGCTCTGCAGGATGGCCAAGATCCAGGTGCCATAGAGGAGCATGTAACCCCGCCGTGGGGTCATTTTGGCTGGGTAGGAGAGTGGGTGGATGATAGACAGGTAGCGATCCACTGACACTACAACGATGGTGTTGACACTGGCAAAGGCGAACAGGTGAGTGAGGCTAACCAGGGCAGTACAGAAGTGGCTGTTGAGGGGCCAGAAGAGAGGCACAGAAATGGCCACTACCCAGGGGGCCACGAGTGAAACTTGCAGCAGGTCAGTGATGAGGAGGTTAAAGATGAAGCGGTTGGTCACCTGCAGCAGCTGAGGCTTGCGCTGCAACACGAGTGCTAGCACTATGTTGCCAATGAATGAGGCAGTGAGAAAGATGAGCAGCACGCTCGAGCGGATGATGCCGTGAGCCAGGCTGATGGGCATTTTGGAGAATGGTATGCACGTGTGGCTGCTGTTGCTTTCCCGAGTAGTGTTGGTGCAGATGGAGGTCATGTCGGTGGTAGGCGTATGTAAGACAGGGTTCAGGCTTGGAGCCGGCACCAGCAGGCGGTAAAGGGGTGCACAGACCACACTCACTGCTGAGGATGAAAGACAGAAACACGTGGGCCAGGTTAGTCACCGAGGGGGCACCAGCTTCAGGGCTTCAGCACCTGGCAGCAGTGCTGACTAATCCCCTCCCCAAGGTCACCAAGCAGCCTCCTTTGCCTTTCTCTCAATCCTTCTCTTACTCTCCAAGTCTCTCTGCCTTTTTCTAGGGGTTCTCCGAGTCCCTCCGACTTGTCTTTCCTACCGGAGCGTGCATGTCTGTGCTACTATCTTTGAGTCACACAGTTTGGGTTTCTCAAGTTTCCCCAGCTGTCTCTCCCAGTAGCGCCTGCACGTGTTCTGTGTCCCAGCCTGTTTACGTTTAATTCTTTCTCTTCAGTGTCTCTAGCATACTTTTTCTGTATCTCCTGAAGTGTGTGTACATGTCTCACAGTTTTACTCCAACTTTCTCACCCCTGCTTCTCACTTTGCCCTCTGTCTCTATTTCTTAGACTCTCACTAGCACAATCGTGCTCTGTCAGTCTCTGTCAGCTCATCACATTTCATTTCTGTCTCGTGTACTCCAGTCTCTCAAACTCTTGGTCAGTTTGTTTCTCAGTCTCTCTGTGTCTCTTTCACTAGCAGACTTTCTCTGTAGCTGTGTATGTGTGTCTCCATCTCTCTTCCTCTTTCTCTCAGCCTTGTCACTGTCTCTTCCTCCATCTCTTCCTGATGCACTCTTGTTTCTCTTTGTGTCTCTGCCTGTCACTGACTGTGGCTCACTAGAACATGCACTTCCAGGTCTTTTCCTGATGTCTTGTCTCTCCATTTCTCTGACAATCTTTGTGGGTCCCTAACGCACCTGCTCAGTGTCACTCGCTATATGTGTGTCCTGTAAGTCTCTGTGTATCTCCAACTCTCCTGTTTCCATGTTTCCCTCTGATTCTCTATGTTGTCACTTTCTATTGCTGTGCTTTCTCTTTCCTAAATCCTCTCATTTCTGTATCTCTCTGTCTTCCCCTGATGTTTGTCTCTCCATATGTTAAGTTCTCTCTTTATCACTGTCTGCCTGTCTCTTTCCTTTGCTCTCTGAAGATCTACTGCTTGTCCCTCTTGATTATCTGTTTCTCCGTTGCTCAGGCTCACTCTTTGTCACGTGCAATTAGAGTCGGTTTTTGTGTGTCTCACTCTCCCCCAGAGAATCTCACTCAACAATTTCTGTGTATATTTCAGTGTGTATGCATCTCTGTCTGTCTTCATTTTTCCCCGATGATCCCTCACCTCGGTTTTTCTCTGGCTGGATCTCTGCCTGTGATCACTATCTCACTGTCGACTTAATTTTGCCATGGAAACCAGCTGCCACCTTGTCCACCACGGGCTCTCGCGGATAAATCTCCTAGTTTCTCACCAGCATAGCCGTGGTGGATGCAGGGAGGATGCCCATTTCGCCGCTTCCCCCCCGACCCGCTCCAACCCATTCTGCATCCTCTCTGCATTCTCCAGCCCACCTGATATCTGCGGTGGGTGTTGGGAAGAGTGAGCTGGGGAGAGGAGAGGAGGCAGGGGTGCCAGGCTGTTGGGGAGAGTCCGAGAGAGAGTGAGGAAAATTGAGAGATAGAGAGAGACAGAAAGAGAAAGAGAGCCAGGGAGAGAGATCGAGAGACAGAGAGCGATGGAACAGTGAAGTTGAAAAAGAATAAGAAAAGAGAGGATGAGAAGCAGGGAATGAGAGAAAGGATGAGGAACCAAGAGAATTGGTGGTGGTGGGGGAGGAGAACACACGAGAGAAACTGCGAGAGGAAACCCCAGGGTGAGGGGATGGCCAAGAGACTGGGAGAAGCGGCCACACCGCTGCCCTGCCGTCGGATGGCGGAGGATGGGACATTCCTGGCTCCCGAGCTCAAAGTCCAGTCCCCTGCTGGGGCCACTGCGTTTGGAGGACGGGCCCACCACTTACCTGTTGCTGCTGGAGGCGTCGCGCCACCGGAGTGGCGTACGGATCTCTTAGGACTAGCAGCGCTCGAGCAGACTGCTTCCCAAGGCGCGGGCGGCTGCGGGCTCTTACGGGGCTCCGGGCACCAGGCACCAGGTACCTGGCACCGGACCACAGGAGCGGCGGGAACCGGGAGCTT
>NW_006294357.1:225867-231548 GCF_000327345.1 Myotis davidii | reverse complement strand
CTCCCTCCCATCGCCCCCCCCCCGCGCCTGTGACGCACACGGCCCCGGGCGCCCGGAGGAGCGGGGGCTGGCGGGTCGGGGACACAGCAATGGGCCTCGCTCAGATATTCTCACCAGGGGTCCTCACCCCAGGCGGTCCAATCTCATTGAGACCTCACAGATTGGGGGTTATCCTCAGGGCTGATTTTCCCGCAAACCCTATGTTTTCCCAGTCCCTGGATTTCAGGCTGGTCCTGGCCAAAGACCTACACAGTTCTTCCAAAGAAGCAGAGACAGACCCGGGCCTTGGGCCCCTCAACCTTTGAAGGCTCTCACACCTACCTCCCCCTGCCCCACCCCCGCCGCCAAAGTATGAACCGCTGGTGGGCCTGAAAGAGGAATCCTGGCATTGATATCACCGATTTCCAACGATTTTCTCTAGCTCCCAGCAAGAGCTAAAGAGCAGTTCCTTGTAGGTTTTAGGAGTTATCTAAGACAAGCCAGTTAATTATCCACTGTATTATCTGATTGAAGTATATCTGTAAGTCTCAGTCTCTCTCTCTCTCTCTCTCTCTCTCTCTCTCCCTCCTCTGCCACGTATCCTTAAACTGTTTACACATAAAATACTGCCGAATCCTTACCCCAATCTTGTGAGATAAGTACTGCTATTTTCTTTATTTTATACAGACAAAAGCATAAGCCAAGAGAGATTACTCTACTTGCCTAAATTCAAGTAAATATTCCACCTACTCTACTAATCAGGGCTTTTTGGTCACTCCCAAATACATTTCAGGTGTTTGCTTTACATCACACCTAGCCAGACACCAGGGTGTAAGTTCCCCTACCTAGAAGTGAGGGTCAGACCAGGGGTCATTTGTATCTGGTTTCCAAAGGATGAGTATATGTTTCTAGGGAGGAAGCAAGGGGAAGTGTGTTCTGTAAGGAGATTCATGGGCAAACAGGGCTGCAGGAGAGAGCTGGGTGCCAAGAGAGTTTGCAGGAGTCAATGTCAGAAGTGAGCTGGAAAAATGGGGTAGGGACAGGTCCTGACTGGCCTTGAATACCAGTTTGGGAATTTTCAACTTTATCCTGAGATCCCTGGAGGACCATTGAGGATTTGTTTCATTATGAGCAATTTCAAACGTACACAACTGTAATGATAATAATAAAATAACCCCCCATGTTCTCATCATCCAACCTTACCAATGATAAATATTTTACCATTATTGTTCATTGATGATATTTATGCAGGGCAATGTGATGAGATTTCTGTCTTTCTAGGGTCACCTAGAAGTAGGGTTGAGAAGGGGTTAGGTGAGGTGTTGAATGGAGAAAGAAAAGAAATTAGGCTGTGGAAGGAGACAGAGAGGGTCTCAACATATCACACAGAGGAGGCTGAGTAGAGACTCACAGAGAAGCCAAAATGATAGTGGAGAGGGATAAGGGCCAGGAGATGTTGAGCAGAGTCGGATGAGCAAACATTTCTGAGTTGGTTGATAGGCTGGAAGGAGATCCCTCTATTCCACTGTATCCCATGCCTCCTGGACAGGGAGACAAGGCAGGTATATAATCAGGCCCTCTTTGGATTTCAAGTTCTATGTTTGCTGTAGATCATTAATTTTTTATAGTAGGCCTGATTTTATCTTCTCAAGGTCAAATGGTATAAACCTAATCATTTTTTCCTGCAGACAGTTTTCATGATAATTTCTCACAGTTATGAATTTCTAGCCTCATTCGGGCCATGGTGCAGGATCCTGTGTGGCATGCACTATCAAATGGCAGTTCACTGAGACTTGGTATTTTGGAATCACTTGGGAGGTAGTCAAACTATGAGATGTGACCAGAGATAAAGGGCAGTCCAGTCCATCCTGACCTTTCCTCCTTTTCACTGTGGTCTTCAGAGTTGCCTGGACTGCTGGGATCCAGTAGGAGATAGGGAGAGGTACATGTTAAAGGTGGGTGCCTTCAGAAAGGTGGGCTTATAGAGTTGGCAGCTGCATTCTGACACTAGGGACATGATAGGGAGAGGAAGAGCCTGCAACCAAGACCAGTCTGCCTTCAAGAGATAGTAAGAAAGCTAATGAAATGCTAGGAAAGAATGCTGGCCACTTTTCTGTACAGGGAGATGTTTGAGGGTTGTTAATCCTCAGGTGTCTGTTTCTTCTTTTTTCCCCTCCATACTTGAACAGAGTTGGTGTCCTTGAATTTCAAAGGCACACAAGTATCAGCATCCCAAAGAGATGTATTGGGGGTGGGGAGGGGGGGTTGTGGAATGTGGACTTGGCTTCAGGCCATGCAGGCTCTGATTCTGATGGCCTTGGAAAAGCCCTTCGACTGACAAGCCTCTAGATCAGTGGTTCTCAACCTTCTGGCCCTTTAAATATAGTTCCTCATGTTGTGACCCAACCATAAAATTATGTTTGTTGCTACTTCATAACTGTAATGTTGCTACTGTTATGAATCGTAATGTAAATATCTGATATGCAGGATGGTCTTAGGTGACCCCTGTGAAAGGGTCGTTCGACCGCCAAAGGGGTTCACGACCCACAGGTTGAGACCCGCTGCTCTAGATCGTGGGGAGGTATTTTGGGATAAGACAGGAAGAATTTGGGATGATGGTACAAGAAGTTGCTTGGTCCATTTCCATACCTTTGTAATTCCGTAGCAGCAGAGATAAGATCTGGCTAATGATATTAATAGGGAAGGGCTGGAGGGCAAGACACTAGTAGAAAGGGTTTTAGGGCTTGATGACAACCACAAGCTTCAATATCACCCAGTGTGCCAGCTGGTCTTCCCAGATTTGTTTACCTGGTTAGACTGCCCCAGTGGGTGTACCAACTGCCCTGTGTGGGAAGTCAGAGGCCTATGACCCAATCAAGTATTGGTTCTAGTAACAATGGAGAATGTAAGAGTCTGTGAGTGCCTATCATGTGCCAAGCCTTGTGCTTGCTTTGTCCTTTATAATCCTTGAGGAAACTGCAAGTTAGGGATTAGAACAGTATTTTTAGAATCAAAGACATCACATAAAATTTTTAAAAGCTGAAAATTTAACCGTCACACTACTGGAAGCAATATCTTGATTTCAAAGGTACTAAAATGTGAAACACACACACGTACAATAGAATAAATATATGAGAGTACCACCTCTGTCCTTACAGAGATGTAAAGTAACTTACCCAAGGTCACACAGCAAGTGAAGCTGAAAAGTAAAACCTGTTCTATCTGACTCCAACACTGGGGAATTTCCTAGGCTCTTCTTGGAAGGGTCAAAACGCAAGACAGAAAGGCTTCCAGGTGCCCAGCTCAGAAAAAATTGAATCCAGATGAATTGCTAGGATTGTGGGAAGACAAATGCAGTTGCAGTGACAAAGGCTTCTTTTTGTAGGACACATGATTCCCATACGTGGTAAAATGACTAAATTGGTCAATCTAAGTTCTAAGTCACACTCCTTTTTGCTTAGTGAGTTCACAGTAAGTCAATGGGGAAAAATATATGGTTTTGTTCTGGAGTGCCTACACGGGGTGTTTTAGGTTTTTTTTCAGTGTTATGAGCTGCTCTGGTATTCATGTTAGGCCAACCCTAGGGGTTGTATTTGCAAAATTCTAGTGAAATTAAGTACCACCTGGGTGTGAGCTAATAATGCCTATTCTGTGGGCTTGGGTAGGACAGAAAGTCTGGATTTCAAAGTTATGTATATCCAAATAAAATGATTTAGAAGAAAAAAATCATCATCAGAAAATAACTGGGTTGATTACAAATGAAGAACAGGAGACCTGATTTCTAGTCATGGTTAACTTGCTGTGTAACTTTGGGAAGATCTCCTTCTCTCTCTGATCTCAGTTATGTTAATCCAGCAAATGAGGTCGGGGAATATTAGGTAATATATAAGAATCCTATCATTTGATGACTTTTGATTCCATCTGTCTGTTATTAAAAATCCCCAAACTAATACAACTCAAATATTTAAAAACTGAAAACTGGACTTCTGCTTCTGGCCATGAAAGTGTAACAGTGACTGGATTTATACTTCCAACTTAAACAACTAAAAAAATGGACAAACTATATGAAATATAGTTGTCAACATTGAAAAACAATGAAGTACAGGACAGTGATCCTCAAGAAAAGGGAAACAAATGAAGTGAGCCCTACAATTGCTCTAGTTTACTACCCAGAGAATGTTTTCAGCCTGGAATCCAGACTGAGCCTGGGAGTCTGCGTAAATTGAGGAGACAGAGTTCAGAATCCAGGGAGGTGAGGGTGGCTTGAATTTACAAAGTAATGTACCAGCTCTTGAATTTACAAGGGCTTCCCAGAGAGAGTGCTCCAGAGATTTTAAAAGATACCCCTCAAATCTTTGACTTAATACAGATCAGCACATGCATGTGAGCAAACTAGGGCTGGGGAAAGAATGACTCAAAAGGAGTAGGTGGAGTGATTTCTAGAGCTCACATAAGGCTGGGAATAGCTCAGTTTTCCAACAGGCAAAGAGAAGGAACTTCATAATACATCACACTGAGTCTTCTGAAGAAGATTGCTTCAGTAGTGGAGCCAAATTAACCTTAGTCTAAAGTTTGTTCTGGTCCCACATAGCAAGAAGGATTGAACTGTTTCTAAGTATCTTTACTGTGACTCAGAGCAAGGCTCAAAAGATATTTAAATGAGTACAAAAATATCAAGCACCCAACAAGGTAAAATTTGGTAAGTCTGGAATCCATTAAAACATTATAAAGCATACAAAATAGAAAAATCAGACCTATAATGAGAAGAGAAATAGAAATAGACACAGATGACAGAATTAGGAGATAAAGACATTAACATGGCTTTAAAAATATGTTTCATATGTTCAAGAGGGTAAAGAAAAGCATTGGCATGTTAAGGAGAGAGAGATACAATAGAAACCAGAGTGGCCTTGGCTGGGTAGCTAAGTTGGGTAGAGCATTGTTCCGATATACCAAGGTTGTGGGGTTCAACCCCCTGGTCAGGGCACATATAAAAATCAACCAATGAATGTATAAATAAGTGAAATAACAAAGTGATCTCTCTCTCTCTCTCTCTCTCTCTCTCTCTCTCTCTCTCTCTTTCTATCTCTATCTCTTTCTGTCACTCTATCTCATCAATAAAAAAGCAATAGAAAACAGACACAAATCTTACCTCTAGAGAAAAAGAATATGATGTCTGAGATAAAAATACACCGGATAACATTGTTAGCATATTAGACACTACAGAAGAAAGTTTATTGAACTTGAAGCAATAGGAACTTTCCAGCAGATGACATGATACTGTATATAGAGAACCCCAAAGATTCCACCAAAAAGCTACTAGAACTGATAAATTCAGTAAAGTAGAAAGATACAAAATAAATATCCAGAAATCAATTGAATTTTTATATACCAATAATGAACTTATCAAAAAGGGACACTAAGAAAACAATCCCATTTACAATTGCATAAAAAATTCCCAGGAATAAACTTAACCAAGGATGTAAAAGAAACTTGTACTTGGAAAATAAGACACTGAAGAAATAAACTGAAGAAGATAAAAACAGGTGAAAGCATATACCATGGTCATGGATTGGAAGAATTAGAAACAATAAAAAGGTCTATATTACCCAAAGCAATCTATGGACTCAGCACAATTCCTATCAAAATACCAATGGCATATTTCACAGAATGAGAACAAATATTCTAAAAATTTTTTTTTG
>NW_006294357.1:218537-224398 GCF_000327345.1 Myotis davidii | reverse complement strand
CGCCTCCTCTGAGTCTCCGAATGCGTTACTCTTTCCTCCTAGTTGTAGGACTTCCACTCAGCCAGCGTTCCTGTGGGTCTGGGTGATGTCCGTTCCGTCTTTTAGTTTCACTTTTGAAGTCATATTCTAAAAATTTATATGAAACCACAAAAGACCCAGAATAGCCACAGCAACCTTGAGAAAGAAGAACACAGTGGAAAGTATCACATTACCTGATACCAAACTATACGACAAGGCCATAGTAATCAAAACAGCATGGTACTGGCATAAAAGCAAACATATAGATCAATGGAACAAAATAGAGAGCCCAGAAATAAACTAACACCTTTACGGTCAATTAATATTTGATAAAGGAGGTAAAAACATACCATGGAGTAAACATAGTCTATTGAATAAATGATTTTGGGAAAATTGGATAGATATATACAAAAAATGAAACTAGACCACCTTTTTACACCATACACAAGATTAAACTCAAATAAATAAAAGACTTAATGTTAGACTCGAAACCATATAAATCCTAGAATAAAACATAGGCAGTAAAATCTCAGATATTTCTCCTAGCAATATTTATTTTCTGATATAGCTCCTCAGGCAAGGGAAACAAAAGAAAAAATGAACAAATGGAGCTGGGGAACCTTTTGAGCTCGGCGTGTCAGCATTTTGAAGAACCCTAACTTAACTCTGGTGCCATGTCACATATAGAAATTTTTTGATATTTGCAACCATAGTAAAACAAAGATTTATATTTTTGATATTTATTTTATATATTTAAATGCCATTTAACAAAGAAAAATCAACCAAAAAAATGAGTTCGCGTGTCACCTCTGACACGCGTGTCATAGGTTTGCCATCACTGAGCTATATCAAACTGAAAAGTTTTTTCACAATGAAGAAAATCATCAACAAAACAAAAAAACAATCCACTGAATGGGAACACATATTTCCCAATGATACATCTGATAAAGGATTAATATTAAAAATTTATAAAGAACTTATACTATTCAACACCAAAAAACCCTAAACAATACAATTAATAAATGAACAAAACACTTGAATAGACAATTCTCAACAAAGGACATACAGATGGCCAGTAGACAAATGAAAAGATGCTCAATGTCATTAATCATCAGAGAAATGCAAATTAAAACCATAATGAGATATCACATCACACTTTTCATAATGGCTATCATCAATAAATCAATAAACAAGTTTGTCAAGACTGTGGAGAAAAAGGAACCCTGGTGCACTGTTGGTGGGAATGCAGGTTGGTGCAGCTACTATGGAAAGCAGTTATCTCAAAAAACTAAAAATAAAATTACTGTCTGAACCAACAATTCCACTTCTGGGAATATATTTGAAGAAACCCAAAACACTAATTTGAAAGAATAAATGCACCCTTATGTTCATTGCAGCATTATTTACAATATCCAAGATTTGGAAGCAGCCCAAGTGCCCATCAGTAGATGAGTAGATAAAAAAAAAAAGAAAAGCTGTGGTACATTTACACAATGGAATACTACTTGACTGTTAAAAGAAGGAAATCTTAACTTTTTCAACTGCATGGATGGACCTGGATAGTATTATGCTAAGTGAAATAAGCCATTCAGAGAAATCTAAGTATCATATGATTTCTCTTATACGTGGAATCTAATGAACAAAATAAACTAACAGGCAAAACAAAAACAGACTCATAGATACAGAAAACAGACTGACATCAGTCAGAGGGAAGGGGATTGGTAGATTGGATGAAAAGGGGGAAGGGATTAAGCAAAGGAAAAATAACTCATAGACACAGACACAGACAACAATATGGTGATTACCAGAGGGAAACGGGGTTGTGGGAGGAAGTAGAAGAGGGTACAGGGGTTTAAATGGTGATTAAAGGAGACTTGACTTTGGGTGGTGAACACACAACACAATATACAGATGATGTATTATATAATTCTACACCTGAAACCTATCTAATTTTATTAACCAATGTCACCCCAATGAAGTGAATAAAAAATTTAAAAATAGTGCTGTAATTATCCTTAGGAATTATAATGATATTGTCATGAATTATTAATTTTTATAGTTTATACAATAAGACACAGTTATAACAAAATAAACTGTCAAAAATGAAACTGAGAGAAAATATAGGAAAAAATGGGCAGAGCAACAGGGAGCTGAGCACAACCTCAAGTGGCCTAATATATATGTAATTAGAGGCCCTGAAGGAGTTAGGGAGACAAATATTATTTGAAGAAATAATGGCTGAAACTTTTCCAAATGTGGATGTGGGGAAAACAGAACCCTGTGCACTGTTGGTGGGACTGTAAATTGGTACAGCTGATATGGAAAACAGTATGGAGGATCCTTTATAAAATTCAAAATAGAACTATCATCTGATCCAGCAATTCCACTTCTAGGAATACTATATGTCCAAAGGGAACAAAAACCCACTAACTCAACAAGATGTCTACACTCCCATGTATATAGCAGCGTTATTTACAATAGTCAAGACATGGACACAACCTATGTGTTCATTGATGGATGAATGGATACACACACACACACACACACACACACTGAGTGGCCAGAATATTATGACCACCTGACGTTTGTAGGCAAATTAGCTATAATTTCACGCTGTAGTTGCTAGAGGGCCAGACCATTATAAATAGGGAAGCAGGTTGTTTACCACGACAGTAGAAGTGATTTTTTTCTGAAGATATGGGTAAACAATACGATTTAATAGCCTTTGAACGTGGGATATATATGTAGTATATGGGGAAATGAGGGAAGGTTGTCAAAATATACAAACTTTCAGTTATAAGATAAGTACTAGGTATGTAATCTACAACATGATAACTAGAGCTAACATTGCTTTAGGATATGTAGGAAAGTTGTTAAGAGAGTAAATCCTAAGAGTTCTAATTACAAGAAGAGTTTTTTCTTCTTATCTTTTATTATATCTGTATGAGAAGATGAATGTTAGCTGACCTTTTCATGGTTAAATTTTACAATATATGTAAATCAAACCATCTTGCTATACTTAAAAATTATACAGTGATTTATGTCAATAATAATAATAATTATTGGTTTTTTTGTTAATCCTCATCCGAGGATAATTTTTCCCATTGATTTTTAGAGAGAGTGGAAGGGAGGGAGTGAGGAAGGGAAAGGGAGAAAGAGAGAAAGAGATAGAAAAACATATATGTGAGAGAGACACATTGATAGAACTGGGGAAAAAAGATTGTTTTGTGGTTACAATATGGTACCTGGAGCAAGTCTGTAGCAGTTTGTGAGAGCTGATTGTTAAATTTTCAGCAATTTTTTAGTGATCATTAAAGTTAAATTATATAAACCTATAGTTCAATGACTTACATTGAAAATATGGGTAATAAACACTCAAAATACATTACTTCCTAATTGCTTTATCACTTTACTATTATCCATGATTTTGGGGTCATTTATGTCCATTGTAGCTGTGTGGTGCAAATACTTTATAAAAATGTGCTGCTATACATTGCTATACATTGCTTCCCAACTCCACATTCATTGATACCACATTGGTCACTTGAAATCATCCAAGGAAGTATTTACCATGGAAATCACCAAACACTACAAATCAGGCCTTTTTTCTCTGAGAGCCAGATGCTAAGTATTTACCCAAACTTCACTGTCCGTAGAACTTTCTTTCCTTCTTTTCTTCTTTCCTTCTTTCTTTCTTTTCTTCTTTCCTTCTTTCCTTCTTTCCTCCCTCCCTTCCCTCCCTCCCTCCCACCTTCCTTCCTTCCTTCCTTCCTTCCTTCCTTCCTTCCTTCCTTCCTTCCTTCCTTCCTTCCTTCCTTCCTTCCTTCCTTCCTTCCTTCCTTCCTTCCTTCCTTCCTTCCTTCCTTTCTTTCTTTCTTTCTTTCTTTCTTTCGTCTTTCTTCCTATACATTGCATTGTGTGCCCAGGTTTACTGAGATATAAGTCACATGGCATATAACTATTTAAAGTGTACAATTCAAGTGATTCTAATATATTCACAGATATGTACAACCATCACCACAATTTTAGAATATTGTTATGACCTCAAAAAGAACACCATGAGCTTAGCTAATAGTTTTGTATTCCCCACCCCCTAACCCAGCCTCAGCCTTAAACAACAACTAATCTACATTATGTTTCTATAGGTTTGCCTATACTGGACATTTCCTATAAATGCAACCATATAACACGTGGTCTTATATGACTAGCTTTTTACACTTAGCATAGTGTTTTCAAGGTTCATCTATGTTGTGACATGTATCAGCACTTTATTCTTTTTCATAACTGAATAAAATTTCATTGCATGGGTATACCACCTTTTGCTTATCTATTCATTAGTTGATGGATATTTGAATTTTTTCTAGCTTTTGGCTATTGTGAATAGTGCTTCTATGAGCATTCATGTACACATTTTTGTTTGAACACCTGTTTCTTTTGAGTATATGCCTAGGAGTGGAATTACTAGGTCATATGATTATTCTTTTTAACTTATTGCAGAACTGCCAAAATGTTTTACACAACAGTTGAACCATTTTACATGCCCACCTGCAGAGTATTGGGGTTACAATTTTTGCACATCCTGGCCAACATTTGTTATTTTCCATTTTAAAAATGATAGCCATCCTAGTGGATATGAAGTGGTATCTTATTGTGGTTTTGATTTGCATTGTTCTAACAACTAATGATGTCAGGTGTCTTTTTATGTGCATATTGCCATTTGTATATCTTCCTTGGAGAAACATAGATGCATATCCTTTTTGTAGAGCACTTTAAAAATGTCTCTAATCCTCATAACAATCTTGCAAAGTATGTGTCATGATACCCATTTTGCAGCAGAAGTAACTGAGACTAAAAAAAAGGTTAAGCAACTTGCTTGATTTGTACACAGCTAGAAATGAAGCTGGAATTTGAATATGTCTTGAAAGCCTGTGCTCACTCCATTATAACCACACTGCTTCCAAGACTCTTGATTAATCAGCTTATACTTAAAGGCTAATGCCTTTAGTATTAACATAGGTCTAGTGCCTATGTTACTGGTAGAGTACCCTGGCTTGGGTTCTATCTTGAGGCTCCATATCCTCATGTTTGAACTGCCTGACCTCTGTGTCACTCCTTTGGTCTAATAGCAGAATTGGGTCTTTCATTTTGGATACAGATATCCTGAGGATTTGTACAAAGGAGCTTGATATCTCGGTGTATTATTTTGAGTGCTTAATGGGATTTTTTTTTTCTCAGTGCATTATGTTGCACTTGCCTACACTGACACTCACCTGCTATTTTTCAGCCTACTCACACAGCCTCTCAGCATCGTTTTTGCAGTTTAATCTAAAGAGCTTAACATGTTACTACCAAGAAGGGTTGGGTGTTGCCTGGAAACCTGAAGTTTTTACTAGGATGACTTTCTTTCACATAAGAAGATAAATTTTTCCATCAGTCTTGGGGGAGGGAGGCCATAGTGTCTACACTTCTCTCATCAGAGAAAGTCAGGTTTATTCTTGTTTCCTATCACTATAGCTATTGCTTATACATGATACATGATGCAACTGTATTCCCATCCCACAGTGATTTTTTAAAAAAACCTTTATTGTTCATTAATACAAATGTTCTTCTTTTTCCCCCCATAGCTCCCCTCCATCGGTTCCCACCCCACCCCAGGTTCTTGCCCCCCCCCAATGTCCTTGTCCATAGGTGTAATATCTTTGTTCAATCTCTTCCTGCACCCCTCGCCCCTGAGAATTGTCAGTCCGCTCCCTTTCTATGCCCTGATTCTATTATATTCACCAGTTTATTCTGTTCATCAGATTATTTATTCACTTGACTTTTAGATTCACTTATTGATAGAT
>NW_006294357.1:216724-218208 GCF_000327345.1 Myotis davidii | reverse complement strand
TCTTTGACTTGATTCTTGGGGTCCTCCAGTCTGTTGGATCTCTGTATATTATTTTCAGTAAGTGTATGCTTAATTTCTAATTGGTCCTTTTTCATGTCCTTGAGGGTCTCACTTAATTTCTCGGAGGTTTCTAGAAGATTTTGAGTAACCTCATAACTGTGGTTTTGAACTCTATATCCAGTAGTTTGCTTTCCTCCATTTCTTTCATTTGTGACATATTTCTCTGTCTCTGCATTTTGGCTGCTTCCCTGTGTTGATAGAGTGGCTTTGTGTGTTAGGTGTCCTATAGAGCCCAGTGGCTCAGCCTCCCTAATTACCTGAGGTTGACCCTCTTGGTGTACCTCTTTGTGGGTTATGTGAATCGTCTTGTTGTAGTTAACCCTTGATTGCTGTTGGTATCACTGGGAGGAATTGACCATCAGG
Organism: Myotis davidii; assembly: GCF_000327345.1. Lineage (NCBI taxonomy): Eukaryota > Metazoa > Chordata > Mammalia > Chiroptera > Vespertilionidae > Myotis > Myotis davidii. The sequence goes on along the minus strand of NW_006294357.1, from coordinate 217,785 downwards.
CCAATTGGCTGTGAGGACCAGCTGTGTCTACAATGGGAGAACTCTTATGCTGGAGACACCCTTATGGAGCAGGACTCGCTTCAGTGGGGATTTGGTGTTCACTGAGTCTGCCCCTTGAGTGTGTTGCTTATGGATGTGAAGAGTTGTATTCTGGTATGGTCTCACTCTGACCACTGGGTACACTGGCTCTTGGATCTCCAAGGGGGTGCAAAGTCAGTCACTGCCTGAGGCCACCCAGCAGAAGCTACAGAGAGATATACAGATTCCTCCTCTTTTTTGGGGGGTTTGGAAGTGCCCAGATGAGGCCCAGCTGTGAAGCAATGCAGGCTGCTGTCTAGACCTACTTTTGGAAGCCTTGGCGCTCTTTGACTGAGCTGCAGTTTGTTAGGTTTTAGATTGTAAAAGAACAGGCCATTCATATGCAAAAGCCTTTGCTCACAGCTTGTGTGGGGTGGGGTCTCAGGGAATCATCAGGGCAGAGCAAACCACAATGGCTGCCAGTGCACTCTGCCTTGGAGAGGTCCCGGGGATCTCTGTGTCCCGTGGCCCCATTCAGGAACAATGACCACTGCAAGCACCTCTGCGAGAAAGCCGTCCTGCCGTTCTGGCTCAATGCCAGAAGTCCAGTTTCTCCCCATATGAGTGGATCCCCAGAGTCTTGCCCAGAACTGGAGTTCAGAGCAATTGGGAGCTTGTTTCTCCCTCTGGGTTGAAAAAGACAACAGCCTACCCAGTTGCCAGCCCATTTCTGCATGTGCCTCTGCACCTCCTTCCAGTTTCAATGTGCTTTTCTCTTTTCTTCTAGTTGTAGAATTTCTACTCAGCCAGATTTCCCGTGGTTCTGGATGATATCTGTTTTGTCGTTTAGTTGTAGTTTTGATGTGGTTGTGCAAGACGCAAGTAAAAGGCGTTTACCTATGCCGCCATCTTGGTTCTCTCCCTCTATTAATGTTCTTGAAAGTCAACTCTGCTAAAAAGCCCTAACCAGTTTGGCTCAATGACTAGAGCATTGGCCTGTGGACTGAAGGGTCCTGGATTCGATTCCGATCAAGGACATGTGC
>NW_006294357.1:205945-216539 GCF_000327345.1 Myotis davidii | reverse complement strand
GAGATCCAGGTCCTGGTTGGCTGGGGCTGTCACAACAGAGGAGAGGCTTCCTCTGACTCCCCAGAATGCCTTCTAAATTTATATTTCATGTCTAGTCTCTTTATTAATTTACTCACAGCCCCTTCTCCAGATTCCTCAACCCTTGTAGATGCAGGATAACACCCTGGCATTAGAAATGAGTTTAGTTTTTGTCCCTTGAGTATGATGTTGGCTGTAGGTTTGTCATATAAGGCTGTTATTATGTTGAGGTATGATCCCTCTATTCCCACATTGCTGAGAGTTTTTATCAAGAAAGGGTGTTGGATTTTGTCAAATGCTTTAAAGTGTTTGATTCTCTAACAACCAAGCATTACCACAAAACTCCTTGCTTTTCTTTTTTAAAAAATTTCTTTATTGATTAACACATTACATGTGTCCTTATCCCTCCATTGCCTCCCACCCCTCCACTCATGCCCTCACCCCCTGGTGTCTGTGTGCATTGGTTATTCTTATATGCATGTATACAAGTCCTTTGGTTGATCTCTCCCCCTTACCTCCCCTCCCCTACCTCCCCTCTGAGGTTTGACTGTCTGATCCATGCTTCTCTGTCTCTGGATCTGTTTTTGTTCAGCAGTTTATGTTGTTCATTATATTCTACAAATGAGTGAGATCATTTGATATTTATCTTTCTCTGACTGGCTTATTCCATTTAGCATAATGCTCTTCAGTTCCATCCATGCTGTTGCAAATGGTAAGAATTCTCCTTTTTTACAATATAGTACATTGTGTAGATGTACCACAGTTTTCTAATCCACTCACCTGCTGATGCCACCCTGTTACTTTCTTTCTACAGAGTCTCAACCCCTCTGCCCCCAGAATGGGCTTGAAATGAATGTGCGCCACTCTCCTTGCCTCATCTCTGGGACTTCTCCTGTCCTAAAATGCTGCACACAGATCAAACTCACTAATTACCTGAGAGATGCAAATCAAAACAACAATGTGGTACCATCTCACATCTGTCAGAATGGCTATCATCAACAAATCAACAAATGACAAATGCTGGCGAGGAAGCAGAGAAAAAGGAACCCTCATGCACTGCTGGTGGGAATGCAGACTGTGTGCAGCCACTGTGGAAGACAGTATGGAGTTTCCTCAAAAAGTTAAAAATGGAACTCCCTGTGATATCTTTTAATATGCTCCTCTGTCTTTTGTAAATTAGTATTTGGATCAATGCTTATATTTGCGTTTGCCTTTTGGAAGTATTCTTTCATAGATGGTGCTGTGTGCTGCTGTCAGGAGATGTATGATGTCTGATTGTCTCTCTCTTTGTGATGTTACTAGCCACTGGGGATCATTAACTAAATTTATTTATTCATAAGGTGGACCCTTTATAAGTGGATCCTGAATGAAATTCACTCTGTCCTTTTCAACCCAAAGCAGATAGCTAGTTAGGAATTCATATTCAAACTAAGGCAGTAGCTCAGCATGATGGGGTGAATCTGGAAATTCTAGAGCTTCTACAGGTGTGTGCCCTTTGGATGGAGCTACTTGGGTGACATACATGGACCAGCAAGAAATTCCAATTCTTCAGCCATCACTGTGTCTTAGTCATTGTGGGCTGCTATAACCAAACATAAATTAAAAAGTGGAAATTTATTATCCCAGTTCTGGAGGTTGGGAAGTCCAAGATCAAGGAACCAACAGACTTTTTTCATCATGTTTCCTCATCAATCCTCACTTCCTCCCCCTCAGTGCCCACCTTTCCATTTCTTACCAATAATATCCAGTTTTGGCACTACATTATGGGGTGGGGGGAGAGATCTAGCCCAGCAAATTCTCAAAAATGGCAAAGAAGATGGGAATTTGTTGGATGGAAGTGTTTCCTATTAGTATTAATTTGTGTTTGGCTTTATATAGAATTGATAACTATCAGTTATCAAAAGACAGATACAAAGGAGAGATGAAACAAGGATCCAAATGAGAAGAGAGGATGCAGTGAACATGCATTGTGCAAAGGAATTCATTCACATTTGCACAATTACTGTTGTCTTTATATAAATGATACCTGTCAGCAGGCCTCACCATTTCAAATAAATAAACCTAAAACCTGAAAACAAGAAGAAAAAGCAAACAGGGCCACCTTGTTTAATTGGTGGAAAGTGATAGATGTTGTAAGCAGCATCCAGCCATAATTCACTTTCATAACTCCCTGAGAGCTGCTACGTGCCCACTGCTGATAAGGCCTCTGTTCCCGTGGTTCTCACCAGTTCACTGGTTACGAGAGAGAGAGAGAGAGAGAGAGAGAGAGAGAGCGAGAGAGAGAGAGAGAGAGAGAGAGAGATCATAGAACAGGAGAAGGAAACAAGCAAGTTGCTACAGGATGCCTCCTACATTAAGTCCTTGAGAGGGGGGTTATTTCCAAAGTGAAAAGGAATTAGAGCCCAAGTTATTTTTACAAGCTCAAATCCTAGTTTTAGCTCCAATATTACCTGCTGGCTTGAGGAAGTTTAGAAGGCATTTTTGACAGCTGTGCTTCCCCATTAGGGAGGCAGTGCAGACCACAAAAAGAGCATAAATTTCTGTGTGAACTTGAACAGTTTTCCCATCTGTAAAGTGGGGCTAAGATGATTGATGTGAAAGTACTCAGAGCAGCAATGGCAGTAATAGGTACTATTTTGATGGTTATGATGCAGTTCCATGGCAGTCCATACAGGAAGACCCTCTTGGTTTGTGACACCTTTGCATCTCTGAGGTGGAGTATACCTCAGGACACAGCCAGCTCTGGGGGATTGTGAGGTATTGCAGGATAGGGTCTGACAGCAATTTCTCATCCTCAGCAATTTAAAAATTACATTTGGTTGAGCTTCCCGTAGGTGTTATGGATGCTTCCCCCTCCTTCATTTGTGTCTTGCTAGGTTGTCATCAGATATTACCAGATGGATGTTTCTGAGAAGTGCAGGCCCCACGCTGTAGGCCGCGATTTGAGGGAGCTAGTTAAAATTCTAATGAACAAAAGCAGATCCAGAGACAGAGAAGCATTATGTAATACCTTAAGCAATAAAGAAAAAAAAAAAAAGATTCCCTCCTGTCCCTACCCTTCCAAAATCCCCCAACTCCCTTCTGGTGATCTGCTTGTGGGGAAAGCAAGGTGTGCGCACGGCGCCCTCTGGTGCCTTAGAGCTGTTATTGAGCGGGTGCCCGGGTCCCCAGCCTTCCCTGACCCACCAATGATAGTTGTGAAGATCCCTAGCACTGCCAGGTGTCCTAGCTGGACCCAGAGTACACAACCCCTGGGGTAGCTTCGTTTCTTTTATTTTGTTAGCAAAACTGCCTAAAACGGGGCGCTCTCTGGGCGTTTGGCTTTGCCGCGCCTGCCCCCAAGAGTTCCATCTCCCATCGCAGTGACTGCAGCACAGTCCAGCCAAGGGTGTCACGACGCCCTAACCAAAATGCGAAGTGCGAGTGTGAGTCCGGTTTAGATAGAGCCACTACCTGCCTCACTTCCTAGCGCCCTAGCGCCTTCCGCCTGCTGCCCTGGCACCATTTTCATTTGGGGGAAACACTTAAAGGAGAAAGGAGGGCTTATCGCTCTGACAGCCTATTCGTAACTAAACATAATCTGCAGCCCCAGGCACAGCCCCATCTCTTCCGAAGCCTGGAAGCTGCTGCATGTCCATCGGGCATGAGCGCTGCCATTTAAAACACCCTGTGTTGGATCAGAGGTAGAAATCGATTTACAGCCTTGCACAGCTTCTACTGCTCCGTAAACTATTAAAGTAAACTAGATTTAACAAAGGGAAACTAAATTTGCGAGGGCCTGCTGTGCTGAAATGTGGATTGCTGTCAGCACCAACGCTTAATGAGGGCTGAATTATCATTAATATGTGAACAAAATTTACAGTGCATCATTAATACTTTTGAAAGACAACATTCCAGGCGTTGTCTACTTCTTTCTTCTGGAAATGTGGTTAGGATTAAAAATATGTGTCTGGGTTGTCTGTGAATTTTGAGCACCAATCTAATTATTCATTTCTGATTTTGGCCACGGGGCTTGTAACACCGGCCTTCATTTTCAACCTTGCACAGTGTTCTTAATGCCCACGAGATTTCTCTTTGCTCTCTCTTAATGAATTGTATCATTGAATAGCAGAGATTGTGAGGATATTATTCATCCCTTCAAATGTTAAAATGTTTTTTATGGTAAAAGTAAGAAGAGAATTATTATTGTCTTAATTACGGCATTAACTTCTCTTCCTTGAGTTCCCCCTTCCTTTCCCCTTTTATATAAACTAGGCAAGGCAGGTTTTTCCCAAATAGAATGTTCCAATTCAGTACCCATTACCAAATGTGTTTTCTGTGAAAGGCAGATCTGTAATAGGTTGGAGAGAGAAAATGATAGGAGAAATACAATTGCTTGTCACCTTTAAGGAAATCCAAAGCTTACAGAAGAATTCACATTGTGTGAGTTCCTTAAATGTGTGTTTTTCTTTTTTCCTGAAATCCTCCATCATTTTTTATTATTGTTTTATTGCATATTTGCAAAGTTCAAAGTTTAAACTTGATTTCTTCAGTCAGTGTTCAAATGCTTGCTTCCCTCTATAACTGTGCAAGGGGAAAAATGGGAGGGAATATCAGGCTGGGTATAGAAGAAGATAATTTTTGCTCAGGACTTAGCACCTTTAGTTTACAGGTAAGTGGGCCGGACCCCTGAGGGAAGTAGGCAGAGAACCCAAGGAGTGAAACTCTGCTTCCTTGGTTTGTTTTGTGACTTGGTTTCCCTTAGATTAAGTTGGTTGGTGGACATCAGGCCAGACTCCCAGAAAAAGCTATTGGATATTTTCCTGGTGTTACCAGCACTTTTCAAGATGGAAGGGATGAACAGAGTGGCCTGATCCCCTATGTCCCAGACCTTGATCTCCAGACCCAAAGGTGCGGAGCTGGACCTGCCTGAGGCTGCTGGGGTTTCTGAGGGCACCTAGGAGTCAAAGCTTGTAATATCAGTTCTGCCAAGTTCTAGTACTGCAAATGTTCCCCTCTGATTCTGAGCTGCAGTTTCTTCTATGGAAAGACAAATGACAACCGATAGGGCTGAGTGGAGATCAGAGGGGTAATCAACTGTGCAGCTCATAGGAAGAGTTCAAGTTATTGTTGTTCTTTCTGCTTTGTTGAGATTGTGAAACCTGAGAAGTTGTGCACATGTGTGCGTGCGTGCGTGCGTGCGTGCGTGTGTGTGTGTGTGTGTGTGTGTGTAAGAAGAGAGGATAGAAGGAGTAAAAAGCCTTCCATTAGAATTCTTTTCACATAAAAATAGTGAAGCACAGTGATTCCTACGAAAGAGAGAGAGAGAAGCATATATGCTCAAGGGGAACTAATGCCAGGGTGATCATTTTGATAGAATGGAAGTATATTTGAGTTTATAACCCCATGGACAAGGCTGGATTAAATAGAAGATTTATCCCAAAGCTAACAGGATTCTGAACCACCATCAAATCTACCAATAAGGTATAAGGAAAACAATCTCCAAAACAATGAGAAGCACAGTAACCAGGGCAAGAAGCTAGCTAGATCCAGAAAGAACTCCGTGAGGCTTGTGATCAGTGTTTGGTAAAGGCAGAAAATGAATTCTCATTCCGTGGAAATGCTGTATTCCTGCCTAGGAGCACAATCTTGATGGGCAGGCAGTGCAGTGCATGCCTCTAGAGGTGCTTTTTTGCTTCACATTCTCACATAAATACAGATTTATTTTCTCTTCTCATTGGAAGCTGAAATTGATATATTCTGTGTAGGATTGGACTAAAAAAAAAGAGATTTACAGAATCAAGTTCCCCCTTTCCTGAATAGTATTAGCACCCCTAGAATGGATTTTATTCCAAGAGAAGCTTTTTATTCATACAGTAATTTACAGGCACAAACCAAATGCCTGACCATCAATAAGATTTTCACAAGGCAACAAGCAGATTTTTGGTTGATATGGCACTTACAAATATCGTTGTCACTATATTACCTTTTCCAGACCCTTAATTTGTATGAAACCTACTCAGAATTTAAATCCTCCTGCTGCTACTGTTTTTTGGTTGGTCAAATGTGGGAGGGCTATAGTATTAACAGAGCTTTCTAGGGCAATGCCTACTCCCCTTTTCAAGGATTAATAATACCAAGGTGGCTGTGACATTGCAGTTCTTTAAAACTCTTTATTAGGATTTCTGTACAGATGATGGCTTTGAGTATTGCATTTTTCTGCCTGGTGAAAAGTAAGCTTTCACAAATATATGTAAGGGGAAATTAATCTGTAGCTAAGAAAGAGTGGGGGGAAAGTATGTGACATGTTATATATGCTTCTAAATGTCTTCTTCCCTCATAGGTACAATTGAAAAAAATCCCATTTTGTGACTAGAAGTCAATTTCTTCTGGAGTTGGTGCTAGCTTTCATTAGAAATGTGATGTATATTTTATATTAGTTATTAATTGATAGAATCTCTGTTTTTTGGTTGCCCTGAAACAGGTGGGATCAACTTTTTACCTCAAATAGATTTTGAAATTGAGGCTGATGATATCTCACATGCACCAAAATGGTATTAAGAATTTATTATATCATAAGTCTTTCTAGGGAGAGCAGAGCAAGCTCCCAAACAGGAGCTTTTATCCATTTAACTTGAATAAAAGAAGGGGCTAATGGCTTTGGTTTTATTATAATTAGGGTATGGGGTAAGAGTTAGGGTGACAGTTCCCATTCATTGGGCTATTTTGATGGGTTGAACTTCCCTGCTCTCACCAAGGGAGGGATCACCAGGGTTTTCTTATATGCTTACTCAAATGTGGGGCAAAAGGGAAAGGGGGAGTAGGGCTTGCAAGCTGTCAGTGATCAAACATGAAAAACGGAGCCAGACTCTTTATTATAATTCACCTCTGATGTTTCACTGATGACCGAGTTGTACCATGTTATATTTAATTTAATTTTAACTTCTTTAAGTAATCCATTATGTTGCTCTATGAAGCTTGTAGTCAGAGACCAGTAAGACCCTTGACTGGCCAAGTGAATGCTTTGTTGAATGTGTGTGTGTGTGTGTGTGTGTGTGTGTGTCCAGCATTTTGTATCCTGAGAAAAAAAATGAATGCCTTGTTCACTATCAATGATGTCTGGATCTCTGAAGAGGATAAGGAATGACTTGCTGAGATCTTGTATTATGGCGTTAAATATATACAGAGATGTGTGGCTTTGATTGATATTTTAGATATATGTGATGCAAAAAGTTCCCAGAGTTCTTTACTCAAAAAGGTCAACCTTGGATAAGAAATTGTTATTGCCATTGGTTAGACCAGTGGTCAGCAAACTCATTAGTCAACAGAGCCAAATATCAATGTACAACGATTGAAATTTCTTTTGAGAGCCAAATTTCTTACACTTAAACTATATAGGTAGGTACATTGTTATTAACTTAATTAGGGTACTCCTAAGCTGGCCTTTGCTAAAAACGTCCTCAATCTGATTGAGGTATATTTGCTGAGGTCGACCCCTTCCAACTCTCCCATCCACACTCATCTTGTATACTTGTTTCGTCTATCGTTTGTCACCTGCGCACGATTTGTGGACACTACTAGCACTAACCACTGCACAATGAGACTGCTGACTGACTGGCTTACTCAACGCATGCATGAATTACGTGCACCTCCCCTGTGCTGCGTACCCCCCGCTGTGTCTCCCCTTGCCCCACTGACCAACATCCCCCACTTCTAACGCCGCCACTTCTTCAAAATAGACTCGCCCAGGCCGAAAAAACGACTTCTGCGCATGGGCCACGAAGTTTCAATTGCACTGTATGTGCGTGCCCACACATGCTATTTTGTGGAAGAGCCACACTCAAGGGGCCAAAGAGCCGCATGTGGCTCGCGAGCCGCGGTTTGCCGACCACTGGGTTAGACCATTGGCAGTGGCAAGTTTGTAAAAATGTGCATATGGGACCAATTGCTGGTCTCAGGGTATCCTCTAGTGCTAAAGATGATTGCCTAAAGTTTGGCCAATTTTTCTGACACTGGACTCTGTCCTTAATTAGGGACATTGAGGTTAGATGACAGATAGCAACAGTTCTTCAGCAGCATTGCTGTCTGTAAAGTGTACAAACACCTGTTATAATCACCCAGTTGATCCCAAGGGGCTTACAAGGTGGTCATTGAGTCTGGGAGATGACTAATCTTCTTCAGTATTCTTGGATCTGTCAAAAGGCTGAGGAGAGGAGGGCCACCCATTCCTGTAGGTACAATATGCCAGAGGCTCAATCATGTAGGTATCATTTTCATTTCAATTAGGAGGGCTGCTGCTTTCATGATCAAAAGCATACTGGGCAACTGGATGCAGAGTCACCTGTTGAGAGTCTCCATTTTCAGAAGGGCCCCATATGTAGCCATAAGTTGTTGCTCTAAAGGCATGCAGTACAGGACTGAGGAGAATAGTTTTTTTTTTTTTTTTGCACCAGATTTTATTTTTTTTTTTGCATTGGCAACTTATGGTTATTGTAGATGGTCAAGAAACACCAAGGGGAATGAAAGGAGGTTGCTAAAGCCTATATAGTGAAGGAATCTCTGGAGGACACTAATGGGTATGCTTCTTGTCTTACAGTTTGGACAGATTAGCCTTTTGTTGGAGGGAGCCTTATTCAAGATGTGCTGATTTGTAAGTAACAGCATAAGTGGGATTAAGTAAAATTTGAAAAACAAACAAGCCAACAAACAACTATGTTGCTTCTAGAACCAGAAGAATGTCTAAAAAATGTTTGGCTTGTTTCAATGATGTGGGTGCTAAGAGCATCAATAGTTTTTCTTGACAGTATCAGGGATGGAGAGGCCTTTGGCTGGCCAAATGATTTCTAGGAATTAAACCAAAACATGGAACCTTGAACTCTGTGTGGGGCAATGTCTCATCTCTTTTTGTGAGCTTCTTTGTGAATATTTTCATGTCCTGAATGAGTGTGTCAGATGAATCTCCTCAGAGGAAGATGTCATCAGTGTCATATCATACCTGTGCTTGGAGGGAAAGTTGGGTGCAGTTTAAATCTTACTTGCAAAGATTGTGTGCAATAATAGAGTTGTTGAGATACACCATGTATATCTGGGTGGAGGTGTATTATTTTCTCTGAAGTCCAGGGCATTGACTAGAGCATATTAAGCAAACCTATAAAAGCAAAATATTTTCTAGTTGCCATTGGATGGAGTCAATAATTTCAATAATATTGGTTATGGGAGCTGTGTAGTAAATAATTAAACCTTGTCCAAAGATAGATTCAGCCTTTGCCCTTGGCTTCTTGGAGGTAATATCTAAGCCCTTGAAATGCTATGCCTGATAGGGATATCTTTGTTTGTTTCAGGACCTTGGTCCATACCAACAATGTGATTTAGTGTGGGGGCTTTGGGTCATAGGATATCAGTTTTCCTCTGGAGATTGAGGTCAGCCACATGGACAGTTAATTACATTTATGTGGTCAAGTCCCCCAAAAATCTTTGGACTCAAGGCTCAGGTGAACTTCCATGATTCACAATATTCAATTTGTACTGTCACATATAAATAACAGGAAAGAATGCTGTTCATGACTCTGTGGATAAAAGACAACTGGAAGCTACTAGTAAACATTTAGAACTTTCTTGGATTTTTCCCCAATGTGTCCCTTCCTCTGGTTGATTTTAATCTGTGTCCTTTCACTGTAATAAACTATAACTGTGAGTATAACAACTATCAGCGACCTCTCTGTGTCGTTCTAGTGACTTATTGGACTTGAGTGTGGCCTCAATTGAGGGTATTATGGAATTAAGTTTGAAGTAATCCACTGTTAGGCACTACTCATTTATTTAAATTACTTTTAAAGTATTACATATGTCTCCTTTTTCCCTCATTGACCTTTTCCTGGTCACCCTCATGCCCCCACACATGCCCTCACTCCCCTAGTGTCTGTGTCCATTGGTTATGCTTATATGCATGCATACAAGTCCTTTGGTTGATCTCTTGTCCCCTCCCATTTGCTGCCTTCCCTCTGAAGTTTGACAGTCTCTTCAATGCTTCTCTGTTTCTGGATCTATTTATGTTCATCACTTTATGTGATTTATTATCTATACTAATAAAAGGGTAATATGCTAATTAGACCAGAGAGACCAGACATCTTCCAGATGTCCTTCCAGATATCCTTCCAGACAAAGCCATGGTGGCGGGGGCTGAGGCAGAGGTGGTTAGGGGCGAACAGGCCAGTAGGCAGAGCAGGCAGGGGCAGTCAGGTAAGTGGTTAGGAGCCAGCGGTCCCGGATTGTGAGAGCAGAGATTGGGCCTAAAACAGCATTCAGACATCCCCCAAGGGATCCCAGATTAGAGAGGGTACAGGCTGGGTTGAGGGCGTTTTCCCCCTCCCGTGCATGAATTTTATGCACTGGGCCTCTAGTATTCCATAAATGAGTGATATCATGTGATGTTTATCTTTCTCCAACTGGTTTATTTCACTTAGCATAATGTTCTCCATGTCCATCCATACTGTTGTGAATGGTAAAGAATTCTTTCTTTTTTACAGCAGCATAGTATTCCATTGTGTAGATGTACCACTACAAGGAAGAAGCTTGAACACATCAAATTTTAATTCTC
>NW_006294357.1:204301-205249 GCF_000327345.1 Myotis davidii | reverse complement strand
GGCTCTTTGGCCCCTTGAGTGTGGCTCTTCCACAGAATACAGACTTCTGCACATGGGCCACGAAGTTTCAATTGCACTGTACATGTGCGCCCACGTGTGGCATTTTGTGGAAGAGCCACACTCAAGGGGCAAAAGAGCCACATGTAGGTCATGAGCCGTAGTTTGTGGACCACTGCCCTAGGAGCTGTATTGGTAAAGATATTGCTACGACATATGTCTGATATTTTGCTGCCTATGGCTTCTTCTAGGATTTTTATGATTTCACATCTTACATTTAAGCGTTTTATCCATTTTGAGTTTATTTTTGTGTATGGTGTAAGTTGGTGGTCTAGTTTCATTTTTTTTTATACTATATCTGTCCTATTCATTTTTAAATCAGGCTTAAGTTGGGCTAATAGGGGAGGACATGGGGACAATGATCTCTGTCATCAGTATGTCTTGTAGAATTGGTCTTATTTTCATTAGGTCTTGTTTTAATTTACATTGGACCATATTGATAATTTTTAAACTGCAAGGAGGAGGTCCATGTGGTTTTATTTTTGTCAAGCCAATTGTAAATACTACCGTATTTGCCGGCGTATAAGACGACTGGGCGTATAAGACGACCCCCTAACATTTCCACTCAAAATACAGAGTTTGTTATATACTCGCCGTATAAGACTACCCCCTCTTCCGCACACCTTCCACACACCAAATAAAAGGTAAAACAATATCAGATTTGATTTTAACATTTTAATTTATATTCAAATGCTTATGACATGCAGGAAAACTGTCACAAGGCTGTATGTAATCAAACATATACATAAAACAGTGCAAGTTTATTACCGGTAAACATACCGGTAATTCACTAAAGAAAACACACTCTATAGACTGGTACCGTAGATGCTTCTCAGGAACACAGGCAAGCAGCCCACAACCTAGAGGGACTGTCAATGATAGAAGAAAGAT
>NW_006294357.1:196516-203713 GCF_000327345.1 Myotis davidii | reverse complement strand
CGCGGTATGTGGAATGAAGTGGGCGGGCATCGGGAGGCCACTATGGCACGGGGCAAGCACTATGGGCAGTCTATCTGAAGTGTACCCGGTGTATAAGACGACCCCCCACTTGGAGGCATATTTTTCAGGGCCAAAAAATTGTCTTATATGCCGGCAAATACGGTACATATCTCATTTTGCTTTAATTTATTACTTACTGGGTCAGAACATCCATGCCAACTCTGGGATATTTAGAGCAATGGGCAATATGACCATGGGGAATTTAGCCAAGGTAGTAGTTCTGATGATTAAGGTAGGTAGGCATACTTTTTTTTTGTCCCCTATTTTATGTTTGATAGCTTCCCTAAGAGTATAGAAGAGGATACTTTGTTTAAATTTAGTGTGACCACCAGGTATAACTGTAAGTTGAGCCCCAGTATCAATTAAGGCCATTAAAGTTACAATTCGTGCATTTCAGCGGATGCTAAAGTTAATTTAGAACCTGTTTTAGAAGTGCAAAAGCCAATCAGCACCCTTTTATTTTTCTGTTGAATAAATTATTTTAGTAAAGTTTCCATATACAATTGTGTTAAATTGCAGACCTTTGTTTCAGTTTCTCTCCCTGTCCCCGCTCATTAAACTGTTGTTGTTGTCTTGTTTCTTTTTTTGTTGGTGTTGTTTTAGTGGTTACTGATATACCTTATGTTGGAGGAGTCTTCTCTACCCTGGTCATGTTTATTAGTTTCTTCCTTCAGATATGTCCAAATCAGTATTATCATGGTTGGAGATTTTCCTTATGGTCATTATTGTCTAGAGACTCTGAGATTAAGTTGAGTTTGAATTGACCTCTTGACATGTTGATGAGTTGTGGCACTCAGTGGAACCCATACTCTTTTTTGGTTCATTTTATAATTATCCAATACAGTGATGGTGTCCTTTGTCTCTTTAAGAGGGATGGGGATGAAACATTTAGGATGCTTTTCATAAGGGTTTATACTACAGGGTTACTATGAATTTTTCCTTCCATAATCCTGATGATCAAGATCTTTGTTGCATCAGAAGCAGTTAGGGTCAAAATGAGCTATTGGCTTTTTGGAGTGTGACCACATGGTGACTATTCTTTCTCACACTAGTGATCACCCACAACCAGCATATTATGCATGTTATCAAGTTTTTTTCCTGAACATTATGGAATAGGACCAATGCCTCATTGAAATATACAACCAACAATCATAGGGTAAGAGTTATTTCCCTGAGTCTAGCATTAATCATAGCTTATGCAAGAATTGAAACACATGATTTTCTCTGAGATATATAAGCTGAGATACCCAACCCAGAGCCACTTTAAGAAGGGTTCTCAAGCCCCATACTCTTATCCCTAAAGGCGAAACTTCTGACTTGGGTAGATTAAATCAGTAACTGAGGCTTGCTAAGATTTTTTCCCACTTAAGCAAAAGTATATATTTTTTGCAGTCAATATTATTTTGTATTAGTTTCAGGTGTACAACATTGTGGTTAGACAATAATTTACTTTACAAAGTGTTCCCCATATTTCCAGGATTTGTAAATGTAGCAAAATCTCCAATGCAAGCTCACTGGCAGGCAGCAACACAGTTAAAAGAGCACATTAGGCAGCAGGAAGAGGCAGCAGCTCAAAGTGTATAAAGTACTTGCCAGCAGGCTGTGGAGAGAATGAGTAAGCTGAAAGCAATAGAAGCAAGAACTCTAGAGGTGGTGGTCATCTCTTAGACTATACTGCTTCTGCACCAATTGTCTTGAGGTTCCTCTGTGGAGGGCCTGATTATGGCTCCTACTCCACTCAAAATTGGTTTGAATCTTGAGGCTGATGATGTCACACATGCATGAAGAGGATGTGAAAAGTTTTATTATTCACATCATGAAGCTTTTGGGGAGAGTAGGGCAAGCTTTCAACTTCATCAATTTACAATTTAGCTTGAGTGAAGGAGGGATGAGTGACTCTGAATTTTATTGTGGTTAGAAGACAGGGCTGGGTGAACATTCCTGCACATGTGCTGTGGATGTTCTTGGTTTTAACTTCCTCATCAGCACCAAGGGAGATAGTGCCCAGGGTTTCTTATTGGTTTGCTAGATGTGGGGCAAAAGGGACAAAGGGTAAAGGAGCTCAAAAGCTGTCAGCAGTCAAATATCAAAAATAGAACGAGTCTTTTTGTTATAATCTTCCTGTCATTTCAGATGCTATATTGAATGAATGAATGCAGATAATGGGGAATATAAGATCAATAAAATGATGAAACTTGCTGGAAGCTGGTCCACCCTTGCTGCTTGACACAGTCGCTGCAGGGAAGAAACATCTGCACAGCATATGTTTCAAGGGACCTGGCGTATATGGCATATGTTTGCTCCCCCTCTTAGTGCTATGTGTTTTAACCAGGACCACCTCCCCGAGAAAGGTTGTTTCCCCAGGTGGGGATTTCCCCTCGAGACATGAAACAAGAAACTGTAGTGTAGAATGTCAAGGGAGGACCCAAAACATACCATGATGTGACTAGAGGCATGCTTATAGGATCAAATGGTATAAATACAGATGTAGCCAGAGAATAAAAAGAGAACCTGGCTGGAGAACCTGGCGAGAGAAGCTAGGCTGCTGATCAACTGAATGCTGTCTCTGTGTCATTCCTTCTTCGCCAACTCCGTCCACACCTTTGGGAACCCCTGGACCTGCTGGGGCTGGACCCCAACAGAAACTGCCAAATTACTTGAAAGGAAAATGTCATATATGGAGTTCAGAGGAAATCAGTTGGGAGATAAAAATGATCACACACCATGGAAGGAAAAACAGAGCTCTGTAATGAAATTACTTTGGCCAAAGCTAAAGAACATGGAACATTCCTTGCACATGCTGTGATCAGTTTGTTGGTGATCTTTGACATTTCTTGTCTTCTGCTACATCACCCAAATCTCTGCCTTTGTCTTTACATGGCATTCTCTCTTTGTGTGTGTTTGTCTCTGTGTCCAAAATTTCTCTTTTCATAAGAATAACAGTCATATTGAATTAGAGCCCACACTAATGACCCCATCTGAATGTGATAATTTGTGGAGAACTGATTTTCATGTAAGGTCACATTCACAGGTACTAGGGGTTAAGACTCCAAAATCTGTTGTGGGGACACAATTCAAACTATACCAAATCTCAAAGACTTTGTATGATAAAAATGTAAAATGTTTTATTAATAATTGTTTTGTTCATTACATGTTGAAATAAGAATATGTTGTATATATTAGGTTAAATAAAACATACTATTAAAACAACACCTCTTTTTTTCGATTTTTAAAAATGTGGCTTCTAGAAAATTTTAAAGTTACCTATGTAGCTTGCATTTGTGGCACCAATTATATATTAAGTTGGATTTTTCTAAAGTAGAGTTTGGCAAACTGTGGCCTAAATACAAAATCTTGCTTACTGCCTGTTTTTGTAAATAAAGTTTTACTAGGACACAGCCATGTGCATTCATGTATGTATTATCTGTGGCTGCTTTCATGCTACAATAATAAATTTGATTCAGTATAACAGAGATCCTATGGCCTGCAAACCCTAGAAACTTACTATCTTATCTGTTATAGAAAAAGTTTGTTGACATTTGTTCTAAATAGTGGCTCTATCCCGTCTCTGGTCTGCTCCAGAACTAACAATGTCTCCCTATTAGAGACCATTCAGCCAGCTCACCCCAACCTCCTCATGCTTCACTCTTCTCACTGATCATCAGAGAGGACACTCTTTAAGGCCTTGGCTCCTCTTTAGATTCTGCACTGCTTAGCCACTGTTTGGTGCTCTAGAGCCATAAGATATGCTCATAGAATCAAATGTCACAGGCACTTGGTTAGCAGGTAGGTTGTGGGGAACAGAGCTGATCTTTACTGGGTTTCCATTTCCTCTTACCAGATGTGTGAAGGAAGACCCACATCAAGGCAGTTCCAGGTTCCATCTGCAGGAACTGTAAGGTCCCCTCGGTTTGAGCTATTACTACTGCTTTTGATAACTGCAGCTATCATTTGTTAGAAGCTTGGTATGTGCCAGGCCTTTTGCTGAAGGTATTATTTCATGTAATTTTCCCAAGCACAGGAGGTTGGTACGGTCAGTTCAGTTATAACTCTTGTTTTGAAAAATGTGATTTTTTTCCAATGTGATTTATATATTAGGGAATAATTTTAGCATAATATGAATTTCATGTTTGCTTATGTGTGATTTCCCACGAGAAACCCTACATGAACACAGGAAACTGCACTCAGCTGAACTGAGTCACATAGGAGTACACAAAACATGTGCACATATGAACTTCATACACACACATGCTTAGCACATCCACCAGCTTTGTTAGGTCACCATGTATGATATGTACAGCTGTCCACATCTGCTACTATAACTTTATGTCTGATTTCAGATCATCCTCCTTCCATCACTACACAAGAACTTACAAGGTGCAAATTTTCCAACAGACACTACCACAAGCAAAGTTCAGGTCTTGTGAAAGTGTCATATTTATTATAGTATTTACATATTACTTAACCATTTAATACATGTAAAACTGGATCCTGTTTTATTAGGTTCCTATCTTTTTTATTGTGTTGTTGCTGAAGGTTTTGACTGTTGTACCTCTAAACTTATTTTTCCACCAGTCCTGCAGTTTTTATACACAATTTGCATACTTTATTTTTTTCAGGTATTTTAAAAAATTAAATATTGTTGACACTATTGCAGATGTCCCCCATTTCCTCCCTTTTCCAACCTCCACCCAGCCCCTAGCCCCACTCCTAGGACAGTGATTTTTACATACATAATATTATAGCAGAACTGACTGTATTATAATTACTCCCATTTTTAAGTGGTGAAACTGAGGTCTTAGACAAAGGGATTTGTTCAGGATCACACCACTAGGTTTTGGAGTTGGATTTTGAATCCAGATCTCTCTGACTGTATAACTTTATCTTTTAACTACACCACTGTATAGATTTACAGCCTATAAAAGAAACTGTATTTTTAGCTATCCAACTTTTTAAAACAAAAATTGGAGAGATCTGAAGGCAAAAGCCTTTAGCTTACTTCTTGTGATGCCTTTGTTTTGTTGTTGTTCAGGGGTTTAGCAAATAGGCCTCAGGGTTTTGTTGCTTTCCACACTTCTCCAATTTTAGTATTGAGGGTGGGGATGGGGAGATTGGGAGTGGCAAGTGAACAGGACCTCTTATGGTGGGTCGGAGAGGAAATAAATTCTTTTCGTTTCTGGAGAAGCAAACATAATGGAAAGATTGGGCGTCATTGGAGACCATAGAATGAGTCAGCAAATCAATGCTGGTTTGTTTTGTGAAAGCTAATGTGATTCTGTGATGTGTAATAATAACAAGAATACAACCTACAGGAATCATAAAATAACTCCTTAGCATTGATCAGGGCCTTATTAGAGTGGTATAATCAGCTTGGGGTCTGCAATTGAAAAGGGAAGTGAAGAAAGCACAGAAAAAAAGACTGCTGCTGTGGCTTGTCCCTGAATTTTGTGTGATACAAAGACTGAACACAGACTTTCCCCTACAACTGTCGCAGTGAGTATTGCAATGATATCATACTGAGCCTATATAAGTTGTGAGAGTGATAGAAGCATATAAGCAGGTGATAACCCCTGGGACTGTCTAAGGCAGGGGTGGGCAAACTTTTTGACTCAAGGGCCACAATGGGTTCTTAAACTGGACTGGAGGGCCGGAACAAAAGCATGGATGGAGTGTTTGTGTGAGCTAATATAAATTCAAAGTAAACATCATTACATAAAAGGGTACGGTCTTTTTTTTCAATAGTTTTATTCATTTCAAACGGGCCGGATCCGGCCCGCGGGCCGTAGTTTGCCCACGGCTGGGTTAGACCAAGGTAAGCCAGAAAGCCAGAGATTAGTTAACCCCAACTTCACTCAAAGCATTGTTTACACTGACAGCTTGTAGTCAGGGTGGGTTCGACAAGAGATAATCAGACCATATTGCTAGGTTGGGACTGCAAGGGGGATGAATCTGTCCCAAGGAGTAAGCCTAGGGTGAGGACCAAAGGCTGAACTTGATCTCTAAGAACTCTGAAGTTCTTGGTTGTTTAAAACAGCCCAAGTGCCCATCAGTAGATGAGTGGATAAAAAAGCTGTGGCACATTTACACAATGGAATACTATGCAGCTGCAAAAAAGAAGGCTCTCCTACCCTTTGAGACAACATGGACGGATCTGGAGATTATTATGCTAAGGGAAATAAGCCAGACAGAGAAAGACAAGTATCACATGATCTCGCTTATTTGTGGAATCTAGTGAACAAAACAAACTGACAACAAAATAAGTCCAGAGGCATGGGTATATGGAACAGATTGACATATCTCAGAGGGGAGGGTGTTGGTGGGGGAAGGGAAGAGATTAACCAACGAACTTATATACATGTATGCATAGCCCATGAACACAGACAATAGTGTGGTGAAGGCCTAGGGGGGCTTGGTGGAAGAGGATCAAGGGGAGTAATGGGGGACATCTGTAATACTGTCAACAATAAAAAATACATTGAAAAACCAAACATAAGACAACAAAATATATGTCAACTTGAGTATTAAATAAAGCAAATAAATGAGGAGCACCTACTACAAAAAAAAGTAGATGACAGTATTAATTCCCTCACATCCCTTCCAGCATCAGGGAAGCCTTGTACTAGTTTAAGTGAAAAAAAGTTTTCTTACTATTTTGATTTGCATTTCTTTAATTATACATGAAGTAAAGCATTTTTAAATAAAAAGAAAATAATAGGGAGAAAAGTGAGAAGTAACTATGATTTAAGTATAAAAACAGATTATTGATTTAAAAATCTGAATATGTCTGTAAAAATATGAATATACCTTACAATTGACAAATGTTAAACAAAGTGATTCTTGATGAAATATTATTATTTTTTATTATTTATTTTATTTTATTTTTTTATTGCTTAAAGTATTACAAAGGGTATTACATATGTGTCCTTTTATTTTTCCCCGCCCTTGACAATCCTCTGGCCTCCCCTACCCCCCAGTGTCTTATGTCCAGAGATCTTTAATCTTAAATCACAACACAACTGATCTCTGTGTGCAGGAGGCAGCCGATCGATGACTCTCATCATTGATGTTTCTATCTCTCTCCCCCTCTCCCTTCCTCTGAAATTAGTAAAAACATATTAAAAAATGGTGCCAGGTGGG
>NW_006294357.1:182767-193937 GCF_000327345.1 Myotis davidii | reverse complement strand
TCACATAGGTTTTGGATTGTTGTGTTTTCATAGTCATTATTTTCCAGGATGTTTTTAATTTCTTCTTTGATCTCATTGATAACCCAATCAATATTTAATAACATGCTATTCAGCTTCCAAATGTTTGAGTATCTTAAAAAATAAAGTATAAGCTGGCTTTGTACAGCATGTAAGATCTCAAAAAAAAAATCTCTGAATATAGCCCTTGCCAATGTGGCTCAGTTGGTTGGATGTCATCCTGTGCACTGAAAGTTTCTGGTTTGATTCCCAGTCAGGGCACATGCCTGGGTCTTGGTCTCAATTCCTGGTGGGGGTCGTAGCCAATTAGTGTTTTGCTTCATCTCTCTCTCTCTCTCTCTCTCTCTCTCTCTCTCTCTCTCTCTCTCCTTATCATTGATCTCTCTCTCTCTCTCTCTCTCTCCTTTACTCTTCCTCACTCTCTCAAAATCAATAAAAAATCTTTGAAAAAATCTGAATTCCAAAGCAATACATAATTTTTGCAGGAAATTAGGAATAAAGAGAAGCAAAAGAAGAAAATATTAATTCCTTCTTATCCTACCACCCTATCCAGAGATAAAGTATCGGTAATGTATTGGTCTTTTCTCTCCCAGTGTTTTTTTCCATATGTGTACAAAATTATGCATGGAGTATTACTATATTGTTAAACAGCTTAGGCTCTAGAATTCAACTGCCTGGGTTCAAATCCTAGCTCTATTATTTAGTAAGTATGTGTCCTATCCTCTCAGAGTTTCAATTTTCTCATCTGTAAAAATTGGGATAATGCTAGTACACAAGAATTGTAGTAAAGATTAAATTGGGTACAAATGATATGTAAAGATTTATCATAGAGCTTAATACATTGTGAGCAATCAATTATTTTAGTCATTTAATGACTATTCTATCTAATAAAGAGAGAATATGCTAATTGACTGCCACACCCTCCAAGATGGTTACACCCAGTCCCCTAAGACCTGCCAGTGTGGCAGGCATGTGGAAAGGCCAGGCAAGCCTCAACTGTCAGCTGCCCAGCCACCCCGGGCTGTCCTGAGGCGTAGGCAAGCTTTGGATGGTGGCTGCCTAGGGCTGCCCAAGGTTCAGGTAACTGGGGCTGGCTGAGGCTTGCATTGCCAGCAGTGGCAGCAGCAGAGGTGTGATGGGGGCATCGCCTTTCCCTGATTGCCAGGTCACCTCCTGTCCCTTAGGTCTCCTGGACTATGAGAGGGGGCAGGCTAGGCTGAGGGACACCCCCTCAAGTGCATGAATTTTCATGCACTGTCCTCTAGTTATATATATATATATTTACTAAATAAACACAGGGAATGTATGGGCATTCTGAGTATGAAACATTTTCCAGTGTAGCCGGTTGGACTGCTCTGCCACTGTGGGGGTGTTGGTAATGTACAGGATAAAGACAAGTTGAAATTATCCCGTGGATCTTTCTTTCCATTCTCCATCTCTTTTGGAGTTGTTCTCCTTTTATCCCACATCTAAAGCATTCACATGAAAGAA
Source organism: Myotis davidii (assembly GCF_000327345.1). NCBI lineage: Eukaryota > Metazoa > Chordata > Mammalia > Chiroptera > Vespertilionidae > Myotis > Myotis davidii. Next base: position 192,428 of record NW_006294357.1, on the reverse strand, counting down.
CTAGATGTGATATGCCACTAGCACTTTAATGGGAATGAGTTGGGTATGCCAAAAATGCTGGCATTTAAGAGGCTCAGAAACCTAGAGAAAGAAGTTCTGCTATTGATATTTGAGGCATTTGGGTACCATGATGGGAGAGAGACACTCTCTGATGTTTCATGTTGCAGCATGTAAACAAGTGCTTTCTCTTCACATGAAAGCAGATAAGGTATTGTTTGCCTCAAGGAGCATGCACTCTAGTAGGGAAGACTAAAAAAGCACCCATAACTGTACTCCTGGTAGACTGTGATACATGTCTGAAGAAAAAGCTGATATGATTTCCTGATGGACTGGACATAGGGTATAAGAGCAAGAACAGAGTCAAGGGTATGGCAAGGATGGATGTTGGTCTGTGTCTTGTGGAACACCTAGAAAAACCTGTGTTCCCAGAGTCACTTGATTGTTCAGCTTTTGTCATACACAAAGACACCTGGCTAAGAGAGCAAGGGGGTGAGGACTAAATATAGTCCATACTTCATTCACCATGACATGCATACTTGAACAAGGCTGTGTCCTTGCAGTGTAGGCAAGGGGAACATTTAAAATTCATGCAAAGGTACCATATGAGCTAGTATTGGCCCTGTATGCACTTGGTGGAAGATTATTCATGAAAAAGAGTAAACTGGTTGGAAGAGTTTATGACTTCTACAGAACACAAACTCCTGGAAGATTGGACTACTCCTCAGTGACCCTGAGGCACCCTCTGTAGGGAGGTGTCCCTCTTTGAGAGTCACTCCTAGGACAATTGAAAGCCTTCATTAGGCAATGTCATGATCTGCTTTGTGGTTCAGAATGGGCACTGTGATAGTTTTTAAATATAGCTGCAAATTCTTTGACAGATTCTGTTGAGAGTTTGGGTCTGTAATCTTCTCCTGCCAAATCTGGGTGAAGGGACTACTTTGACTTGTGCATTATAAGAAAAGTGATAGTATGTGACTTCATGTTTAGACATGCAAGGCCATTCAGCTTTGATTGTGTTAATTTGAACATTCATTCTTGGAAACTGAAATCTGTCTTCCCTGAGGCTACCAAGCTATGAGGAAGTCCAAGCCACATGGAAAGGCCACATAAAGTCACTCTGATTGACAGAGCCAGCGGAACTCAGCTTTTAAGTCATCTTAAGCAGGGGCCAGATAAATAAGTGAAGAAGCCTTCAGATGACTTCAGTTCACAGATGTTCAAGTCTCTTCTCAGCTGAGTCCCTGGACATCAAGAAGCAGATAAGTGCCTTCCCCACTGTATTTTTTTTTCTCAAACCTGACCCCTGTACTCTATGGCCACAACAAAATAGTTGTTGTTTTAAACCACTAAATGTTTTTTGGGGGGTGCTTTGCTATGCAGTAATAGATAGCTAAAAAGTCACTCTAACGTTTCTGTGGAAAATGGAATGGAGTGAGCAAGAGTGGAAATGGAGAGACTAGTTAAGAGCTGCTGCTGTAGTCAACGTAGCCTGAGCTAAGGTTGTGGAAGAGGAGATGGAGAAGAGCATATGCAACTGAAAGATAGGTAGGAGGTAAGATCAAAAGCACTTAGTGATGAGTTGGATTTAAGGGAGAGAAATAAGTACTGGATGACTTTTAGGTTTTGGCTTAAGTAACTAATTATATGGTAGAACCTCTAAAGAGGTGGAGAAGACCAAGGGAAGGACAAGTAGGGTTGGGGATGGAGAGTTGAGAATCGTTGAGTTCTATTTTGGACCTCTAAGGAACTCTTGCAGTAGTCTTGAGAAAAGATGATGGCAGTTTGGAGTTGGTCGTTTGTAAAAGTAAAGAGAGAAGAAAGACCAGATTCAAGACCAATTAGGGAAGCAGAGTCAACACGACTTAAAATTGATTAGATTCATAAGACATAGCAAACAAGAAAAAAATATGATAAACTAGACTTCATGAAAATTTGTAACTTTCTGACACCAAATGACATAATTCAGAAAATGAATAGGTAAGTCACAGACTGGGAGAAAAATATTTGCAACACTAAGACAAAGGACTTACATCCAGAATATAAAAATAACTCTTATAATGCCAAAATTAGAAATAAAATAATCCAATTAAAAATAGGCAAATGATTTGAGCAGATACTTCTCAATAGGAGAAGTACAGATGGCTCATAAGCACATGAAAAAGTGCTCAACTTTATTAGGCATTAGCCAAATACAAATCAAAACCATGGGATAGTACTGTCCATCCACATGGCTAAAATTAAAGAGACTTTCATGCATGAGCAAAGATGTGAAGTAATTGAAATAGTCATACACTCTTGGTGGAAATTTAATATGGTACAATCATTTTGGAAAAAGTCTAGCAGTTTTATATTTAACTAACTATACACCTATCCTATGACCTAACAATCCCATTCTAGGCATTTTCCAAAGAGAAATGAAATGGAAGCCTATTTACACAAAAACACTTGTGAAAGAATGTTCATACCAGTTTTTTTGTTTTGTTTTGTTTTTACCTCCAACAGGAAACAACCCAAATGTCCCTCAGCTGGTGAGGGGATAAGTAAACTTTGTTGGAACTCTACTCAGCAATAAACAAGAATGTTATATGTTTCCATTTACATGAAGTACTAAAATAGGCCATGGTGAGATTAATCAGACCTGTGGTTGCCTCTGAGCATAATGTGTGTTTTTACTACAAAGGGGCATGAGGGAACTTTCTGGGATGATTAAAATGTTCTATATCTTAATAGGGATGTGGGTTATCCTGGTGTGTGCATTTGTCAAAACTCATCAAATGGTATACAACTAAGATTTGTGGCTGTAAATTTTACTTATAATGAAGAAAACAAGAGATAGAATACATGTGCCAGGGATGAAACCTCCCATGAGCAATTGTAGTGAGATGGTTACTATAGAGGCTGGATAAACCCCTCCCTTATAGCAGTAGCTTGGATTTACAGTTGCAACTGATGACCTCTGGGATCCCTTATTTGGTTCCCTTATTGGGATTTGCCACCAAAGCAAGTGGTTTCTCTGACAAGAAATTCACCTTCATTGACATGAACAAAGAGCTCTACCTATTTCAGTTCAGGAAGAGCCTATGATTCAACTGGGACACACAAGAGCTATCATTCTTGCTTTGCTCTTAAAATATGGGAAGAGACACTAGAAAACTGACTCTATTTCTGAGGTGAGAAATTTCCTGGGTGAGCCTAAATCACTCCAGTTTTCCTTGGCTCTGCTCCTGTTCTCTCCTCCTCCCAGTTTACTGTGTTCTCCCACTTTGAACAAAGCAATTGCTAGACTTCTAATTTGCCTGAGGACTTTCTATTATGATCAGTTCCAAACACAAAAAGGGAGAAAGCTCTTATTGTTGGATAATTACTTTCATTAATTAGTAGGGCTGGAGAGTGTGAAATGACTTGCAATGTTTGTGGCCTAATAGCATGACTCTGACTTATTTTCAACTCCTCTCCAGTACAAAAGTTCATAGTCCTACATGCATACTCATTACACAAAAACAGCAAAATAGCTTTATGAGAAATAGGTGGGCTAATGAGAGATACAGCCCCGGTGAAACTGGGATAATGCAACCAGTTTAAGCTCTGTTTATATTTGAGATTTTGTTTAATGCCATGATTACTAATGAACGATCTACAGTGTTCTCTTTGCAGTGCAATTTTTCTCCTGCTTGTTCCTGAAGGGAAGCTAAGAGGTTGAGGAATTGGGTGAGTTCACAGTAATGTTGGGATTAGCTGGTGAATTTCAGATTGGAGTCAGTAGAAACTGAGTTTCTGGGGGAGAAGGAAATGCTGGGTTAACTTCAGGATATTTTTTCAAGTAAGCATTTCATTGAGGAGTTTTTAAAATGTAAATAAAAATCGTTTGTGACTACTTCAGTTTTTGTTTTTAATATAGCAGGTAGGTATCTATTGATAGGCCAGCCCTCTGTTGCCTATTGACTCAGCCTTTGCTCTCACATTCAGAGTCTGATGCACCTAGATCTCTCTGGGGGAAGATATCTGCCTTCCTGCATGGATATTGATGCATGCATTCATGCATGCATTAATTCATCCAATACATATTTATGTGCAAAGCTTTATTTTAGGCACTGAGTATACAGTGATAAACAAAACAGCCACAGTCTCTATTTCCTGGCATTTTGAGTCTCTTGGGCAAATGAGCCAGCCAATAAACAAGGAAACAAAAGAATATATAATTATAAAATTATGTCAGGTACTATGAAGGAAGCCAATGAGTTTCACTTGATAGGCTAGTCAGGAGATTTCTGAGGAGATGTATTTAGATATTCATGTAGAGCTGAGAAAGAAACAGCCATTTGAAGAGGTGATGGTGGATCTTGGAGAATGACCAAAGTGGAGGAATTAGCCTGTACATTGCTAAAATTACCAAGAAATCTTGTTAGTTTTAGGATAATCTCAGTATTTTTGATGGATGTAAAAGAATGGTCCTGTTAACATAGAGTACTTCTTTCTATGAAATAGGACAGTCAGTGTTTGCATTGACAAGATCAAAGAACTTGCCTTGGAAGTGCTGCATGTGATGGTCCAGTGAAATGGGAGTCCTGATGTGGCTGTACTATAGCTCCTCTGTCTCTTATCGCTGATATTGACTACAAGTCCCCATCTTTTTTATCCATATGATACCAAATATTTACATCAGCCTCTAGGGAGAAAGCACTAGGAATCAGAAACCCTGAGTTCTAGGCCTGGGTCTCTCACTAACTAGTTGCATTACTTAACACAATAACTTTCTATGTCTTAGCCTCATTATTTAGAAAGCATAGAGGATAGAATCTGCCTTGCCTACTCCCTCCCAGGTCATTGTTAGGAGAAACACAAAATAACATATGGCAAAAGTACTTCATGAGAACATAGTACAGATACAAGTTGGTATCATTTCTGTGAAATGCTTGTCTTATATACAGTGTGTACAAGAACAACCAATGACAATGGGCTATGAATTGGTTATTCATGCTGGAATATGTATGTGTAAAATAACTGGAATGATATTGTTTAGCCATGGCTTGAGTTAATTGCCATCCAGTATACATCTGTGAGCCCTTGGAGGGATAAATGCAATACTATTGCCAGATGGACTCTAGGATTTGAATGGCCAACAGCCAAGTAGCTGCCAGTTGGTTGTTTGCATGTAGTAAAGGAGTCATGCTAAATATATTGTCTACTCCATCTCTCTTGTGCATCTTGTAAAAATGTGATTTCATCTGGGGAAGCAGGAAGAAGAAGTCTGCATGTCAACTGGAGGTGTTTGATGCGTGGGAGAATAAGACAGGCACTTAGATGAGGGGGTGCACTCAGCTTTGTGTCAAAGGAGTTAGTAAACTCTTCTACTCAGTCTGAATAGAAAGTGGGGTTTCTGGTTAACCAAATGCTTTGCCTAATTGATAGGTACAACATGCATGAAAGGGGCATGATTAAAGGAATCAGAACATAATACACCATACTTCCTGCTAAACTATATCCCATACAATCAAAAGTGTCTTTGTTAATTAAGAAGCACTTTGGAATCTTACAGTTTCTCCATCAACCACATGAACTTAGGTTATCACTACATTGTAGATAGTATCACCTTACATTTATAAACAGCTTTAGAATCTGTGTGCATTGTAGAGCACTTTATAGTGTCCCATCCTCTCATCTTGATTTTGAGTGTAATAGCAAACCTGGTAAAATAGATACTGTGATTTTCTCTATTCTATTGATGGGAAATAGTTCAGAGAGGTGAAGTGACTTGCCTCAGAGTCACAAAGCTAGAAAAGAGAAGGCCAGGACTTGAACCCAAGTGAGATGGCAGTGACAACAGTCCTAGGGGCTAGTGTGCAGAACAAGCTTTTTTTTTTTTTTTTAAAAAAAAAAAAAACACACCAGAAAAACCCCTGGTATTACTGAGTGTGGGGAAGGTGTGTTGTTACTTTAAAAGAACACATTTTTTTCTAACGAACAGGAAAAATGATTACTCCTGGTTTTGATATTTGGCAAATATTAGGGGTTATATAAACACTATTACTATTATTACAAGGAATTTAACTAAGCTCTAATGACTTAGTTCCTTCTACCATTCTCCTTGTCTGCCTCCCTACTCAGCCTCATCTTCTCTAAGAGTGAATGCAGGTGTCATTTTAAAAAATGACCAGCTACTTATGCTGGTACCTTCAGGCATGTGGGACTGTCCAAGAAATAGGGGAAGAAAAGAAAGCCAAATTGAGTGCTCCTGTGTGAGTTTCATCATCAATAAATACTATAATGCCATCTGTCCAAGTAATGGGAAAAGTGCTTATAGAGTACCTTTCTGAATCAACAGTGAAAGAGTTATCAGGCTAATTGAAAAATCAACAATGAAAAAAGAGCAGCACTATATTTCGTTTATTTTGAATTTTCTGAAGATGCACACACACTTACCCAATGGTTCTAAATATGTTACAGGCTTAGAAATGGATTTTTGGTTTATCTCATAATCATAAAAATGTCATTAAATCTAAGTGTGTATTTAGCAGTCCTCCCAAGGCTGTGCCCATAGCTCTAACTCACAAAGTCTTGCATCTAATGATTACCAGTTTATATTTAGAAATTTTTACTCTCTATAAGATGGTCACACAGGAGATTTACAATAATATCCATTTAGAATATTGAACTGATAGAGCATTTTCCCTGAAGGGGGATTAGATGTCTGCCGTACTACAAAGAAAAGGAATCCTCTAACCAAGTCTGCAAGTACCACAGTACTTGTGACTTGACTTTGGGGCCACTGATAGGTTTGGAAATGTCATTAGAGGTTGTTTCATCTCTTGGAGTTCTAAACTAATAGGCTGCATTTTGAAGAGAGCGGCAGGGAGTAAAAAAGAATCTGGTCTCACATAATAACAGACAAGCTCATGTAAAATTACTTTTTTCAAGCCTGATGTTTCCAAAAACTTCAGCAGCAGCAAATGCAGTCTTTGAGATGAATTATGTTCAGGCTTGTGATTCACTAGTGGCAGGCAACATACTGAAAAAGATGGCAAATTGGGTATGTTCTCTGTGTGGCTGCTAGTTCCTGGAGAACTGGAAAAAGTGCAATTTCCCACTAGCAATATGATTTTTTTTAAAAAAAATATGTTTTTATTGATTTGAGAGAGAGAGGAAGGGAGATGGTGAGAGAGACAGAGAAACATGGATGGCAGAGAGAAGCAGCGATTGGTTGCCTCCCATATGCACCCTGACCAGGAATTGTATGGGCACTGCAACCTACGTATGGGCACTGACTGGAATTGAACTGGTGATCCTTTGGTGCATGGGACTACACTCAACCAATTGAGTTACACTGGCTATCAATATGATTTTTAGGGGACCCACTGAGAAGCAAATTCACAGAAAATCAAGAATCTCTATGGAAGGAAAATACTGTGGCACAGGACAGCGATCAGACAAGAAGAAAAAATAAAAGGCATCCAAATTGGAAAGCAGGAAGTAAAACTCTCATTATTTGCAGATGACATGATATTGTACTTAGAAAACCCTAAAGCCTCCATCAAACACTGCTAGCTTTAATAAATGAATTTGGCAAAGTAGCATGATACAAAATTAACATCCAGAAATTGATGGCATTTCTATACACCAATAATTAACATCCAGAAATAGAAACTTAAAAAAAAAACCATTTACCATTGCAACAACAACAACAAAAGATACCTAGGAATACCTTTAACCAAGGAGGCAAAAGACCTATACTCATAAAACCATAGGACATAGATAAAATAAATAGAGGAAGATAGGAACAAGTGGAAGCATATACCATGTACCTGGATTAGAAGAACAAACATCATTAAAATGTCCATGCTATCCACAGCATCTACAGATTCACACAATCCCAATTAAAGTACCAATGAAGTATTTTACAGATCTAGAACAAATATTTCAAAAATCTCTATGGAACCAAAAAGACCCCAATAGCTGTAGCAATCTTGAAAAAGAATAACAAAGTTGGAGAGAATACAATACCACATATCAAACTATACTATAAAGTCATTGTAATCAAAACAGTCTTGTACTAGTACAAGAACATGCATTTAGACCAATAGAACAGAACAGAGACCACAGAAATCAACCCACAACATTATGATCAATTAATATTTGACAAAGGAGGCAAGAACATACAATGGAGTAAAGATAGTCTCTTCAATAATTTTTCCCAAATTGGATAGGTACATGTAAAAAAAAATTGAAACTAGACCATCAACTTACACCACCCACAGGAATAAACTCAAAATGGAGAAAAGACTTAAATATGAGTCACAAAACCATAAAAATCCCAGAAGAAAATAGGCAGTAAAATCTCAGACATCTAATGTAGCAGTGTTTTCACCAATACATCTCCTAGGGCAAGAGAAACAAAGGGAAGAATAAAAAAATGGGATTACATCAAACTAAAAAGTTTCTGCAGGGCAAAAGAAACCATCAACAAAATGAAAAGGGAACCCACTTTATGGGAGAACATATTAGGCAATGTTGCATCTGATAGGGATTAATTTCTAAAATATATAAAGAACACATACAACTCAACACCAGGAAGACAAACAATCCAATTAAAATGGGCAAGGGACCTGAATAGAGGACATACAGATGGCCAATAGACATATGAAAAAATGTTCAATGTCACTAATCATCAGAGAGATGCAAATTAAAACTACAATGAGTTATTACTTCACACCTGCCAGAATGACTACCATCAATAAATCAACAAACAATAAGGGCTGGTGAGGATGTGGAGAAAAGGGAACTCTAGTACCCTGCTGGTAGGAATGTAGACTGGTGCAGCCACTTTGGAAAACTGTATGGAGTTTCCTCAAAAAATTAAAAATGAAACTGCCATTTGACCCAGTGATCCCATTTCTGGGAATATAGCCTAAGAATTCAGAAACACTAATCAGAAAGAATGCATGCACCCCTATGTTCATAGAAGCATTATTTACAATAGCTAAGATCTGGAAATAGCTCCAGTGCCCATCAGTAGATGAGTGGATAGAAAAGCTATGGTACATTTATACAATGGAATACTATGAGGCTGTGAAAAAGGACTTCTTACCCTTTGGGACAGCAAGGATGGACCTGGAGATTATTATGCTGAGTGAAGTAAACCAGACATGGAAAGTCAAATATCACATGATCTAACTTTTTGTGGAATCTAATGAACAAAATAAACTGACAAACAAAATAGGCCAGAGGCATGGGTACATAGAACAGACTGATAGACCTCAGAGGGATGGGTGGTGGTGGGGAAGGAAAAGATTAACCAAAGAACATATATGCTTATATGTATAGCCAATAGACATAGACAATAGTGTGGCAAAGGCTTGGGGAGGGGCAGGGGCTGAGTGGAGGTAGGCAATAAGGGGGAAAATGGGGGACATCTGTAATACTGTCAACAATAAAAAAGTAATATGGCGGAGGAAAAAGAATCCACTTTTTTTGTAGAAAGAATTTCATGATGTTTATTCACAAAACAATTGCACAAAGTAATAGCTATAGTTTGAGAAAGAATTTTTACACAATTCCTAATTGCTAATAAATGTATAATGAAAATCTATTTGAATAATGGTACCATAAGCAAGACACACAAAAGAGGAGGTTACCTACAATATGGCTAATATTTTCCATTCAATAG
>NW_006294357.1:180662-181529 GCF_000327345.1 Myotis davidii | reverse complement strand
GGATGGGTGGTGGTGGGGAAGGAAAAGATTAACCAAAGAACATATATGCTTATATGTATAGCCAATAGACATAGACAATAGTGTGGCAAAGGCTTGGGGAGGGGCAGGGGCTGAGTGGAGGTAGGCAATAAGGGGGAAAATGGGGGACATCTGTAATACTGTCAACAATAAAAAAGTAATATGGCGGAGGAAAAAGAATCCACTTTTTTTGTAGAAATAATCTCATGATGTTTATTCACAAAACAATTGCACAAAGTAATAGCTATAGTTTGAGAAAGAATTTTTACACAATTCCTAATTGCTAATAAATGTATAATGAAAATCTATTTGAATAATGGTACCATAAGCAAGACACACAAAAGAGGAGGTTACCTACAATATGGCTAATATTTTCCATTCAATAGATAAGCCTTTGTGGCTTTTGCTTGGTCATAGCCCTGAAGACCATTGTATGACATTAATAACTTCAATAATCATTAAAAAAATAGAATGTGAGAACTCATATTTTGTCATCTTCTCATTCTGAACACTACCCATTTCTATTGTAGTTAATATTTTTAAGTCAAAGATTTTTTTCTGATAATAAAAGTAGTAAAGCCACATTTAAACTTTTTAAAATTACAGGCATGCATAAAGAAGGAAATAATTGGGCATCCATAATAACACTGTGCAGTGATACCCATATAAACATTGTTTTATAATTACTTCTTGTTTTTCTATAGGTTTCTTTTTTTCTATTCGTATGTAAGCATATGTTCTTATTTTTAAATCTTTATTGTTGAGACTATTATAGAGGTCTCCCTTTCCCCCCTATTGACCCCCTTTCCTTGGTTCCCACCCCGCCCCAGTCCTTCACCCCCTGCCCCT
>NW_006294357.1:177087-180507 GCF_000327345.1 Myotis davidii | reverse complement strand
GTCATTAGATTTCTTATTTATTTTGATTTTTAGATTCAATTGTTGATAGATATGTATTTGTTGCAATTTCAGTGCTCATATTTTTTCCCTCTTCTTCCTCTTCTTAAAGAATACCCTTCACCCGGGGTGGGAATAGCTGGGGGGAGGTCAATTGGGGGAAAAGGAGACATATGTAAAACTTTAGACAATTAAAAAAAATGTACCAGATGTTCAACTTTAAAAAAATATGAGAAAAAAAGAATACCTTTCAACATTCCATGTAATACTTGGTTTGGTGGTGATGAACCCATTTAGCTTTTTCTTGTTTATAAAGCTCTTGATCTGACCTTCAATTCTAAATGAGAGCTTTTCTGGGTAGAGTAATCTTGGTTGTAAGTCCTTCCTGTTCATCACTTTGAGTATTTCTTGCCACTCCCGTCCTTCATATTCATCACTTTGAATATTTTTTGCCACTCCCTTCTGGCCTGCAAAGTTTCTGTTGAGAAATCAGCTGGCAGTCATATGGGTACTCCCTTGTCAGTAACTGCTTTTCTATTGCGCCTTTTAAGATTCTCTCTTTGTCTTTAATCCTTGGCATTTTAATTATGGTGTGTCTTCATGTGGGCCTCTTGGGGTTCCTCTTGTTTGGGACTCTCTGTGCTTCCTGGGCATGTAAATCTATTTCTTTCACCAGGTAGGGGAAGTTTCTGTCATTATTTCTTGAAATAGGTTTTCAATATCTTGCTCTCTCTCATCTCTTTCTGGCACTCCTATAATGTAAATGTTAGTATGCTTGAAGATGTCCCAGAGGCTCCTTACACTATCTTCATATTTTTGGATTCTTTTTCTTTTTGCTCTTCTGATTGGGTGTTTTTGCTTCCTCATATTCCATATTGTTGATTTAATTCTCAGGATCCTCTACTGTTGAAACCTTATAAATTATTATTTATTTCAGTTAATGTATGCTTAATTTCTGACTGGTCCTTTTTCATGTCTTTGACTTCCTCACTAAGATCCTTGAAGTCTCATGAAGATCCTTGAGGAACCTTATAACCATGGTTTTGAACTCTGTACCTAGGAGTTTGCTTGCTTCCATTTCTTTTATTTGTGACATGTCTCCCCATTTTGGCTGCTTCCTTGTGTTTGTTTCTATGTATAATATAGAGCTACTATGCCTCCTGGAATTGGTACAGTGGCCTTGTGTAGTACGTATTCTGTAGGGCCCAGTGGCTCAGCCTTAACAGTCACCAGAGCTGGGCACTCTAGGTGCGCCCTTGTGTGGGCTGTGTGCACAGTCTTGTAGTTGAGCCTTGATTGCTATTGGTGTCACTAGAAGGAGTTGACCTCCAGGCCAATTGTCTGTGAGGACCAGCTGCAGCTACAATGGGATAGCTGCTGTGCAGGAAACAGCCCTATGGAGCAGGACTTGCTTCAGTGGGGCTTTGGTGCACACTGAGTCTGCTTCTTGAGTGTGTCACTTGTAGATGTGTAGAGTTGTAATGTGATATGGTCTGAAGCTGTCCACTGGGTACACTGGCTTTCGAGCCTCCAGGGAGGCGTAAGTCAGCCACTGCCTGGGGCCACCCTGCAGGAGCTATTTGTATTGGTCTTGGAGGTGCCCAAACGAGGCCCAGCCTTGAAGCAAGGCAGGCTCATGCTAGTTCTGAGTCTTGGGCCTTTTATTGATAGGTTTGGTGCATGCTGATGCCAGCTGCAGCTTGTTTGAAATATTTTAGCAAAGTCTGAAGTTTGAGCCAGGGCAGGCCCTTCATATGAAAAAACTGCTGCAAACAGGTTGGGTAGGGCTGAAAATTGTGTGGGGTGGGGTCTCAGGGAATCACCAGGGTGGAACAAACAGTATGGGCCACACTGATATGGCTGCCAGTCAGCCCTTTATTCTGGGAGATCCTAGCACAGGAACAATGGCCTTTGCAAGCACCTCCATCAGGGAGAAAGCTGCCCCTGAGTTCCTGCCCCGATGCCAGACAATCCAATTCTTCCCCATATATGTCTGGGTCCACCAACACCTCCTGGCGCTGGAGCTCAGAGGAAGCGAGTCTGAGTAAGTTCATGCATGGCCGTTTAAGAGGGACATCTGGGTCTCCAGCAGCCTCTATGTCTCTCAACCACAAGCTGCACTGGTTTTTACAGCCCATAGTTTGTACTGCCCATAGAGACTTCTTTTCCCAGGTCTGGGACCATGGGCTAGGCATCTGGTATGAGGCTGGGATCCCTTGCTCCTCACAGGCAGCCTCTGCAGAGATGATCTCCCTTCTGATTAAAAAAGCAGTCCACTTGGGTGCCGGACCAGCCCATGCTGTGCCTCTGCACCTCCTAACCATCTCAGTGTGTTTTCTTATTTACTTCTATAGTTGTAGGACTTCTATTCAACCAGCTTTCAGGCAGATCTGAGTGATGTTTGTTCTGTATTTTAGTTGTAATTTTGATGTGGTTGTGTACAGGCATTAACCTTTGCTGCCATCTTGGTTCTTCTCTAAGAATCCCCTTTTTCAGACATCCATTCAGCCTTCTAACTTAGGGTTTTTTATTTCTATTTATAGGCAAAGAAAGCTGAGTGCATTTAGGGTTATAACACTGTATTAGTATTGCTAAAACATTTCTTGATGCAGATGGATTCTGTCAATGGAGAAAATGTGCAGCACACACAGGTAATGTTTATGGACATTGTGAACTTTCTAGCAGTGCTTATTCCAACATTTCACTGCCTTCTAAAATGATTTGGACATTGTTGTGTGTTCAGGTTACATGTAAAACAAATTTTTCTCCCCCGAGGAATATTGAAAGCAAGACTGAGGAGAATGACTAAAGAACTAAAGAGCTTTTAGAGGCTTGCATACTCACAAGCACAAATAAAGAATATTTGATCATGTCTTAAATCTGATAAAGGAAGACTAGTAAGAGCCAAAACCCTGCATGGTGGGGGGAGGGGGAGAAATTGAGCAATTCTTGTTCATGTGGGATTGTGAATTTTACTCATTAATATGCATATTATAGACACACTTTGTGTAGAATGTGCTTTTCACACCAGATCCTCAGTTGGGTAGCTCAGCTGGGTTTCGCTTGAATTGGCTAACTTACAAAGCTAAGGTAATCACAAAGACTCTGTTAACCCAGAGCAGAATCTTAGATCAGCTTTTGGAGGTCTGTGAGAGTTGCTTCAGACAGCTATCAGAGACTAGATAGAGATGTGGAAACATGGGAATGAGGAGGTGGTGGAATGCTCCAAGAGCCAAGAGAGGCTCCAATAAATTAGCAAAAACAATTGCTTCCTGGATTATTCAGAGTGTGAGTTTCAATGAAATCTAAGGGCAAATGCCAAGTAGACTTTACTAATGCCTCTGATAAATGGCTCAATCCACTGTTTACTTTACTTGAAAAGATCAGGAAGCCCCTTTCTCCCCATTGCTTGTTGATATAATC
>NW_006294357.1:175379-177076 GCF_000327345.1 Myotis davidii | reverse complement strand
TGTGCCCGCAACCAAGGTACATGCCCTTGACCGGAATTGAACCTGGGTCCTTTCAGTCCACAGGTCGACGCTCTATCCACTGAGCCAAATTGGTTATGGCAGCATGCTATTTAATTACAGCATTGATTCCATTCAGAAATTCTTTGAGTTTTCTTTCACACTTGCTCGAGGGCTAGCCACAGGTTGGGCATTATTTGCTCACACTATTTAGAAGTACCCTTTTCTTTGACGCTCCCACATCCAGAAAGTCACATTGCTTAGCCTAGATTTCTTAACTTAAGTTGGTACAATATCCCCAGCTCCAAAAGTAACAGTTCCTTTTTGTGTTCTTTATGGCACTCAAATGCAAAAAGCTTTACACTTTATGAGAATGTTAAACTAATGTGGCTTGCTATTTGCATGAAGGTAATTGACCCCTGAAACATATATCTTACTTAGCAATGTAGTTACATTAAGCTTATGTTGAGATGGTTACTTCCTGAGCAATAAATATGCTAGAATATTTTATCAGAAGGAGCAGGAGAGATAGCTTGAAATATGTATTTAAAAGTGGTGGCACCCTAACCAGTTTGGCTCAGTGGATAAAGCATTGGCCTGTGGATTCAAGGGTCCTAGGTTCAATTCTGGTCAAGGGCATGTACCTTGGTTGCGGGCACATCCCCAGTGGGGAGTGTGCAGGAGGCAGCTGATCGATGTTTCTCTCTCATTGATGTTTCTAACTCTCTATCCCTCTCCCTTCCTCCCTGTAAAAAATCAATAAAATATATTAAAAAATAAAAGTGGTGGCAAGGAGAAACTAAGATGGCGGCAGAGATAAACACCGGGAAATTAATGCCGCACACAACAATTGATTAATACCTCAGAGAAACAATACGGACTTCATCCAGAACCACAGGAAGCCTGGCTGACTGTAAACTCTACAACTAGAAGGAAGGAAAGGCACACTGAGACCCGCAGAAGCTGCAGGAGAGAAGCGCAGAGGTACGGGGCTCTCGCGGGGCTCGCGCGCGGAAAGGGGCCGGCACCCGAGGACGCGGCGGTCCTTTTGAATCCGGAGGGAGTCACAAGCCCCCGACGGCTCTGAACTCCGGTTCCGGGAAGTCTCTGGGGACCCAGAACTCAAGCGGGGAGAAACTGGACGGTCTGGAAGCGGGAGATCTTGGGGGCTGCTTTCCCTCAGAGGTGCTTGCAGCCGCTACAGGACACTGAGACGCGCGTCTCCTTAGGGCAGGGCTGCGGCTCCGCCATAGTCGCTTGCTCCACCGGCGGATTCCCTGAGACCCCGCCCACCCAGGCTGCCGCAGAGGCCTTTGCATATGAATGCCCCGGCCATTTGCAACCTGTAATTACCTAACTGCAGCTGGGTCAGACAGACCCAGAACTTCTAAGAGAAGGCCCCACAGCGCTTGCATCCTTCACAGCCGAGCTTTATCAAGGCACTTCCAAAAAAGGGAAGGGGAATCTGCAGCCCTCTTCATAGTTCCTGCTGGGTAACCTCAGGCAGGGGCTAAATTAGCACCTCCTTAGATCCAAGAGCCAGTGTACCCAGTGGTCAGAGGGGGACCGTCCAGACCACAACTCCTCAGATCCATAAGGGACACACTCAGGGTGCAGTCTCAGTGAGCATCAAAGCCCCACTGAAGCAAGTCGCGCCCCAGAAGGGTGTCTCCAGCACAGAAGTTCTCCCACTGCAGACA
>NW_006294357.1:155209-174668 GCF_000327345.1 Myotis davidii | reverse complement strand
AGGGCAAGAGCGGGGGGGGGGTAGAGGGGAACGTGGGGACAAGGACACATATGTAATTTCTTAATCAATAAAAAATATATTAAAAAAAAAAGTGGTGGCAAGAATGGTCAACTGGCAATTGGTTTGCCATTGCTCATTAATCTCCAAGTGGCCACCTGGCAAAGGGGATTACTCTCTTCTCTCACAGACATACATCAGACAGAGTAGGAATAGAGTTTTATACCAACAAGTACTTATTCCTGGAGTAAATAGTTCCAACCAAATGAGAGTTGCAGTGAAAAGTAGTTTCCTGTTTCACCATGAATAAACCGTAGGGAGCCAGTTGGATTTTGGCTATTCCAAATTAAAGGCCAAGTAGCTACTCTTTTCTGATGATATCCCTTCTAGGATCTATGAAAGTCTGCTGGAGAATGCACACTTTCTGGAACTTATCATTACATTTAGAAGGAAAAGTTTATTTGTTTTTTAATTTAGAAAACTTCTTGATTCCTCGTTGCCTGTTTGCCATGAAATTTGGCAAACCAGCCACTGGATGTTTGGAGGAGGAAACAACCCAATTGTCAATTGCATTCAGAGCTAATTACATGCAAAGCCTAATGCATATTTGAATTTCCTCACTGGTGACATATCTTTGTCCTCTGAGAACAGGTTATATTTGAACAAACAGCTAAAAGTCATTAGAGCCCACACTGGCAAATAAGATGGGTGATCATGCTCGGCAATGAATGTTCTGGATTTAGAAATGAGCTGTGTCTCTTTGGTAAGGAGACCAATTTTTATATGTGCTTCCAGGTGAGGTTTGGAGGCAGTTCTGATAAAAGGAGCTGCAGAAATATTGGAGAAATATTTATGCTCTTGAAATCAGTCTATGTCTGCCCATGGATGCAATTCAGAGTGTCACCGTTCACTTGGATACAAAAGTCCTGTTGGTAGGTTGAAAAATAGAGACCACATTTTAATTTATCATATATTGTATGACTGTGGATTATAATAACTGGAATTTTAAATAATAATTTCCCAATTAAAACACAATGCTTAGTGGTGGAATGGCTGAGTGGAAAGATAATGACTTTGGAATCAGACAGACCTAGTTCTCCTAACTGGATGTGTTAGGTTTTGACTTACCTTTCTTCATTTGTAAGTGGGGTAAATAGTACCTATTTAACAACACTTTTAATGGGTATTAAAGGAAATCATGTACATAAAAGATTTAGTACTGTGCCTGGCACATATTAAGGGCTCAATAAATTGTAACAATTATTATTATTACCATCATTATTGTTATAACTTCTACTGTTACTATTATTACTATTAGTAAAATTAAGCAGATATCTAATGGTAGAGCAATGATTAGGAGACTATTTTTTAAGTTTCTATTTACAGGATGACACTGCTCTAGGCAGGGTATATGGGAGCGAAGGAAGGAGAGGCAAGGTCATGGGTAGATTATGAGTCTAGGGACATTTTGAAGAAAGAATGAAGGTGATTTGGGTTCACCCATATCCATCTGTTCCTGAGGTGTTCGTATTCAACAGGATATGTTTGTTTTTCAGGGAAGTTGGTAATGAAAAATCTGTTTAGAGTTTATTATGCAAATGGTTAGAGGTAAAACAACAACAACAAGATATTGATGTTCTTTTCAATTAGGATGGAAATATTTAAGATATTTAGACAATTGAATGACTTGTTTACATGAACATTATGATAAATTAAAACATCTCAGACTGGTTAGAAATCAACACACACACACACACACACACACACACACACACACACACACACACACACACACACACACACACACACACATACTCAACATGGTGAAATTTTAGTCAGAACTGAGTTTTCTTTTTTCTCCCAGCCACTCTATACTTATCAATTTCATGCTGTTTGGTCACTTTTGCCTTGTAGTCCCTTTTTTTGTGCTCATGAGTTTCATAGTAATGAGGATTTTGAAGGTAGGCTCTGGCTGGGGTTTTAAATATTTATTATGAGCATGTTTCATATGCATACCGTAACTCAGTTGATCCACAAGCTTAGTCAGAAACTCCTGTGTAGTGACTCTAAGAGAGCTACTGGTAATAAGGGGATATGGTTGAGATGAGCAACTGGAAATTCCCATGAGCTATTCCTTATAGGAAGTTGACTAATGCTAAATATCAGTTGAAAAGCAATTGGTGGGAAAATGCTTGTCTCATGTACTTCTGCTTCTTTAGTCTCCTGCCCTGAAGTAAAGCTCTCTACCAGGATCATAAATAGGAAGCTGCAGAAGTCATGCCAATGGAAAAGAGACATGTGTGTTGAGTGGCAGGCCTTCATTTAAAGTGAAAGGCATTGTGGGAGATGCCCGGGGCTGTTGGATTCATGCCGCCCCACCAAGGCCCTCTGATGGCTGCAGAATCTGCATCTTTCAATATTATTTTTTGTGCCAAAAACTACATAATAAAAATTACTATCTTAACTATTTTTAAGTGTACAGTTCAATAGTGTTGAGTATATTCACATTGTTGTGCAATAGATTGCTAGAACTTTTTCTTCTTGCTGAACTCTGTACCCATTAGCTTCATGATACTTCCTGCCTCCAGCCCTTGGCAACCATCATTCTACTTTCTGTTTCTATGAATTTGACTACTTTAAATACTTCATATAAATGGATTCACAAGGTATATTTCTCTTTCTGTGACTGGTTTATTTCACTTAGCATAATGTCCTCAAGGTTCATCCTTACGTACCATGTATCAGAATTTCACTCCTTTTTAAGGCTGAAGAATATTCCATTATATAGATACATGACCTTTTGTTTATCCATTCATTGTTGATGGACATTTGGGTGTATCTTCTTATTTTAAGAAGACCTTTCCTCTACTACTACTACTACCTTACATTACTACAGTGTAAAATGTCAAAAGAAAAGAATATCTTGAAGGCAATAATAAGGATTGGTAAGATGAGGGAAGAGATAAGAACATTATTTATTTAATTCATAATGATTCATGCTTGCTGAGGGAAACCCTTTAGTTACACTATTTTGAAGTATGAGTGAAAAAAGTCTAACTAAAAAATTTTGGGCTCACTATTTCCAAATCTCAATTTTCATATACACTAGAGCTCTTCTGTATTATTTTCACAATTTCTAGAAAGTAATAAACGGGTTTTTAACCCGTATAAGCTTTAATTAATACATAATGTAAAAAGGGACAATATGGGTGAAAACATCTAGCACAAGGGGGCCGTGGCATAGGAAGCTCAGTAAATATTGATTAAAAGTAATAGCATACGCAATTAACTATTTCATGAATATGGATTGTGTGCATTTGATATAAAACAGTTGGCAAGTGGAATGAGGTATAGAACTATGAATCAGCGTAGCTGCTATATCTTGAGACTCTCAAACACAAAACTAAGTTGGAAATAAAATTAATAAAGGCTGTTGATTCATAAACTCACTGCAGTAACTTTTATTTCAGCGGGGGTACAAAAGTATTAGAAAATAGAGTAAGTTTATAGAGTAAAAAAGGACATACCGAGACAGTCTCTGATGGGCAAGCATTCAATTAATGTGGGAAATTTGGAAGCAGGGAAAACCTTCTAATTGGTCTTCAGGTATAGTAGGCAGTCCCTGGTTGGCTGCAAGGAGGTAAGCAAGCATTTTGGAGACATTTCAAAAGAGGAAATATTTTTCAATGTTAAGAGTGTAATATTGTCTGTGGCCGTCATGTCCTGGAACAAGTGGGGGTTGATGGGATGTGTTTTTGTGTTCCAACTGTCATCATGGTCCTTATGGTGGAGGGCTACCGTGGCAGGCAGTTCTCAAGCACCTCCCATGTGCCAGGTTCCTTGCATATGTTAAATCATTTAAATCAGCAGAACAAAACTGGGAAAGAGACATACTATTGTTATCATCATTTTAAAATAAGAAAACTGACAAATGGAGAGGTTAAATAACTTGTCTGAAGACACACATCTGTTAACTAGTAGAGTCAGGACTTGAATGCTCTGCTCTAAATTGTTTTGTAATATTCTTTAGAAAACATGACCTACAGGGAGAAATGAGAAAGAAAGGACAATGTTTCTGTTACAGTAGAGAAGGCTAAGACATGTGTGGTGGGGAGACATTTGTTTTTATTAATCAATATTTATTAAGTGTCCTGACATCATGTACTGAATTAGGCCTTTGGGATTTCAAGAGAGAAGTCATAGGTTTGGCTTTTTTCTCAGTGAAAAAAGGAGAATTTTGTGCTCTCTCTCTCACCCGCCCCTTTGGTCATATATTTTCCCCATATTTTAAGATAATCCAACTTTATATTTTTCAATTGCTATTGCTTCTAAAGGGTAAAATGAAAACAATCACAGAGTAAAATGCTTCTCAGTATCAATAATGTGCTTTGTCCCTTTTTCAAAAACCCCAACAAGAGATTAGAAATCTTATCAGGCCAGTGAAAGAAATAGGTGATGTATCTCAATTCAGGCATCTAAGTTAGGCTTAGATAATTTTGACTTCGAATCTGATGGGTCAGAAGGCAAAATAGCACACGTGAAAGTAATGCATGGTGCTAAATTCAGTTTAGGACCCTAAAGTCCAGGAGGGAGCCAGTGGAACTTTCTCAGAAAATTTCTGTCTTCCATTTTTCTTGGACTAATTAGTGTGGACTCTAACAGGCATTAAAGAGGAATGAAACCATTTGTTTTTCTGTCTCATTTGTAAGGCGTTTCTCATATTATTTCTGGGGAGAAAGGAAAGAAGTTGCATCATGGAAGCAACCACAGCTATAGTCTCAACCATGACTTTAAAACAAGGGATTCAAAGCTAGTGATGCTTGAGGCAAAGACAGCCAACTCCAGCCTGTGATGAAGTGGTGCCCTAGCAAGAAATCTCTGTCCAATAGGGACACTTGATGCTGGATATGGATCAACTATATTAATTCATCTCCCTCCCTCCCTGCCTTCCTTCTTCCCTCCCTCCCTCCCTCTCTCCCTCCTCCCTCTCTCCCTCCCTTCTTTCTCTACATGAGGGCCTATCCTGATCACTTTCTCTCTGTATGCTTACCAGCATTGCCATCATTTCTATTTGAAGGCCTATGATAGATATATGAGTGTGCAAGAACTTGGAGACAGGGAGATATTCACTCTTATAATTGTTGCACATGAGGAGGGCAATAAAAAGCCTGATCATCAGAGCTACCTTTCTGAATGTTCACTATGTGTTGGGAAGGATATGTATCTTGTCTCTTAATTCTTGGAAGAATCCAGTGGGATAGGTACTATTATGAGCATTCCCATTTTACAGATGAAGAAATTGTGTTTGAGGCCACAGACTTAAGATGGGGTAGAGTTTGGACTCAAACCATGTCTGTCCACTCTTTTGGACCTGACACTTTGGGATTTCTTTCTGATCCAAATTCCTAATTTTCATGTTAAGTACTAAACCCTGGTCAATGAAGATGTGTATGTTCCACCTTGTAAGCATGCTTAGAACAGAGATTCTGGTGACCTTGGGCAGTTGGTTTGAAGAGATTGAAACAAATGATTACTAGCCTCCTTCCTTCAGCTCTGGAGACTTGGTCCTTTACTGGAAAGCAGGAGTCTGAGCACAAATGCATCCAATTACAGATGCTTCAGTGGCTGTATAATAACAGTTAGTAGAAAGAAAATAAGTTCTAGAGCAGTGGTTCTCAACCTTGGCTGCACGTTAGAATCACCTGGGAATCTTTTTTAAATCCTGATTTTAATACCACATGTGGGCACACACGTTCAGTGTGATTGAAACTTCATGGCCCATGCGCAGAAGTCGGTATTTTGTGGAAGAACCACACTCAAGGGGCCAAAGAGCCGCATGTGGCTCGTGAGCTGCAGTTTGCCGACCACTGCCCTAGCAGGTAGGATCCTGAAGTCATCTTTGAACTGACCTCATTTACTCTTCTTATTGTACTGATGAAGAAACTGAGGCTGAGAGAATGCCAGCAGCAGTACCAGGCAAGTTAATTGCAGATCTTGGACATGACTCTGCATCTTAAGAATGCTGCCTGACCTTTCTGTGAGACATTTCTTCTTTCTTGAGTATCATTGCTAGTGAAAGGAATTGGTGGCAGCAGACCTATGAGCTGGGAGTGAGTGGTTCTGTATTTTGTAAGATGGAGGGCAGACGGAATTGAGGACTGCTTCTCTAAGCTAACTTTGAGGAGCTGGAGTCTAAAGCAGTAGAATTAATTACAGTAATTTTGCTATGTTGATATGATATTATCAATTTGACTTAGTTGAAAAACTTAAGAAGGTGTATAGAATGTTGTCAGTCATCAAGTGGCCATTCGATGCTGTTGCCTAATATTCAAATATACAGTGGGGCCTTGACTTATGAGTTTAATTCGTTCCGAGACCGAGCTCGTTAAGGAGCTCATTAAGGAGCTCGTTAACTCAAATTACTCTGTCAACTCAATGCAAAAAAATCGGCCGAGAGACAGCTGGTATCTCAAAAAACTCGTTAGTTGGGACACTTGTAAGTCAAGGCCCCACTGTAGTCTGCAATACAAATAAGTGTGCATATAGACATTTCAGGTAAGTCCCAAGTGACTCTTGTCTCTGTCCAGGATCTAAGCACATTTGGACACAATTATCAACCTTTTTCTTCTAATGAGTCTGATAAATCCATACATATAGTTGAGCGTACTCCTTATTAACAATCCCCATGTGAACACTTCACTGAGGTACTTTGATTCCACCTGTCAAATGTCATAAGGTTTCCAGAGTTAGTTCAATACTCCTCTGCAACCAGAATCTGGAAAGATCAGCTCACTAAGGTTTTCCTGGTCATGCTTGTTTTCCATTGCACATGTATTCCCCCTCCTGCTCTGACAGAATCTTATGAAAAAACCTCCCTACCTTGAAAAAAATATAAGAATAGGTCTGGGGAGGTTGGGGGAGAATTTTGTAGGGGTTTTTTCACACTGACTTTTGCATTTACACTTCATTTCTTTTTAAGCTCTGGATGGTTGGGCCTGTACTAATTGGTACAGCTGGTTTGACATTTAAATAAGCTGAGTAGCAGGTGGAGCAGTTGATGGGGGACAAGACCTCAGGGAAAGTCACGGATGTGGCTGCTGGAGGGGGAACCTGCGTCTTAGACTACCAACAAGGAGCAGTAAACTCCCCTCCCCTATACCCTGCCAGTCCTTGTTGCTCACAAAGACACCCAGATTCCTTCAGCAACCCTCACAACATTGGCACAGCCCATTGCAAGTAACCCAGAGCTATATTAGCCCTTTGAAGAATCAAGTTTCTCTAAAATGGTAGCACCATTGTGGTTGATGTCTAACATACTGGTACTGAGGGCTGGGGTGGTCATGTTACTAGTAATGGATCAAAGTTTCAGATTATTCCAAAGAAGTTTAAGCATTTTTGTAGTTGGCCCTCTACTGGTGTCACCCTCATGTATTCACACCTGTACATATTTTCTGCAATGGCAGAGTGTAGGAGGTACAGCTATTGAGGTGAACCCTAGGGTTGCCTGTGTCTTTGCAATGTATAGGAATGTCTCATATGTCAACAGGGTATCACTATTGAGAAAAAGGAAGAGAATTCCTGCTCTTGGACATAAAAGATGCATTTTGTGTTTGATGGGAAGTAGTAGTGAAAATAGAGGTAAAAAAAGGAAAATAGGAAGAGTTAGAAGTCAGAGCCCTATTTCAGCTCTGTTACTAACTAGTTGTGTGACCTAGAGCAATTCATTAATCTCAATTAGAACATGAAGGAAATTGGATTAGACTCTTTCTGCTCAAAGTGTGGCCCACAGGACAACAGAATCTATATAACCTGGTTTATTGTTAAAAATGCAGCCTTCATCCCAAACCTAATGAACAGAATTTGCATTTTAACAAGATCTGCAGGTGAATCTTATGCACACTAAAGTTAAAGAAGCAATGGACTCAATCTGAGTCTTAACCCTGACTGCCTGCTCGAATAACTTAGGGAGTTTTTAATAAATGCTGATGCCTGGGTCCCAGCCCATACCAATTAAACTAGAATATCTGCTCTGATTCTATTATACTTTACTTATTTTAATAATTATTTATATAGTGCTCACTTACATGGCAAGCACTATTCTCAGTGCTTTAGAAATGTTAACTTGTTTAATCCTCATGAAGAATGTACTATCCAATTTTACAGATGAGTATACTGAGGAACAAGTTTCCTGCCTAAGGCCAAACAGGCATTTTGGCTTGAGTGTCTGCACACTTCACTCCCATGGGTTAGGTGATCTCTAAGTTCTGATAGAGCTCTATCTTTCATCTTCTAAAGGTTTCCAAACTCTATAGGTGATATTTAAAGTTGGAGAAAAACAGAAACTAGAAGAGCTGAAATGCTGCTGGGTATCTGATACTTTGATATAGTGTCTTGTGTGGTGACAACATGGAGATTTTCATTGGGCCTCTGTTGGCCTTCCTTCTCAGACTCCTTAGTAGCCCCCCTTTTCATTAATTCTTTAAATGTTAATGTTCCCTAGGGCTTTATCTTCACCTTCAATCTTTTCCTGAGTCCCAAAACTATATAGATAATTGCTTACTTTACAATATCAACTGGATGTCTTACGGACCCCTCAAAATCAATGTATCTTACTTAGATGTGTTTCATCTTTTTTGAAAACTGTTTCTTCTCCTGTGGTCTGTATCACAGTATGTAACATCACCATTCACTCAATCATCCAAATGAAAAATTTTGGACTTGAGACTCCTCTCTCATCTTCCACTTCTTTAAATTTGACATGACTCCCAAATCCCTGGACCAGACCTTATTCCTCAGCTACAAATCCATAAATCTAACTGTCCACTTAACATTTCCACTAGGGTGATTGACAGGTATTCCATATTCAATAAGTCAAAAACAGAGCTGTTAATTTATCCCCTTATAAAAATTTCATCATCATGGGATGAGGGAGAAAGGAGACACAAGTATAAGATTCAGGTTTTTTAGACCCTTCTGCTTAGAGTTGCCATTCATTGAAAAGGGGGAAGATTGGGGAAAGAGCGGGTTTATTGGTATAGTGGGGCTAGAGGCAGAGATTGAGAGCTCAGTTTAATTTGAGATCCAAGTGGAGATGTCAAATAAGTGATTGGATACATAAGCCTAGAATTAGGACAGAGGTTCGTGCTCAAAATATAAATTTGAGAATAATTTTCGTAAAGATTTTTTTTTTTTTGGCTAGATGAGATCAACTATGGAGAAAATGGAGAAAAGAGAAGAGGCCCCAGGACTCAGTACTGGGTTATGCCAACATTTATAAATTGGTAAGAGGAGGAAAATGAGTCTGATATAGAGGAAAGTGAGGCCAGAGAGGTAGTAGAAAATTCTGGGGAGGGAGGTGTCCCATAAGCCAAGGGAGGAGAAAATTTCATGAAACAAGGAGCAGTCAGTGGGTTAAATGCTGCTGAGACACTGAGTGAGATGTTGAGGACTGAAAATTAACCATTGGATTTAACAAAACCAAGAAAGGCTGGAGAGTGCTAACCGGTTTGGCTCAGTGGATAGAGCATTGTTCTGCGAACTGAAAGGTCCCAGGTTTGATTCCGGTCAAGGGCATGTACCTTGGTTGCAGGCAGCTGATCAATGTTTCTCTCTCATCGATGTTTCTAACTTTCTATCCCTCTCCCTTCCTCTCTGTAAAAAAAACAAAAAACAATAAAAATATATTTAAAAAAAAGAAGGGCTGGAGAGAAGAGCATGAATATGGAGAATAAGGCAGGAAAGCCTGGTCCCTAAGAGGAATAGGAATTAATTAAATTTACCTTGAGTATAGAGTATATAAAGGTGGTGCTGTGTAAATAAGGTTGTAAATGTTGATTCAGAACCAGACAGTAGAAGGCTAGGGATGTCAAGCTAAGGTATTTTATTTTGTAGGTGGCATGGGGCTTGGTGAAGGCATGAAGAAATATTGGAACAGAGAGTGGCATGATCAGACATGCAGTTTCAGAAGATGTCTTTGGAGGCAGATCATGAGAGTTTATCTTTTCCTCGGAAGAGGGAAAGGCGGTAAAAATCTCTCTTTCATTTGGACAGCTAATAAACCGACAAAAGTTCCATTGAAAAATCTGTTCAAATATTTGGCAAAAACAGTTGGGGTTTTATCTTTTCATTGTTCTACTGAGTTTTGGTATAGCCACAGTATTAGGTGAGTGCTGGGCAACTCTCCTAATTGTTTTCAAGCAGTAGTTTAGAGGGTCAGGCAGACAAATGTCTTCTCTTTCTAGGCCTAGGTCTGATCAAGAGCACCCAGACACTAAGATCCTGGGCAACATTAAATATATTGGCACTGAAGTCCTTATTTTAACTTTCCTTGGTTTTTCTGTTTACAATCACATATTTCAGGTCCTTAAACTCAGGATAGTTATTGCAGCCAAATTACAATAGCAATTTTCTCCAAGATACTTACTTTGTTTTCCAAATGGTACATTCATAATTATATTATTTTTGTGCTTGGCCATAAAATACTGAGTCATCTAATATATCATTGAAAAGGGATAAATTTTAGATAATTTAAAATAAATTGATGAAAAAGTTAAATGATGATGATGATGATGATGATGATGATGATTTTAGAACCAAAACAGCTATCGCATCTGATTGGCTGGTATCAGTGAGAGAACTTGAAAAAAGAGCCTCAAGTCATGTTTTGTAATATTTTTTTCCCAATCACTTTTCTGCATTATCTTTTGATCATGGAATATGACTGTATTCTTTTGTACTAAAAAGGTTTCAGTCTTCTGTTTTCCCAGCAGAGGCCTCTCTCTTCTGTTTCTGATTCATGTATTTAATAACATGCCCAAATAATATTTCTCAAGTTTAAACTGATGCCATTTGGGGACCGTGCTTAAAACCTAGACCTTTGGTTGGAAAATTTTCCTATGAGTGCTCAGAAAGGAGAGTTATGAGTGTTCAGAAAGGAGAGTTGGACTGTAACATATAATGACTTTAAGGTCATGAGATTGATTTTGACTTTTAACCTTGGGAAGCTATACAGGCTACATCTAAGGATGCTTCATTCCTAAAAAGCCAGAGAGTAGCAAGCTTTCTTTAGGATCTGCTTTAAGAGTCAGTCTGTTAACCAAACAAGACAACAAGGTCTTATTACTTTGGAGTCACAGGTGGAGATTGTTTTAACCAAATTAGTATCACTTAGCTTTCCACCTCTGGCCCCCTCAACACCCTTCTGTAGGCCCCAACATATCCGGTTTCAAATAACTTATGACTGTTTGCAAAAACTAAGCCCATCCTCAAAAGATGAAGATGTGCAGCCATTGAGTAGATTGGAGGGTTGGGCTTCAGGTTCTGTAGTTTCCCAGAAGGTGTTCATACCAGTATACCTTAGATCCTCTCTGGAGAATGCGTGTCCTCCCAAGTGGTCAGCATAGCAAAAAGCACATTTATGCCAATGGTGAGGATCTGATATTCCCTTTCTTTAGGCTTAAAAAATGTAATAACTTTATTGCTTTTTCCCCTATTACAAAAGTAGTCCATATTCATTGTGGAAATTTTAGAAAAATGCAATCACAAAGAAGAAATAAAATCTAATAATAATCCTATTTAGAGATATGTAGTTCCTGCTAACATTTTGGTGGTTATTTTCCCAGACATTTTTCTAGACACAGCACACTTCCACGGATAGCCATCTATTGTTAAGTCCTGTCGATACTACTTTATAAATTTGTTATATTTGATTTCTACTTCCACTGTTACTACTATGATCCAAACATTTCTTTCTCTTGTACATTTGCAATGGCTTCATAACTGGGATCCTCACCTCCACCCTTACCTTTCTCCAAATCATGTTCTCTCCTATGATCACTGTGGCCTTTTTGAAATAGAAATAAAATTACCCCAATCCTTTTCCTTAAAGTCCCTCTTAAATATTACTATTGTTGTTAGGATAAAGGCAAAAATGGAATGGCCTACAAGCACCTGATGATATGTCTCATGTTCCCCTGTGGTGGAATCTGATTAATACCTTCCCTACCTGCCTTGGATTGGTAGGATTTTTTTCAAATTGAGAACCAAGGGAGAACACAGTTGAAAGTGAAGAACCCCAAAATTTACTATCAAAGTTCTGACTTGCTCCCATACCTCTTCTAAGTTCTCCCTCCTCAAAGTCCTCACTGGTCTTCCTGCTGTACCTTACTGGTCTCCAGGTTACTTCAACCCATTCCCTGACATGACTCCAGAAGTATATACGATTTTTGGCCTCTGACAACTAAATTCTCTAATTTGCCTATTGGGACTTGACATTTCTTTCCTAGAAATTCACAGAAATCTTTGGAAGGCAATGTGATTCACAAAATTTAAGGAATGGAAGTTGAATATTCATATAATGGTAAGCTGCTCAGTAATAAAAATGAATGAAATACTAATACATGCAATAGCATGAACACATCTCAAAAATATTTTGAGTGAAAGGAGAAAGATACAAAAGATTACAGGCTCTATGGTTCCATTTATAGAAAGTTCTAGAATAAGCAAAGGTCATCTATGGTGAAAAAATCGTAATAGTGGTGCCTCTGGTAGATGAATAAGGATTGACTAGGACAGAGCATGAAGAAACTTACTAGGGTGATAAACATATTCTACACTTTTTTAGTAGTTTGGGCTATATAGGTCTATGCCTTTGTCAAAGCCCATTGAATTGTATTCTTAAGAAGTGTGCATTGTACCGTTTACAAATTTTAACCTAAGGAAAGAGCCATAAACAAATGTTAAACTCTACTTAAAAAAAATGCATGCTGTAGTGTTTAGGGGTGAAGTATACTGATGTTTACAATTTCCTCCCTCCCTCCCTTCCTTTCTCCTTCCTTCCTTCATGTTTTTTTTTTTTTATTGATTTCAGAGAGAGGAAGGGAGAGCAAGAGAGATAGAAACATCAATAAGAAACACTGATAGGCTGCCTCCTGCACGCCCCCGTACTGGGGATAGAGCCAGCAGCCTGGGCATGTGCCCTGACTGGGAATCGAACTACAACCTGGTGCATGGGGCAACACTCAACCAACTGAACCACACCATCCAGGCTGTAATTTACTTTGAAATATATCCAAATGAGATAGATTAATCAACAGGTGATAAAAATGTGATAAAGAAAATATAACAAGATGTTTGTTGCATAATATAGGTGATGTATATATGTGTGTGTTCATTGTACTATTCTTTAAAAATTTTCTGTTTTTATATTTTTACTAGTGGCCCAGTGCACAAAATTCATGCACATAAAAGAGAATTAATTAGAGGAAATATTTTAATATTGCTCTTTGCCTTTTCTCTATAATAGAAGTGTCAGAGATGAAAGATAATTAGTAAAATGTATATGAAAATCTCCCTCCTGTCAGAGTCTGGAGCACACCACGGGACCCAGTGTCAAGTCCCCCCCACCTGCGTACACCTCGAAATCACGTGAGACCCAGACCCAGCAGGCACCACCCCTGTCAAGCCCACAGGGTAGTGGGGGTGCAGCCTCAGGTTCCCCATCAAGCCCTGTTGGGTGGGAGACACGGCCTCAGGTCCCCTGGCCCTGGCACCAGGGGATGCAGCCTCAGGTCCCCCGTCAAACCCTGCCAGGCAGGGGGTGTGGCCTCAGCTCCACAGGCCTAGCCTCAGGTCCCCGGCCCCAGCACGAGGGAGCAAGGATGCGAGGATGTGAGGGCATAAGGGCGCGAGGGCACAACGACCACTTGTATAGTATCTCTTTATTATATAGGATAATAAAAATATTAGGGAAATGCTTTAGATTAAAAACCTCTCTGCATTATGAAATTTTTAGTAAAATTTAATAACTCTTGGCTACTGGAAATGATTTCCATCTAATGTTTCTATTTTAGAGTATAGAGGACAATTTGAAAGTAAGTTCACCTCTAATGGGCATATAGGCAATAAATACAGTCTTAATAGAATTCTTATACCGGCGTCAGGATTCTGGAAGCCAGGGAGGTACCGGTATTTTGCAAATAAATAGGGAACAGAAACAGTGTGTGTGTGGTGTGTGTGTGTGTGTGTGTGTGTGTGTGTGTGTGTGTGTGTGTGTGTGTGTAGAGGGAATTAGTGATTCATTTGCCTCACAGCCTCAGAATAGGATTGTTTCAGAAGCTAGGAGACCAGTAACCTTGCACTTTAGGGTAACCTGCCTGCACTTCTCTAGCCGAGAAAGATAGGATGAAATGAAAACGTTCAGCTTATGAAAGCTCTTTCTCTTATCGTCAACATTCTGGGAATTCTGCTAGACTGTAGGCTTCATGAGGGTAGAGACTCAATTTGTCTTGTTCAACACAATTTCCTTGGCAGTCAATACAGAGCCTGACACCATAGTTGGCATTCAAAAAATACTTGCTAAGTATATGAGTGTTTGACTGAATGAATAAAATTTGTTGATTCTTATGTAGTTAACTTATATTAATCTTTCAGGTCACAGGTTAGTTGCTACTTCCCCCAGAGTTGATCTCTGAGGGTCCACCTTCCCATCTTAGACCATGGGAAGCCCTTCTTTTATATATTTCTGTTGTTGGTTTTCTAACCCTGTCAATGCATTTTAGAATAAAGTTTTAATGTGTATCTACCAAACTTGCTTGTAAGTCCCATGAAGGCAGGGGTGGTATTTGTCTCAGTTACCACTAGTGCCCAGTATATGTGATCCATCAATTCAATGATTGGTCACAGTCCTTCCATTATCTGTGTAAGTTATCACACTATGTGTTTGCACTCTGCTTTTTCCAGCATTAACTTTTAAAAATATATTTTTATTGATTTCAGAGAGGAAGGGAGAGGGAACGAAAGATAGAAACATCAATGATGAGATTGATTGGCTGCCTCCTGCACATCCCCTACTGGGGATTGAGCCC
Organism: Myotis davidii; assembly: GCF_000327345.1. Lineage (NCBI taxonomy): Eukaryota > Metazoa > Chordata > Mammalia > Chiroptera > Vespertilionidae > Myotis > Myotis davidii. The sequence goes on along the minus strand of NW_006294357.1, from coordinate 159,807 downwards.
ATAGCCCAGGCATGTGCCCTGACCGGGAATTGAACTGTGACCTTCTGGTTCATAGGTTGATGCTCAACCATTGAGCCAGCTGGCCAGGCTTGCCAGAATTAATTTTAGATCAAGATAGCAAGAGTTATGACATCTAGCACTTTGTCTCCTTCACTTTTCTGGGCACAGATGGACATGAATCAAGCACAGTTTATAATGGCTAGAATCACCACACACACTTATGCTCCTTCCGGCTGGGAATAGCTGATTTTGAGATTTTGTTTATAATACACGATGGTCAGACATATCTTTGGCTTCATCTGACTGACAGAATGCTTTTAATGGATTACATCAAACTGTTGCAGAAGCCAGGCCAGTCAACTTAAGAAGAGGTTAAATAGAGTTAGCTAAGTCTGCCAACATGGTTTGTGGCCCTTGGTTCTTACCTCTGCCCCTGAAAATCCTTAAGATATATAGGAGTGTTGAAGATTTGTAAGAAAGCTTCCAAAGTTGTTGAAGGCAGAGACTGTAGAATTAAGTTGCCTTTTTAAAACTGCAGTCCAGGAGAGGCCTTGGGATTGGGAACCATCTGTCATATGGCCAGTGGCCAAAAGAGTGCACATGGTAGAGCTCCAAACAGAATGCCCTGTGGGTCCTGGAAGACATTCTGCCTATGCTGTTACAGGAGCAGATGCCAACACAGACTAGTTCCTAATGTAAATGAACCCAGGGGCTGTGAGACAAGGCTGCTTATACAACTCTTAATTTCCCTAGTGGTCTACTTCCATGTACCATGTGGAATCAAAAAAATAAGATAGCTTGTGCCAAAAAAAGATATTGTTGAAAAGACACTAATAAAACTTTCACTTAAGATTTTTTTCTTCTCCTCACTGAAAACAACTAATGAGTAGTAAGTAAATCCTTAACTAGGATGACCATGATATAATTAATGGTCTAAACAATAACCCCTTTGAAAGTGAAAGAAGACACTGTTAATAATTATGCTGAACTACAAATATAACCTGGGACTATCTCAGGCAATCTGGGATGTGTATGGTCCTTCCAGCTTTGACCATCATCTTGGACAAGCTATAAAATTTTCTTGAATCCTGGCATCTAGCAATGTGAAATGTTTTAGATGGCTGCTAAACTGCAAGTCTAAGAGTGTGAACAGCAGTCACACAGATAAAGAGCATCTGCTGTGTGGGCAGGGCTGTTTTGTCATGCATCAGTCACTTCTTACATACAGGTGCATGCACAAGTAGGATGAATGGCAGCAGCCTCATCTTCAAATGCAATAATGGTAGTTAATCATCATTGAGCATTTGCTATATGCTAGGCATTATGTGAAGTAGTTCTCATGCCTTAGGTCATAGTGCACATTTGTTTATATTTATGCCTTTCATGAGGAAAGCTTTTGTATTTAGTTATTGCTTGTATATTTACTATCTTATTTGATCCTCACAACAATACAGGGATGTAGGCTTTACTGTTCAAATTACCAGATAAGAAACCAAGGCTCAGGAAGGTAAAATAGCTTGTAAATAACTTCTAGAAATGGGAATGAAATCCACGTCTGTTCAACTCCAAATTTTATGTTTTTTTTGTGATACTACACATGATTAAAGCATTAATTTAACAAATATGTGCAGATGAGTCCTATGTACCAAACACTGTACTAGGTGTTAGGAGTACAAACATGTATTGGGCAGTGGGCTCAAGCTGTGAGAAAAGACAGAAACAAACATTCTTTGCCTCAAAGAACTTGCCCTTTAGTGAGAGAGACAAGTACAATAAAACAATATTTGAATATAGTAGGCTAGATACTATATATTTTTTTGAAAAATAAAATTCACAATAGCATTGTATTATAGCCTATCTAATAATAGACAAACATGGTAACTGACCATACCTTTGCTACACCTCCCATCGGCTAATCAGCGTGATATGCAAATTAACCACAAACAAAGATGACGGCTAATTTGCATACTGCAGGCAGGGCGGGACAACGCCATCTCACCTGCCCTGCCGCCATCCGGGCCTGCTATCTGCGATCCAGGGCAGGAGTGGGGGTGGGTCCCGTGTGTGACCAGACCCGGGGCAAGGCCCCAACCCCTGGATCCGCCCTGCCATGTGTGCGACTCGGGGCAGGGCCCCAACCCCCTGATCAGCCCTGCCCTGTGCAGGACCTGGGGCAGCACCCCAACCCCCTGATTGGCCCTGCCCTGTGTGTGACCCAGGGAGGCGGGGCAGGCACCTAGGGATTGGCCTGCCATCTGCCACCCACAGAGTGGGCTTAAGTCAGCAGGTGGTTATCTCCTGAGGGGTCCCAGACTGTGAGAGAGCACAAGTGGGGCTGAGGGACACCGCCCCCCTGCCAGTGCACAAATTTTTGTGCACCAGGCCTCTAGTATTAATATACTATGACCAACATTCCTATATTTATATATTATTTTAAACTTCTATTTTATAAATAAATGAGTAGGGTATTAAAAATTCCATGGGGGCACAGCAAAGGGGAGGTAGGAAAGGTTTCATAGAAAGGATAATATTTGAGATCAGCCTTGAAGGGTATTAGAAGTTTTTCAGGTGGAGAAGTGAGAGAACCAAGGCAGAAGGAACAGATTGTGCAAAGGCACAGGGAAGAGTGGGGCATGTTTGGGGAACACCAAACAGGTTGGAGAGTCCTTCTTTTTGAGAATGACCCACTTGAATATTTGCAGGTGAATTTATATGATATCTAGGATTTACGAGAGGGAAAATGGCGGAGGTATAAATGGATGTGTCCTGTGCCTTGTCCTAGAGCAGATAAGGTGAGCAGCTGAAACGGGTAACATACAGCCGAATAGGCAGAGGAAAATATGAAAGAAAAACAGGCATCATCAGAAAAGGAAGTAAACGAAATGGAGGCAATGGAGGCAAGCAACCTGTCAGAGAAAGAATTCAGAGAAATGGTCATAAGGTGGATGAAAAGAATGGAAGACAAATTCAACAATATGTGTAGGAACCAAGAAGAAATGAAGAAAAACCAAGAAGAAATGAAAAATGACATCACTGCTATAGGATTTACTTTAAAACACTCCAGAAAAATTAAAAGTGTGTGGGGTGGGCAAAAGAGGGAATATATGAGACAAAAATGTCAGAAAGTGGATAATTTTGAAGCAGGATGATAGGTATAAAGAGATTAATCCCCCTATACTTTCTACTTTTGTGTACATATGAAAATTTCCAAGGACACAGACAGTGGTGAATGCTTGGGGGCGGGGGGGAAGGAGGGAGAGGGAAATGGGAGAAAAAGGGACATAAGTAATACTCTCAACAATAAAGATTTATTTAAAAAATTTAAAAAAGAAGAAAAAAGGATATTTGATGTAGTAGGGACAAAGTAAAGGAGAAGGTGAGTGTACAGAGGTGAAGCTGATGAAATACATGGTGGTGGGGGAGGTGGAGAAGATTGTGTAAAGTCCCTAAGTGTCAGGCTAAGGAGTTGAGACAATCTAATAGGTATTAATGAAAGGAAATGAATCATGAGATTGACAAATTAATTTTACATTTAAAAAATATCATTAAATCTGTATAGAGAATTGTGAAGCAGGAGGTGGGAAAATAGGAGAAACAGGTAAGGTGAGAAATAATAGGGGCCTGAACAATTGAAACAGATGCTTGAGTTACAAATTTCAGATATTATTATACTAGTAAGTGCAATTGAAAGCCATTAAGGGCTTTAGGCAAAAATGTAATAAGATCTTATTTACATGTTAAATGTTCTTTTTTTTCTTCAATTTTTTTTAATTTATTTATTTTTATTATTAGTTAAGGTGTTACAAATGTTTCCTTATCCCCCCCACCCCCCATTAACCCTCAACCTCCCCCCACACACACACTCATGCTCCCATCCCGCTGTTGTCCATGTCCATTGGTTTGGCTTATATACATGTATACAAGTCCTTCGGTTGATCTCTTCCCCTTACCCCCGCCCTCCCCTACTTCCCTTCTGGGGATTGATAGCCTGATTGCTGTTTCTCAGTCTTTGGGTCTGTCCCTTTTCATCAGTCTATGTTGTTCTCTATAATCCACAAATGAGTGAGATCATGTGGTATTTATCTTTCTCTGACTGGCTTATTTCACTTAGCATAATGCTCTCCAGTTCCATCCATGCTGTTGCAAAAGGCAAGAGTTCCTTTTTTTTTAACCCCAGCATAGTATTCCATTGTGTAGATGTACCACAGTTTTCTAATCCACTCATCTGCTGATGGGCACTTAGGCTGTTTCCAAATCTTAGCTATGATGAATTGTGCTGCTATGAACATAGGGGTGCATATATCCTTTCTGATTGGCGTTTCTGGTTTCTTGGGATATGTTAAATGTTCTTAATCCCTCACACATATACACATATAAAAGAGACATAAGGAAACTTTTGGAGCTGATGGATATGTTTACTACCTTAATTGTGGTAATGATTTCATGGCTGTATGCATGTGTCCAAACTCATTAAATTGGATATATTAAATATGTGCAGTTTTGTATATCAATTATACCTCAATAAAGCTGTAAAAAATTTATACAATGAAAAAGAGTGTAAATTTCACATGACCAATAATCTCATCTCGCTGAGTATA
>NW_006294357.1:153287-155060 GCF_000327345.1 Myotis davidii | reverse complement strand
TATATAAAATTTTATATAAATATAAATCACTTATACTTAGAAGCAGGTCTAGCTCTACAAGCCAAATTTCTTTACTCCTAGCTTTATATTCCTTTTGCTACCAAGCTCTTTTTCCCCTTTCTTTCTTTCTTTTTTGTTTTGCCATAAGAGAGAGATTTGGGATCCAATTTTAGCAATAGCCTACTAGCCCAAGAAAATCTCATGGTTGACATTTAGTTATGATCCTTAGGAAACTTAGAACACCATGAAGCTTATCTGGATCCAAGTGTAGTCCTTGATCCAATGTCAGATGTCCCAAATACAAAACCCGAGTTTGGAAAAATTGTAATTTTTCTTTATAGATCTTATGTGCCTTTAAGGCCAAAAGTTCTAACAGGTGGATGCTATCTTCCTGTCAGGGGACCTGAGAAGAAGATCAAAGAAATAAATCATCCACATATTGAAATAATGTGAAACATTTAGGGAAAATTATATCATCCAAATCAGTCTTCAGAATCTGTGAAGAAATAAGAAAGGTGTATTTCTTCAGAAATAAGAAGGGCTTTCAGTAAAACCCTGAGGTATCACTGTCCAGGTAAATTGTTTTCCAACCCAAATGAAGGCAAAAAGGTATTGGCTAGCTTCATCAACTGGGATACTAAAGATTGCACTACATAAATCAATTATTGTGAAGAATTTACTTCCAGTTGGGATAGATGCTAGCAGTGTATGAGAGTTAGGAACAACAGTATGTAGAGTGATGACAATGTGGCTTATTTCTCAGAGGTCTCGAAAACTCTCACCTTCAACCCTTTGGCTTTATCACAGGTAATATAGGAGTGTTACAGAGATTAGTGCAATGAATATCTTTCAATCAAGTTCTCTAGCCTTTACACCAAAATTGGAAGTTTGCTTCTAAGCCCCTTTTGGGATGTTCTCACCTGGCAATTCTCATACAATGCCAAGCCTGGCCTTCACCAAATAACATATGAATAAACTGATAATAATAAGAAAACCCAGGTTGATAGGCATGAATAATAATATTAGATTTCTCATCAAACTTGTGAAGGTCCCCAGTTACCTCAGGGAATTCCTTTACAATGGCTTGTAATTCAGTTTCTGTCCAGGGGACATATGAAACTTGGGGTCTGTTAGGTACCCAGAGAGTTTAATTTTAAATGCAAAAGTACTGATAAGTTTAGAGGATTCAAGGGGAAATGGCATCAAAGGCAGAACCTAAGGGAAGGAAGGCCATAGTGGAAGATAATATGGTGGTCAGAGGCAGAACTTGAAGCAAAGGAGTTGAGGAAGAAACACTTCCTTAAGATGGAGAAGAAGCCTGAGGCAAAGTCATCATAAAAGATGAGGTTGGACCTGAACATGGATCCTGAGACTATAGAGTAGAGGAGGAAGCCTAGGGAGTAGAGGACACTGCATAGTAAGAACATGTGGCTTCAGGCGCCATTTTCTCTTCTTTTAAAAATTTCAGCAGCTTCTGTTAATTTTAAGATTTAAAAAAGGCAACTTCAGACCATTGGTCTTATTTGGAAGCTTCAAAATACCACTCAAAATAGGCATTGCACTCAGTTCTACCAATTTTAGCAAAAATATTGTCCAACTCAGTTTTTTCTTTTTTGGTTGATAATATACTTACTTTTTTATGTTTAGTCTTTTTTATCCTTTAAGTTATTTTTTTAATTTAAATTCTTCATTGTTTAAAGTATTACATAAGTCTCCTTTTTCCGCCATTGATCTCTCCCCAGCCGCCCACACCCCCCCAGCACGACCTCACCC
>NW_006294357.1:151032-152724 GCF_000327345.1 Myotis davidii | reverse complement strand
CCCTTGTCGGTGATAACATTGACAAATATGTTCTCCCATGGAGTGGGCTTTCTTGTTTTATTGATGGTTTCTTTCTCTGTGCAGAAGCTTTTTATTTTGATGTAGTCCCATTTGTTTATTTTCTCCTTGGTTTCCATTGCCCTGGGAGCTGTATCAGTAAAGATATTGCTACCACAAATGTTTTCTATTTTGCTGCCCATGGCTTCTTCTAATTTTTTATGATTTCCCATCTTACATTTAAGGCCTTTATCCATTGTGAGTTTAGTTTTGTGTATGGTGGTGGTGGACTAGTTTCATTCTTTTGCATGTATCTGTCCAATTTTCCAAATACTATTTATTGAAGAAACTGTCTTGACTCCATTATATGATATTTTTTTGCATGTATGTGACCAATTTTCCCAGTACCACTTATTGAATAGACTGTCTTGGCTCTATTGTATGCTCTTGTCTCCTTTTTCAAATATTAATTGAGCATAATGTCTTGGGATGATTTCTGGGTTCTCTGTTCTGTTCCATTGGTCTGTATGTCTTTTCTTGTGCCAGTATCAGGCAGTTTTGAGAACCGTGGCTTGGTAATATAGCTTGATATCTGGTATTGGATCACTCCAACTTTGTTGTTTTTTCTCAAGATTGCTGAAGCTATTCAGGGTCTTTTTAAAATTCCAGATGAATTTTTGGAGAGTTTGTTCTAGGTCTTTGAAGTTTGCCATTTCTATTTTAACGAGAATTACATTGAATCTATAGATTGCTTTTAATGATGCTTTACAATCACTAAGATTTGAAAACAGCACAGTTTACAGTAGCTAGAATTTGGACATTTTAATGATGTTGATTCGACCAATCCATGAACTTGGTATATTTTTTCATTTGTTTATGTTTTCCTCTATCTCTTTTTTTCAGCATCCTGTAGTTTTCTGAGTACATGTCCTTTACCTCCTTGGTTAAATTTATTTCTATGTATCTTAATTTTTTTTGGTGCAACGGTAAGTGAGATTGTTTTTTAGTTTCTCTTTCTGTGAGTTCATTATTGGTATATAAAAAAAGCCATAGATTTCTGGGTGTTAATTTTGTATCCTGCAATATTGCTGAATTCATTTATTGGTTTTAGTAGTTTTTTGATGAACTCTTTAGGTTTTTCTATGTACAATAACATGTCATCTACAAATAATGACAGTTTTACTTCTTCTTTTCCAATTTGGATGCCTTTTATTTCTTCTTCTTGTCTGATTGCTATGGCTAGCACATCCAGTACTATGTCAAACAGGAATGATGAAAGTAGGAATCTGTGTCTTGTTCCTGTTCTTAGGGGAAATGGATTTAATTTTTGCCCATTGAGTATGATGTTGGCTGTAGGTTTGTCATATTAGTTGAGGTATTATCCCTCTATTCCCACTTTGCTGAAAGTTTTTATCAGGAAAGGTGTTGAATTTTGTCAATGCCTTTTCTGCATCAATTGATATTATGTGCTTTTTGTCTCTCAATTTGTTTGTGTGATGTATCATGTTTATTGATTTGCGGAATTTGTACCATCCTTGCATCCCTGGGATAAATCCTACTTGGTCATGGTGTATAATCTTTCTGATGTACTGCTGGATCCGGTTTGCTAGAATTTTGTTGTGGATTTTGGCATCTATGTTCATGAAGGATAATGGCTTGTAATTTCCTTTCTTTGTAATTTCTTTCTCTTGTTTT
>NW_006294357.1:141190-143047 GCF_000327345.1 Myotis davidii | reverse complement strand
GATTTTTTTCTTCCCTGCCTCTGGGAAGTTTTCTGATATTATTTCTTCAAATAGGTTTTCTAACCCTTGTTACTCTTTCTGTTGTTCTGGCACCCCTATTATTCATATGTTGTTTCATTTCATGTTATCCCATATCTCCCTTAGGTTCTCCTCCTGTCTTTTAATTTTTTTCTCCAATTGCTGTTCAGTTTGGGTGTTTTTTGCTTCCCTGTCTTCTAATTCGCTAATTTGGTCTCCATTTCTCCTAGTCTACTGTTGAAACTTTCCATGGTGTTTTTTATTGCAGCTATATCACTCTTTATTTCTTCTTGATTCTTACATAAGTTATTGATTTTTTTCATCCATTTCTTCTTGATTCTTATATAAGTTGTTGATTTTTTCCTTCATCCAGTTTTTGAATTGCATCATCCTTATTCTGAATGCCTTTTTCTGACATATTGCATGCCTCTATTTCACTTAGCTGATTTTCTGGCAATTCCTTTTCTTTCCTTTGGGGGTTGCTTTGTCTACCCATTTTTGGTCTCACCAATTGATCTAGATGTCAAATCATGCAGCGGCTGCTCCTTGGGTGACAGTGACTCCTTGGGCTGTGGTTGTTCCTTCGGTGGTCGTGGAAGTGGCTGCTCCTTAGTTGGCAGCAGCTCCTCTGGTGGGTGCTGGTCACAGCAGTGGTGTCTACACTGGCTGGTGGGGGAGGCTGATTGCACAGCTGCTGATCCTTGGACAGGGGTGGGCTGATCACGAGGCTGCTTCTCCTCAAATGGGGGTGGGCTGAGCACGGCTGCTGTTCCTTGGAAGGAGGCGGGCTGTTCATGTGGCTGCTGCTCCTTTGTCAGGGGCAGGTTGGTTGCACAGGAGCTGTGCCTCAGACAGGTGTAGGGTGCGGGCTGCATGCAGCTTCTGCTTCTTGACGGGAGAGGGCTGTGCAGGACTGCCGCTCTTCAGTCATAGGCAGGCTGCTCATGTGGCTGCTGCTCCTTGGATGGGGCGGGCTGCTCACGTGGCTTCTGGTCCTCAGATGGGGGAGCGGGCTGCTCACACAGCTACTTCTCCTTGGACAGGGTCAGGCCATGTGAGGCTGCTGCTCTTAGGCCTGGGGCAGGCTGCTTGCAGAGCTGCTGCTCCTTGGACAGGAGTGGGTTGCTCACATGTCTGCTGCTTGCATGGTTGCAGTGTCCTGGGCTAAAGTGTTGGGCTGGTCAGAAGGGAGCACGCTTCAGAACTCACAGGAACCTGCGCCCATGGTGGTTGGAGACTCGTTGACCATGGGATCACAGCTGAGGTAGGAGGTCCCTGGCAGGGATGGCTGTAGAGTCCCAGGTGTTATCTGAGGGCACCCTGGGTAGAAGTGAGGCTGGGCTCCCAGTTACAGCAGCTTTCCCCTTCAAAAAGGCTAGGCCTCTGAGGACGAGCTGGCTTTCCGGTATTGCTTACAACAGTAGCAGAGGCTGCCTAGTTAGGCAAGCCCGGTTAGCCTGCCCCCAAAGGTCCTGCAGGATCTAATTGTGCCTCACTCACATACACACCCACCGCCCACATGACCACACACTCCTCTTTTGCTCCCTCACTTACTCACGCTCTCTCCCTCACTGCTGCCTTCTTCCTGCCTCTGTAGTTGGGTCTGGGGTGTTATTGACCCATTCGTGGATAGAGTTTCCTCTCTAGGTGTCTGGTTATGAGGCTCGCTCTCTAGCACTTGGCAAGACAGGATAAAATTCACCTCAACAAGACACAACACAAAGGGAACAAAGCGTGAATGTACTCACGACACCAATAACCCCACTATAAGTGACCACCTGTGAAAAGAGAATTAGGAGATAGAAAAGAGAGCATAAATGAGATCAAAGAGAGAGAAAA
>NW_006294357.1:140767-141112 GCF_000327345.1 Myotis davidii | reverse complement strand
AAGCCAAGCTTCCCGCTGGCCCTGGCTGGCTGTCACCTCTGCAAAAAACAACAAAGTTTCAATTATAGAAGCTAAATAAATCCCAGATACCTGCTTCCAGCCAGCCTCCACTGGGATCTTGGGTGGCTGGGGCTGTGGCCAGCCTGTAAACAACCATCAGCCCCTCACCCAGGATGGCCACACCCTCATGGGGTGATAGTCCCTGCTGGGTGGCTGTGGCCAACCTGCAAACAGCCATCAGCCCCTCACCAGGCTGGCCAGGCACCCCAGCGGGACCCCCACCCTTATTCCAGACACCCTTCAGGGCAAACCAGCCGGCCCTGACCCATGCACCAGCCCTCTCTC
>NW_006294357.1:129999-139500 GCF_000327345.1 Myotis davidii | reverse complement strand
GCCTGGATACTTGAGGGAGGGGCTATCTCTTCATGACAAAATGGCCACCCAGGTCCTGGGCTGAGGTATGACTCAGTGATAGACTCACTGCCACTTCTCCTGGACCCCCTCCTCTCCCCAGCCTCTCCCCAGATTCACATGTCTTCACCTTCTCCCACACTTCAGCCATGGGTAAGTATCTGTATCCAAAAGGTCCTATGAACTAGGTTCAGTGAAGAAAGGCACAGGCCACAGAGAGGGGAAAGGCTGTGCCTCTGCGCACTCCTCGCCTGCCTGCACTACCCGGTCTAGTCAGCCCTTCAGCTGCCCTCTCTCGGTTTAACCTCTTCTGACTGTGGACCCTGATCTAGAATCCCCTGCCATCCAGCAGTTCTGCGGACCTTCTTTCCAGAGTCAGATGCTGTGCCTGTCCCAAGGGATGCAGCTTGGTGCCGTGTGGTGCCATGCAGATTCCCTCTGACCTTCTGGGTTCAGAGTCCTCTGGCAGACTCTCCTGCCTAGATCCTTAATTTTACCTTTCTCCAGGGAACCTCTGCCGTTCCCGGCTGCAAACTGTCTCCAAGCTGAGTCTCCTTTGCCAATTCGGGTTGGATGTTATTCATTTCAGCTGCTCATTCTATTTGCTTTGGGACAAGGCTCAGGACACACCCATCTATTCCACCGCCATTTTGTCTCCATCCAAAAGTTGGTTCTTTTCCCAGGCAAAGTTGAAGAGGCAGCTCTCAGGGGATGCTTGTTTTCAGTCCTGACAGGAAGGAAGCACTCAGGGAATCCATTTTCTGTAGCTATTATCAGCAGTTTCTACAGCCATAATGGAAGTCTCTCACCCCTCCTAGCTTTCAGATGTCTGTGAACCCCTCTCCGGGGTGTTTCCACCCTCCACTTAGCTGTGTAGGAATCCAGGCCTTCCGGCGTGGAGGGAAAACTAAGCCACCGGAGATGCCCTTGCTACCGCCACCTCTTCCATTTGTTTATGTCTTCCTATATCTCTTTTTTCCAATGTCCTGTAGTTGTCCGAGTATAGGTCTTTTACCTCCCTAGTTAAATTTATTCCTAGGTATCTTAATGTTTTTGTTGCAGTGGTAAATGTGGTTGTTTTTTTTTTTAGTTTCTCTTTCTGTGAGTTCATTATTAGTGTATAAAAATACCATAGATTTCTGGGTGTTAATTTTGTATCCTGCTACATTGTCAAATTCCGAATTCCATTGTAAGGAAATTGAGTTTGGGAATCCTGAAAGTTCCCCAAGTGGCTACTAATTTTCTGAATTAAATTTTAAATGGATCTGTCCATTCAATTAAATATGCACATGAAGATTACCTGCAGCTTTTAACCATGTAGACGGCCAGAGTCCCTGGCAGAGTTGGGATGGTCTTAAGATATTTAGATAGCTGAGATGCCATTTATCAAAGGTTCTTCTATGAATCAAAAGCCTAAGACAATTTATAACAACTAGAGAAACCTACACGTCATATACCAGCCAGCCTCACTAGAGTCTGGATCAGGGGTGGGCAAACTTTTTGACTCGAGGGCCACAATGGGTTCTTAAACTGGACCGGAGGGCCGGAACAAAAGCATGGATGGAGTGTTTGTGTGAACTAATATAAATTCAAAGTAAACATCATTACATAAAAGGGTATGGTCTTTTTTTTTTAGTTTTATTCATTTTAAATGGGCCGGATCTGGCCCGTGGGCCGTAGTTTGCCCACGGCTGGTCTAGATTGTCTAGAACATTCTGATCACTGGGGACCAGGCCAAAGGCTAAAACCCAGTTCTGGGAAAATAATTGGCCCCTGGGGAGTCCAGTTACAGGTTTAGTGGCACTCCTCTCAATGAGATGGCACAGTGTAATACTGGACCAAACTGACTAATTTCAGTAAAATAGCTCCTGTCCCCAAAGAGATCTTCAGGCAAAAGCCAGTTTTGTCACAAAGGACAACCTGTTTCACAAGAAATAAGGCTGATGTACCAAATTGAGTACTCACAGAGAACAGATAGATGAAATGGACAAGAAAGGCCTTTTAACAATATGCAAGCAAACAAAAGCTCTAAACAATTCCCAAATAAAGCCCAAAGGACTTCCAAAGGCAAAAACCAGAAGCTGCTTGATTCCAGGAGAGAACTCACACTAAGCTCCTGAATCAAGAGCAATCAGCGAGCCAAAGCAGCTCTATGTAAGGTGCCTGTACTTGGTTACTTACTCACTCCCAAACTGTTGGGGTCTTTCTTCTCTGGATACTACATGAGTCCACAAAATGCTAACTGAAAAATAATATCAACTAGGTGTTTCATCACCGAAAGGGATTTATTCAGGAAAATAAAAGGGTTGCAACCTAATGTGTGCAGACTTAGCAAGCTGCATACACTCTCTACACAGTTCTTTTCTTTCTCAACTATAGAATCAGAATTGACTATGTCTGTGGCCCTTTTTTCCTATCTACTTGGACCCATTTTTGCTGTCTCAGCATGTATGTATAAGGAAATCTATGAGAAATTCCATATAATTTCTTCATGATCAGGCCATATGTCTTTTATTTATGAATACACAATATTAAAGAGTAACCTGATAAACTTGCTGTTACAGAGCTAGTTGTTCCTCTTGAGCTACAATTTTCCCCCAAATAGTCCTTAATACTAAGGTCTCTAGCCTTGTCATTCTGGGGTTTTGATTAGTCCAATATTAAAACACTTGTGCTTTTTGAAATTGAAGTTGCCTTCAAAGTACCTTACCCCTTCCCAAGGTTGCTTGTGAGCTGACAATTGATTTTTCAGTTTCACTGTAGGTAAGGAATTTTTTTATTATTTCCTACCACCTAAGTACAATTCTACTTTCATGGTATCCTGATGCCCTAGTTTGGCCCCCTTTGCTAGTTATTTGTAAAGGTTTAGCTTTTCTCACTTTGACCATCAGTACTTATTAAAGGAAATAAACTCCAGGGATAATGTGGACAGACTTATCCATTTTCATTTGTATCCAAGGCTATCTAAACCCATAAAATTAGTAAGTGTAGACATTTACAGTGCCTGATATTAACTACATTTTATTGAGTGCTTAAATGATCCAGAAACTATGCCAAACTATGCTAACTACTTATATTACCTCATCACATTCTCATAACACCCACTTGAGGGATGTTACGAATTGAATTTTGTTCTAACTCCTAGTATCTCAGAATGTGACCTTATTTGGAGATAGGTACTTTGTAGACATAATCAAGTTAAAATGAGATCACTGGGTAGGCCATAATTTAATACGACTAGTATCCTCATAAAAAGAGGAAATTTGGAGACAGAGACATGCATAAAGGGAAGATGAGGTGAAGAGACACAGGAAGAACATGGCCATCTATAAGCCGAAGAAAGAGGTCTGGAACAGAACCTTCCCTCACAGGCCTCAGAAGGAACCAAACCTGCCAATACCTTAATCTTAAGACATCTAGTTTCCAATATGGTGAAAATTAATTTCTGTTAAGCCACTCCATTTCTGAGACTTTGTTATGGTAACCTTAACAAATTAATATAAGGGGATACTATTACCCTCACTCTATAGATGAGTAAGCTGAGGTATAGAAATGTAAGCGGCATGTGCAAGTTAACAAAGTAAGGACAGAGCTGGGATTTGAACCCAGTTAAGTCTGTCCTCAGCACCTGCTCTCTACTGTCCCATTACGTAGCTGCCTAGGGTCTCAGGCTAGCCTACAAAAGGTTGGCTTATTATTGTACTAATCTTAAAGAGTTAAATCACCACCCTTTAATTTAGGACTGTAGAGCAATACAGAAGTTATTGAAAACAATACTAAAATCTTTGCTTTTAAGAACTCTTTTTGGGAGTCAGGGAAAATAAGTTGCTGGGAGATAGATTACTTATTACTGATAAATTATTCCTGGAGCACCCAGAGCAATATTTCTTAGCCTAACACTGTCAAGTCAATATTGTCTAAGAAACTGGCTTTTTGGTCATTGTCATTGCCTGTAATGTGGAGCCCTGGGACTCAGTTTCATCATTTGCTAAGATACTTCCTGAGTTTTGTTAGGCCAGCACAATCTTGAGTTCCTTCCTTTGTTCATGTTGGGAAGTAGTGGAAAGGCTGAACAAGCACTAATTTTACTTGATGTGGATACAAAAGTTTCTTTGTGGAAATATATTGAGCTTATTAGAGACTCTCCCAGGATAGTACACCAGTTTGGATTATGTAGTAAAACATTTCAAACCAAGTACTGTGTGATAATGGTTTATATAAATGTGATGATTAGATAAAAGGGGCTTTTTGGAGTTGTGTTTGAAGACACTAATTAAATTCACATCAACAAGTCATATATTGGTGTCATATGGATTGGAACACTTTGGAAATGCCTTTTTTTGTTTCAATACCATTAATTAGATTCACACATTTTGCTGATATTGAACAGCTACCTTAAAATACAAAAGTTGAAGCTTTGAACAGCACTTCTGAGTGCATTTCCACAAAGCTGAGTAAATTAGAATCACTTTTCCTTTCAAAGAGATAATTACCTAGAACTTTAAAAATTTCATGTCAGATAGTGAACAATTGATTCTTTTTCAACAATTTCAATCCAAATGATGCATGTTTTTACTTAACCTCTACAGGCTTATCTGCACTTTTAATTTATTCTCAATGCAGAGGCAATAAAGTATTTCCATAAATAATTCTCAGAGGACAAGTAAGGAGGGAAAAGTGCAAGTATTGCTAGTAGACATTGTTCATACCATTGTTTGAAAGCACAAGGTATATGTCAAAAAAATATGACCTGCCATGTGCAGTATTTTTCAGTTAGGAGTTTAAAAATATCTTGAAGTTCTGAAGAAATTACTACAAACAGAACTGAGTAAATCCTACAGGGATTCTTCATTTGAAAACTAAATATCTGTGGCTTTGTCTTGTCAAAAAAATTGGATTTCTCTCTGTTATTATGTTGTTTCTACTTATGACTGTATCAGAATGGAAATCTAGAAAGAAAACACACATGCGTAGAGCCTTCAAGATGGCTGTACCTTCACAACAGAAGCTGTTTACTATAATGAAGGAATTTGTTTCCTGAAAATACTTCTCCTTGCCCTTTACTCTCAAAATCATAAGATGCAAATGGCCATACAGATTTTCTCATTTTGCTCAACTTGAAAGTAATCCCAGCTTTATAACACTAAGATGGAGAATTAAATTCACCTCAGTAGATATTGATCTAGTGGTAATTATGTATAAAGACATGTATTTGGTTCTGGTGAGGTGGTGAGGAAGATGGCAGAGGGGTGGAGGTGACAAGGATAAAGAGATGAATGAGTGATGGTCTCTGCCCTCCCGAATGATTGCTAACATTTATTGAATGCATCCAATGCACCAGTCACTATTCTGAGCACTTAAAAACCCATTACTTAATTCAGTGATTCTATGCATAGGTACTATTTGAATCTCCATTATACAGGCAAGGAAACTGAGGCCCACAGAAATGAGTACCTGCTGCTCTTTCTAATTTTCCTCGACTGGCTCATCTTCCTGACCTCCTGTGTCTGGAGTGCCCTGGGGATTAGTCTTTGGGCCTCTTTTTGGTCTAGACTCACTTCCTTGATGATCTCATTTAGTTTCATGGCTTTAGATACCAGCTCTATGTTTAATAGGCATCTCAGACGTACGTCCTAAATGGAATTCCTAACTATCTCCCTCCCCTAAAAGTACTCCTTCCCTTATCTTCCCAACATGAGTTCATGGGGACTCCATTCTTCCTGTTCTTTTTTTTCTGAAGAGTAGATTATTATATAATATTCTTACTCTTTGCCCCATTTTCCTCCCTCAAATAGTAATATGTTGAATTTTTAAAAATTGAGATATAATTGATTTAACATTTTCTAAGTTTGTATATAACCTGTTGGTTTGATATATGTTGGTTATATATTGAAATATGCTTACTACAGTAACATTAATTAAATTCTAGATATATTTTGAAGATGTGAGAATTACTATGTGATCTCATTTGTTTTAGCTTCCTGTTCTTAAGCTAAAACAAATGAGATCACATAGTAGTTCTCACATCACATCTTCAAAATATTTCTAGAATTTGACTACTCTCCATCTCCATGGCTTCTATTTTGGCCTGAGCTACTGTCCTCTCTTGCCTGAATTACTACCATAGCCTCTTACTTGGTCTCCAGGCTTTTTCCCTTGCCCCCTATTGCTGCATAATAAATTATCACAAACTTAGCAGCTTAAAGCAATGTATTATGTAACAGTTTTATGCATCAGAAGTCCAGGGGACTTGGCTGAGTTTGCTGCTTAGGGTCTCAAAGGCCAAATTCAAGGTGTCAGCCAAACTGGATTCTTATCTGGAAGCTCTGGGGAAGAATCTGCTTCCAAGTTTATTTAGATTATTGGCAGAATCCAGATACTTGTAACTATAGGTCTAAGGTCCCCATTTTCTTTCTAAGTACTGGCCACCCACATTTCTTCTCATGTGATCCCCACCATTTTCAAAGCCAGCAACAGCATATCAAACTCCACTTGTATCTCAAGTACCCCTTAATTAATCTTCTAGTATCCAGACAGAGAAAACCCGCTGCTTTTCTCACTCGATTGGGTCAGGCCCATCCAGATAATGCCCATATTTTAAGGTCAATTGATTTGGGACTTTAATTACACTAGGAAAATCTTTTCCCAACTGTACCCAGTTGAGCATTTGATGGAATAAACCAGAAGATAGAAATCTTGGGCATGGTGGTGTATGTTTATTTATTTATTTAACTTTTTCCACCACCATTTATGCCATTTATGCCCCCCTCTTCCACCTCCATCCACCC
The DNA here is from genome assembly GCF_000327345.1 of Myotis davidii. NCBI lineage: Eukaryota > Metazoa > Chordata > Mammalia > Chiroptera > Vespertilionidae > Myotis > Myotis davidii. The sequence goes on along the minus strand of NW_006294357.1, from coordinate 132,694 downwards.
CCCCACCATCACCACACTGTTGTCTATGCCCATGAGTTCTCTCTATCTCTCTTTTTTTCTCAATCCTTGCACCCTCCACTCCCCTTCCTAGAACTGTCTGCCTGCTCTCCATCTGTGAGTCTGTCTCTATTTTGCTTGGTAGTTCAGTTTTCTCATTAAATTCGTGGTCACGTATATTTAGAATTCTGCCTATTACACTCCCTTTCAGTGTCTCCTCTACCCAGCAGCCAGTGTTTATCTTGTTCAAATATAAGCCAGATTCTGTCATTACTCTATTTAAAATCCTCCAGTGACACTGGAGCTCCTTTCAGAGTGAAATCCAAAGTCCTTACCAGGTCCCAGAAGGTCCTTCATGATTTGGACTCTGCCTCTTACCACTCTGACTAACCTCTTATTTCTCCCTCTTTTACTCCCCTCTTCATTTACTCTCCCTCCAGCCATACCTGAATGCTTCAAGCATGGTCGTATCTCAGGACCTTTGTTCATATTGTTTCTTCAGAATGGGATGACTTTCTCCTTGATACTCATGTGAATAGTGACTTCATTACCTCCTAGGATTTCTCTACAATTGATACCTTATCAGTAAGGCCTTCCTTGACAGCCCTATTTAAAATTATACCTAACCTATGCTTTCTAACCCCTCCTTCCTGCTCTATTTTCCTCCAGATCTCTTATTACAATCTAATATGAAGTATGTAAATATATAAAATACATTTCACTATTATTTGGTGGTTTACTGTTTGTCTTTCTTCCACAGGGGGCATGTTCACTGCTTTATACCTAGCACCTGGTACATTGTCTGGAAAATAACAGGCACTCAACAGATATGTATTAATTGAATTACTAAAGGAGTTTGCCAAAGGTGACACACAATATTAAATGACAGAGTTGGAACTTGAATATAAAATACATGCTGCCTCCCTGGAGCTCAGAGTCTAATAATGTAAGGACTATAATACAAGGTATTATAAAGAAAATGCCATAGAGGAGGTGCCAATCAAGGATTCTCAAGTTTCCAAAGATAGAGAATATAGGTCTAGAAATTCAGGTTGGAACCAGCATATTAAGTCATATCTGGTTGGGGAATCAAATGTATCATTATGAGACAGAAGAGAAGACATACAGAGACACAGAGGAGAAGGTGATATGAAGAGATTGGAGTAACAAAGGCACAAGCCAAGGAATAACGAGGAATGTCAGGCAACCATGGGAGCTGGAAGAGACTCTCTCCTAGAGCTTCCAGGTGGAGTAAGAACATGCTGGCACCTTGATTTCAGACATCTGGCTTCCAGGACTGTGAGAAAGTTTTTTTTTTTTTTTTTTACGTCCCCCCTTTTTTTATTGCTTAAAGTATTACAAAGGGTATTACATATGTGTCCATTTTTCCCCCCGCCCTTGACAGTTCCCTAGCCTCCCCTAAGTTTTGTTGTTTTAAGCTACCAAGTCTATGACAATTTCTTCTTTTTAAAAAAATATATTTTATTGATTTTTTACAGAGAGTAAGGGAGAGGGATAGAGAGTTAGAAACATCGATGAGAGAGAAACATCGATCAGCTGCCTCCCGTACACTCCCCACTGGGGATGTGCCCGCAACCAAGGTACATGTCCTTGACTGGAATCAAACCCAGAACCCTTGAGTCCACAGGCCAATGCTCTATCCACTGAGCCAAACTGGTTAGGGCTATGGCAATTTCTTATGGCAGCTATGGGAAACTATTAAATGAGATTTGAAGGATGGTAAGATTGCTGTGGATTCTGTGCTGTACTCCCTCAACCCTATTTCAGATATGAAGGGGTTCTGCTATAGTCAAGTCCTGTAAGGGCTGGAAACTGAAGAAAGGACCTCGCCCAAGGTCAAACCCCTTTCCTGAGGATAGTTTACATCCAATGACTAGTCAACATGTATTAGTTATCAATTGATGTGTAACAAACTACTACATACTTACTGGCATCAATCAATACATTTATTATCTCACAATTTCTGTGGGTCAGGAGTCTGGGTGTGGCCTGAGTTCTGTGCTTAGGGTCTTAAAAGACCACATTCTTGGTGTCAGCCAGACTGCATTCTCATCTGAAGGTTTGACTGGGGAGGAATCTACTTCCAAATGCTTAACAATGTCAGGGCTCTAGGTTAGCTATTCAGGATGACCTTGCTCCACTTACAGGGCTTGAGATGTTCTGGACCACTCACATGATCCTAAGCATGGCTATAATCCATGCCTTGCATTCTTTATTTCCAGTTCATGCTATGGCACCTAGTCTTTAGTCTTTAGATGAAGGATGGTTTATCCTACCATTTGTGGGTCCTGGGTTCCAACTTTTGTTTCTCTAGAGTTATCAATAATGCTGTTTAGCCTCTTCTATATTGGCTAAAGCCACATGGACCAAATACCTCTCTGAGTTTTCTGATCCAAGCCTGCATCTAAGATTGGTGATTCTACACTTTTTTATTAGTTCCTTTATCATTTTAGGACTCTATTCTTCTAAAAGTATTTTTCTCTTAGTTTTCTTTAGCAGAAGAGTAGTTCTTTTTCTTTTATTGTTTAAAGTATACATATGTCGTCTTTTTCCCTCATTGAACTCCCCCTGGCCACCCTCACCCCCCAGCACAAGCCCTCACCCCCCTAGTATCTGCATCCATTGGTTATGCTTATATGCATGCATACAAGTCCTTTGGTTGATTTATCACCCCTCC
>NW_006294357.1:112371-129445 GCF_000327345.1 Myotis davidii | reverse complement strand
TTCCCTCTGAGGTTTGAGCTTCTGATTGATGCTACTCTGTCTCTAGATCTGTTTTTGTTTATAAGTTTATATTGTTCATTATAATCCACAAATGTGTGAGATCATGTGATATTTATCTTTTTAAGCTGACTTATTTCACTTAGCATAATGCTCTCCAGCTCCATCCATGCTGTTGCAGATGGTAGGAATTTCTTCCTTTTTACAGCAGCATAGTATTCTGCTGATGGGCATTGTTTATCTTCTTTTTGTTAAGATGTATGAGACATATGTCATAGCAATATCTTTACCGATATAGCTCCTAGGGCATTGGAAACTAAGGAAAATATAAACAAATGGGACTACATCAAAATAAAAAGCTGCACACCAAAAGAAACCATCAACAAAACAACAGAAAGCCCACTGCATGGGAGAACATATTTGCCAATGTTATAGCCGATAAGAGCCTAAGCTCTAAAATTTATAGAAGAGTAGTTCTGAATTACCTCATTGGCAGTGATCAAAATTAGAATTCTCTTTTAAATTTTTAACTCTAAACAAAAATTATAAGCATCTGTGTTACTCCTTTCTCTCTTCAGAGGAAACCATTATTCTGAACTTGGCCTTTAATCATTTCACACATTTGATACATAGGTGCATATCCTCAAATAATGTATAGTATTGTTTTGTATGTTTTAAAATTTAAAAGATGATATTATGCTATATGAATCTTCTGCAACTTTCTTTTTCTGCTCAACATGGTATTTTTGAGATTTACCCATTTTGTTTTATGTGATTCTAATGCATTAATTTTAATTGCTGTATAGTATTCCATTTTATGACTACACCACAATTTTCTCATTCACTCTCTCATTGATAGACATTGGGATTATTTGTGTTTATAAATCTGCATTCTGGTCTAAAAAGAATGACATTGGCAATAGTATTTCTCTCTAGGCTATTTACTTAACCAAAATGTTTGTGTCTGACTCAACAAAGATGAGAGAGCAATGCTTCTGAGGCATAAGAAAGGCTGAGGCACTGGGCAGTGGCAGCATGGACTGCTGAAACTGAGAAGACAGCTTTGCCTTCTGAAAATGAAGAGATAGCCTTGTCCTCTCATCTATGATGGCAGTGGCAGTCCTGATTCCTTAATCACTTTCAGGGTCATTCTTCCCTTGTCTTGAAAGACAACTCATTTGCTGCTAGATAACTCTATCGTTCTGTTCTGTAGAATCCCAGAAATCTTATAGTTTTGCTTCATTTTGACCTGTCTCTGTCCCCTTTTGTCTGAGCTGGTGATATGTTTGCTGATATAATCACATCACTACTATTTTCTGCTGAGATAGCTGATTAAATCTATGAATAGCACCCATAAACCCTTTATTAAATGATTTTCCAGCCACACTTGGTGTTCTATTCATAACATGCTTTCTCATTTTGTGTAATATAGATAGGCTGAGAATTTTCTAAATCTTCAAGTTCTTTTTTTATGTAATGAAAAAATGTTTAATTCTGTTTTAAAATCAATTTTTAGAGTAATAATTGGTGAAATAGTCACCTCTAATTGTAGCAAATAGATTATTTTCTTTTACTTTAAAAAAATAGTATCACTGGATTTGTAGATTTTTATTAAAAATATTGTTGAAAGTATTACATATGTCCTCTTTTTGTCCCCAATAACCTTCTCCAGCCTGCCGCTGCCCCCCACCCCAGGCTTTCACCACCAAATTGTCCGTGTCCATGAATTATGCATATATACATACAAAGTTTTTGGTTGATTACCTCCCACCCACCCACTGTCCCCTGCCTGCCCTCTGAGATCCCACACTCTGTTCCATGCATCCATGTCTCTGGATCCTCTCTGTTCATCAGTTTATTTTGTTCATTAGATTCCACATATGAGTGAGATCACATACTTGTCTTTCTCTCACTGACTTATTTCGCTTAGCATGCTACTCTCCAAATCCCTCCATATTGTCTCAAAGAGTAAGAGATTGTTCTTTTTTAATGTGTAGTATCCATGGTATAATTGTACCACAGCTTTTTTATATAATAAGAAATAAAGATGTTTATTGACATTTCTGAAGAATAAAAATGCCACATGTAAAAAATGAATATGTAGAATCATCAATTAGAATCAGCAACAACATCAAATATTTGTCTGATTTAATTTGGGAGCATAGAATAAAACTGTTGCTGGTGCACCAACCAGAGATGGCTGCAGAGAAAACCTTTCCTAGCTTCTAGGGCAGCCAAGCTTCTTTAATGCCAATTGCAAGAGTACAGAAGACTTTGGCATTTTTACCCCAGTATTCTATCCTACAATATCAGTAAATCATCTTACCCATCTTGGGTCACAATATTCTCTACTGCAAAATTGAACTAATATTACATATTTTATAAGGTCAAATGTGTTTATAAAAAATTAATTAAACACAAATATGTTGAAAGAAAATGACACATGTATACAGTATGATTTCATTTACATAAAGTTCAAAACACAGAAAGAATTAACTAATATTGTTTAAGGTTGTGTACATAAGTAGTTATACTGTTGTTTTTCTAAATATATTTTATTGATTTTTTACAGAGAGGAAGGGAGAGGGACAGAGAGTTAGAAACATCGATGAGAGAGAAACATCGATCAGCTGCCTCCTGCACACTCCCTACTGGGGATGTGCCCGCAACCAAGGTACATGCCCTTGACCGGAATCGAACCTGGGACCCTTGAGTCCGCAGGCTGACGCTCTATCCACTGAGCCAAACCAGTTAGGGCTATAATGTTTTTTTGAAAAACAGGAAACAATAGATGCAAAAATCAGGATACTAATACATCCAAGGGAAAGGAGGGGCTCATGAACTGAGAAGGGCTCATAACCTGTGTGATGATTATACAGGTGTTATAATTATTTGTTCAGCTCTACATGTATACCTTACAAACTTTTCCACATATGTGTCATATTTCACACTTCCACAAGTATAACACATATGGTAGTACACAATTTTGAAGGAGCATTTTCATTTTCAAAGTATATTAAAGTTTTATGGCCATTAAAATTCTACCTAAGATATCTGAAGGTCAGAAGTCAACCATATATTCTTGGGCAAAATAACAGGGAAATGGAGGGAATTCTACTTTGGAACAATTAGTAACACAGCCCTTTATTTTCCTAATTACAAATAAAGTGAGAGATTACACTTTTAAATTTACTGTTTTTTTGCAGATATTATTTTTTATTTTAAGGGGAGGAGGAGAAAATCCATGATCAGGTCAAGGATAACTAGACCATCTTAGATGTATCAAACAATAAACATCTTAGAAATAATAACTGACTAAAAGAGTACTTTCCAGGTAAGTCAGCTATTTCAGAGCTATTTACAAACTAACTAATTAAGTGTATATTCTGTACAATAATAAAGAACATATCTATTCTTTTCTTTTTATCTTATACTCATTTTCCCTTTTCTTGTAATCTTCTATGACCAATTCCTCCTCCTCTCTCTCTGCTCATTATTTTAGTTAAAATAGCCTTAAACTTACCCATCCTTTAGCCCCAGAAGATTGCTAGAGAGGGCAGCACAGAGTCTGAACAAACTCTGAACCTACATTCACATTCTGGGTAATACATCTCACCTCATTTTTTTTTCAGAAAGAATCCCTGATCCTACAGTCCTCAAGTCCTCCATCCAGTCCTCAAGTGCTCCTTCAGGGCCCTAGGACACTGCCAAACTATTTAGATCCATAGACCCAGGCCTCTACCTTGCCCCCTTTCTTCACCCTGAGATAGGACACATGTGGTATTTCCTGTGCTAAAAGACTGAGGTGGTTCAGGAGTCTGACAGTATACATGTTTCAACATACATATGTTGTCCCCATGCTTACCCCACCATAGCCCCTGGCAGACATTAGACAGTGTTGGTAAGACTGCTGTCCACAACTCTGTCCCAGTTACCTATGGCAGAGGATTCCCAGAGATCCCTTAACCTTCAAAATACTGAGAAGCTAAAATATGTTAATATTTTGGGGTTTTTCTTGGTGCCAGAGTTTATACCCTAGGTGCTAGGTTTGCAGTGTGGTTCTTATATACATGATATTATTATTTAAATTACATTTTATTATACAAATAAATATACTTATTATAAAATCATATACTATATACATAATACATATATTTATTTTTTTAAAGATTGCTATCATGTAGAAATGCAGGACACAAGGTTTTAGACTGTCCTAGGGAAACCTCACATTTGTTTTTTCATATGCAACTCCTAATTCACAAATATAGACAACCCAATAAAAAACATGTTTCTGTCTCAGTCATTGAACTTGCCATTCACGCCCTCCCCTCAGATATCTATAGGACTTGCTCCCTCAGTTTGTTCCAGTCTCTACTCAATTATCATCCTCCTCAAAGAGGCCTTCCTTGACATCATTTCAAAAAGAGCCACTCACATTCAACTGTTATCCACACCCCTGTTGTGTTGTTGAGTTAGTTTTGACTCCTGACCTCCCCATGAATGAGTGATATTCCCCACTCAGCTCCTGTAGACTCATGCCTGTGGCTTCTTTTATGGAATCAATCCATCTCATATTTGGTCTTCCCCTTTTCCTGCTGGGTTTCACTTTTCCCAGCATTATTGGCTTTCCCAAAGAACTCTGCCTTCTCATGTGCCTGAAGTAGGACAGCGTCAATTTTGTCATTTTTACCTCCAGAGATGTTTCAGGCTTAATTTGCTCTAGGACCCACTTGCTTGTCTTTCTTCAAATTCAGGGTATCCATAGAGCTATCCTCCAACACTATATTTCAAGTGAATTCATTTTTTCCCCTATCAGCCTTCTTCATTGCCCAGCTTTCGCATCAGTACACAGTAATTGGAAATATGAGGGTGGATGATCTTAACCTTGTCTCTAATGACACATCTTTGCTCTTGGTGATCTTTCCCAATTCTTTCATTGCTGCCCTTCTTAGTCTCAGCCTTCTCCATTTCTTGGCTGCAGTCTCCATTGGAATTGACGGCCCTTATCCTGCTTTACTTTCTCCACAGTATTTATCACTCCCTGTTATTAGAAGCACTGACAATAGATTTTTAAATATCTGTTTATTGTTTGTTTCCCTTAGTAGAGTGAACAGAAAGTAGTTTATTTTATTCACAAATGGATTCCCTAAAGTAGTATCTGACATATAAGTTAAACAAAAGGTTATCAAAGATTAATGACTGCCACATATAGGTGATGAACTTGGAAATGTATACAATAATACAAGAACACTGGAATGTTCTTCCATTTATATGTTTCAACCTGTTCTCACTTTTGAATAAGTGCATAAATTTTAGACCATTGATATGTTTATCAATACAATATCATTATCAATAAAGACCATGTATTAATGCCACTGAAAGTATATGAGAAGTGATCATTCCATGTTGCTCTTTCAACGTATTCCAACACAACAGCTTTGATTGTCATTAAAACTTTGTTCCATGTTTCATCAAAATCTACTACTCTTGGTTTCAAAGACATTGTGCAGGCTTAGTGTTGAAATCTGCCACCATGCAGAGACACAGAGAAGCCCCGGCTAGACAAGCAGAGAGGATGGTTGAAGGGGAGAAGGATGGGCTAGTTAGGGATCTGTGAAATGACTGTCCTCCTGAAGGCCCAGCTTTCCCAACACACACCCTCTGCTTGCCCTCTTCCACTTGTACCACAGCTTTTTTTATCCACTCCGCTACTGATAGGCACTTGGGCTGCTTCCAGATCTTAGCTGTTGTAAATTGTTCTGCTATGAACATAGGGGTGCATACATTCTTCCTGAATGATATTTCGGGTTTCTTAGGATATATTCCTAGAAGTAGGTTCATGGAGTCAAATAGCAGTTCCATTTTTATTTTTTTGAGGAAACTCCATCCTGTTTTCCATAATGGCTGCACCAGTCTGCTTTCCCACCAGCAGTGTACTAGGGATCCCTTTTCTCCACATACTCGCCAGCACTTGACATTTATTGATTTGTTGATGGTAGCCATTCTGACAGGTGTGAGGTGATACCTCATTATCGCTTTAATTTGCATCTCTCTGATGATCAGTTACTTTAAGCATTTTTTTCATGTCTCCTAGCCATCTGTATGTCTACTTTAGAGAAGGGTCTATTTAGGTCTGTTGCCCATTTTTAATTGGGTTGTTTTTCTTCCTTTTGTTAAGTTGTATGATTTCCTTATTTTTTGGATATTAATCCTTTATCAGATGTTTTGTTGCCAAATATGTTCTCCCATGTAGTGGGCTCCCTTTTCATTTTGTTGATGGTTTCTTTTGCTGTGCAGAAGCTTTTTATTTTGATGTAGTTTCATTTGTTTATTTTCTCTGTAGTTTCCTTTGCCCTAGGAGATGTATCCATAAACATAATACTATGAGAGATACCTGAGATTTTGCTGTCTATAGTTTCTTCTAGAATTTTTATGGTTTCCCGACTTATGTTTAATTCTTTTATCCATTTTGAATTTATTCTTGTAAATGGTATAAGTAGGTGGTCTAGTTTCATTTCTTTGCATGTATCTGTCCAATTTTTCCAACACCATTTTTTGAAGAGACTGTCTTGACTCCATTGCATGTTCTTGCCTCCTTTGTCAAATATTAATGGAGCATAGTGGCTTTGGACGATTTCTGGGGGGGGCTCTCTTCTGTTCCATTGATCTACATGACTGTTCTTGTGCCACTACCAGGCTGTTTTGATTATGGTGGCTTTGTACTAAAACTTGATATCTGGTATTCCTCCAATTTTGTTCTTCTTTCTCAAGATTGCTGCAGTGATTCGGGGTCTTTTTTGGTTATAATTACTATATGATGTCAAAAGTACTTAATGAGAAAATCTATGTAAATCTCCTAACACAAACTTTGGTCCATGCTCAGTAATTATTATGTATTATCATCATTGAGTCTTTCCTTGCAAGTTCTCTTTAACTTTTTTTTTTCATGTATGTGTGAATCTAAGCTTTTATTTTTCTGGAATGCCCAAGAGTACAGTTGTTTGATAATCATGTTTAGTTGTACAAGAAAAAAACAGCCAACCTATTCTGTGGAGTGGCTGTACCATTTTAAATTCCTACCAGTAATGTATGAACAATGATTTCTCCATATATTTGCAGTGTTTGATGTTGTCACTATGTTTTTAAACTTTACTGTTAGAGTATTACAGATATCCCCATTTTTCTACCCATTGCTCCCTCCCCCACCCACCTGGTTCCTGCCAGGCCTTCACCACCCTATTGTCTATATCCATAGGTAATACACATATGCATATAAGTTTTTGTTTAATCTCTCCCCCCCCCCTCCCCGCCCAATCCTCTTCCCTTTTAGATTTGCCAGTCTGTTCTATATTTCCATGTCTCTGGTTCTATTTTATTCATCAGTTTATTTTGTTCATTAGATTACTTGTTTGTTCATTTTGATTTTTAGATTCAATTTCTGATAGTTATGCATTTATTGACATTTGTTCATATTTTTCTCCTTCTTCTTCTTCTTCTTCTTCTTCTTCTTCTTCTTCTTCTTCTTCTTCTTCTTCTTCTTCTTCTTCTTCTTTCTTCTTCTCCTCTTCCTCTTCTTAAAGGATACCTTTCAACATTTCATGTCATACTGGTTTGGTGGTGATGACCCCATTTAGCTATTTCTTGTCTAGGAAGCTCTTTATCTGACCTTCAATTCTATGATAGCTTTGCTGGGTAGAGTAATCTTGGTTGTAGTTCCTTGCTATTGATCACTTTGAATATTTCTTACCACTTATTTCTGGCCTGCAAAGTTTCTGTTGAGAAATCAGCTGACAGTCATATGGGTGCTCCCTTGTATGTAACTGCATTTCTTTTGCTGCTTTTAAGATTTTTTGTCTTTAACCCTTAGCAGTTTAATTATGATGTGTCTTGGTGTGGTCCTCTTTGAGTTCTTGTTTGGGACTGTATGTGCTTCCTGGACTTAAAAGCCTATTTCTTTCAGTAGGTAGAGAAATTTTTCTGTCATTATTTCTTCAAATAGGTTTTCAATATCTTGTTCTCTCTCTTCTCCTTTTGGCATCCCCTTAATGCGAATGTTGGTATGCTTGAAATTGTCCCAGAAGCATCTTACACTACCTTTATATTTTTGGATTCCTTTTTCTTTTTGCTCTTTTGATTGCTTTTTCATATTCCAAGTCATTGATTTGATTCTCAAAATCCTCTACTTTACTGTTGAATCCCCATAAATCATGCTTTATTTCAGTTAGTATATGCTTAATTTCTGACTGGTACTTTTTCATGTCTTTGATGATCTCACCAAGGTTCTTGAAATTCTCACTAAGACCCTTGAACCCTTGAAATTCACACTAAGTTCTTTGAAGCTCTCATTAAGATCCTTGAGCAATCTTATAATCATTGCTTTGAGCTCTGTATTCAATAGTTTGCTTACTTCCATTTTATTTAGTCCTTTTTCTGAAGATTATTCTATTCCAGTGGTTCTCAACCTGTGGGTCATGAACAATGAAAATATATCCTGCATATCAGATATTTACATTATGATTCATATTCATAACAGTAGCAAAATTACAGTTATGAAGTAGCAACGAAAATAATTTTATGGTTGGGAGTCACCATAACATGAGGAACTGTATTAAAGGGTCACAGCATTAGGAAGGTTGAGAACCACTATTCTATTCTTTCATTTGTGACATGTTTCTTCATCTCTGCATTTTGGCTGCTTCCCTGTGTTTGTACCTATGTATTAGTTAGAGCTTCTATGTCTCCTGGAATTTGTAGAGTGGTCTTGTATAGTAGGTGTCCCTTAGGGCCCAATGGTTCAGCTTCCCAAGTCACCTGAGTTGGGCACTCTAGGTGCATCCTTGTGTGGGCTATGTTCACAGTCTTGTTGCAGTTGAGCCATGGTTGCTGTTGGATTCACTGGGAGGAATTAACCTCCAGGCCAATTGGCTATGAGAAACAGCTGTGGCTACAATGGAAGATCTGCTGTGCAGGAGACACCCTTATGGAGCAGGACTTGCTTCGGTGGGGCTTTGGTGTTCACTGAGTCTGCTTCTTGAGTGTGTCGCTCGTGGATGTGTAAAGTTGTACTCTGGTATGGTCTGAAGCTGTGTACCGGGCACACTGGCTCTGGGGCCTTCTGGAAGGTGCAAAGTCAGCCACTGCCTGGAGCCACTCAGCAGGACTTACCAGGTGATCTGTATATGGTTGCTACTTGTGTTGGGCTTAGAAGTGCCAAGGGGAGACCAAGCTGTCTTGGGCCTCTTATTGATAGGTATGGGGCATGCTGACACCAGCTGCTGCTTGTTTGAGAGATTTTAGGAAAGTCTGAAGCCTGAGCCAGGATAGTCCATTCATATGGAAAATCTGCTGCAAATGGCTTGGGTGGACAGCCCATTGGATGGGGTGGGGTCTTGAGGAATAATCAGGGTAGAGCAAACTATGAGCCAGGATGATGAAAATTCAGATATGGCTGCCAGTCAGCTCTGCAATGGGGGAGGTCTCAGCATAGGAACAATGACCCCTGCAAGCACCCTTATCTGGGAGAAAGCCACCCTAAATTCTTGCTCCGATGGCAGACAATCCAGTTCTTCCTCGTATGTGTCTGGGTTCCCCAAAACCACCTGGTGCTGGAGCACAGGGTGAGCAAGTCTGTGTAAGTTTGTGCACCAGCCCTTTAAGAGGAACTGCCTGGGTTTCCAACAGCCTCAGTGTCACTCAGCCACAATCCGCACTGGTTTTTACAGCCAAAAGTTACTGGAACTTCTTTTCCCAGATCTGGAACCCCAGGCTGGGTTTCTGGTGTGGATTTGGGACCCCTTGCTTCTCCTGGAAGGAATCGATAGTGGAGATATCCCTCTTGACTAAAAATAATGCTTCACGTGGGTGTCTGATCAGCCTGTTCTGTGCCTCTGCCCCTCCTACCAGTCTTGATGTACTTTCTTCTTACTTCTCCAGTTGTAGGACTTCCATTCAGCCATATTTCAAACAGCTCTGAATGATGGTTGTTCTGTATTTTAGTTGTAATTTTGATAAAGTTGTGGGAGGCAGTACATACTGGCATTTACCTACACTGCCATCTTGTTTCTCTCTTTTAACTTATTTTTTAATCAATGCTTATCCTTTTTCTGGGAAGGAGAATAATTTGACTGGGATAGAGTGCTTAAATTCTATAGGCCATGTCTATAGTAGATTATGATTCCATAAATTGTATCTATTGTTTATAAATTCAAGACCTTCTCAGTAGGAGGTATGAAGATTGTCTTAGCACATTGTAACATTGATAATCTTTACTCATTGGATAAGTCACTTCTTAATTTTTTAATTTCTTTGTCTAATATTAGTTGGGCTTTTTCCATGTATCAGACACTGTGCTAAGTGTTGGGAAATTAATAGGATGAATCCCAGCAAAGCAGATAAACAGAGTTTTTTTCCTTAAGGACATAATAGTCCAATGAAATAGATAGATGAGGAAAGGCAATTTAGAAACAGTTTGATTGTTATGATGAGACATTTGCTTCTGTTATTAAGTAACTGTTATTAAATGTCTGTCTCTTTCATTGGAAGAGCAAAGACCTCATCTATCTTTTTTTATCAATGTTGCTTCAGTACATAGCATTATTTTTTGGCATATATTATATACTCAATAATTTTTTTGTTATTGAATGAGTGATGTACAATGAAAACCTTTTCTTTAAAAGGTTGCAGAGAAAAAAATGTACTTGAATAATTATCTCTCATATTCAGAGAGGGAAGCATTATTAACAATGAATTTGTATTCAGTTAGTGAGTGAGTGAATGACTATTTGGCAATAAGTGAACTGAGGGTAAGAGGAAGTACATCCTAGTACAACAAATATTTCCTCAGTGTCAACACTGTGCTAAGGCATAGTGCTTAACATGTGAAGATACAGAGATGAGTAAGACATGACCTTTGCCCTTGAGAATGTCTAAATCTAGTTTGGAGACAGAAAAGTGAAGAGTCAATTACAGTACAGTATGATAAGGGCCATAAATAAAGCTCAAATCAGATGTGACTCAAATCAACTTGAAGGCTTTGTGTTAGGCTAGAGTTATTAAACATGATTCTGAAGACATGCTCCATTTTCTATAATAAGATTCAGCAGACAAACCATTGTTCAAAGAATGTATTTTTTTTCAGAGAAAGTGTGGAAATCTCATTATTGTTAATGACAATAGGATAGAGAAGAAAATGGAATGAAGAACAATATCTAAATAAGCTATCATTATATAAGAATTAGACTCATTTAAGTGTTTAAGTGGTGTTTGTTAGGAAGTTCTTTTGGTAGTTGCTTTTAGAAAAATATGATTAAAACACACTAAGAATGCCAGTTGATGCCATCATTATTTACTTAGTATAAATTTACAATAACAGGAAAATATGTTCATAAAAATAAAATATCATCTAAAGAATTGGGTGTGATTTTCATCTTTATTGTTGTGTGTCACTTTCCTTTAAAAAACAAACATCTGGCAATCACTCCCGGGGCGGCAAGCTCTAGCTCAGAAACCATGCCATTTGGAAGGGGAGAGCTTCTGTGACTAGCAGCCCAGCCTCACTACCACCCAGACTGGCCTCAGACACCATCCTGGACCCTGTAGTCACTCAGGCCAAAGACCTGCTACCTCTTCTGCAGACCCACAGACTCCAGGACTTCAGCCTCCCCAGCTGAAGGCTCCTGTGAGCCCCAGAGTGTGCTCCAAGCCTGTTGCTTCAGCCACAGGCCCCACATGACTTGGCAACTGGATCCTTTGGTAAGTACCAGAGTGCACTCCCCTTACACCAAGCCCGCTACTAGAGCCATGAAACTCAGCAACTGGACCCTTCGGTGAGTCTTGGAGTGTGCCCCTCCTGCCAAGCCCGCCACTTCAGCCATAGGACCCACAAGACTTAGGGCTTGTACCCCTTGGTGAGTCTTGGAGTATGCGCCCCTCCCACCAAACCTATTGCTTCAGCCGCAGGCACAGTGTGACTTGGCACCTGGACCCCGTGGTGAGACTTGGAGTGCATGCCCCTATTGCTAAGCACACTGTGGGCTCCGCCCCATGGCATGGACAGAGCTGTCACCTGGTGCATGTTTTACCCCCAGCCCAAATCAGAGCTGCTGGTGCGACCTGGTGTGCCCGAAAACAGGTCACAGGACCACACTGCATGTGTGCTGCCAGAGGGACTTAGGTTGCCATGCTGCCTTAGGTGCTGGGGTTGCACAGTGAATTGTATGCCAGAGGACTCTGGGCCCTAACAGGGAGTCACAACATCATTAAAATATCCATACTACCCAAAGATATCTATAGATTCAATGCAATCCCTATTAAAATACTAATAGCATATTTCACAGATCTAGAACAAATACTCCAAAAATTTATATGGAACCAAAAAGACCCCAAATACCCTCAGCAATCTTGAGAAAGAAGAACAAAGTTGGAGGGATCACAGTATCAGATATTAAGTTATACTACAAAGCTCCTGTAATCAAAACAGCCTGGTACTGGCATAAGAACAGATATATAGATCAATAGAACAGAACAGAGCCCCCAGAAATTGAGCCAAGCCATTATGCTCAATTAATATTTTGACAAAGGAGGCAAGAACAGGCAATGGTGTAAAGGTAGTCTCTTCAATAAATGGTGCTGGGAAAGTTGGACAGAGACATGCAAAAAATGAAACTAGACCACCAACTTCTTACACCAGTCACAAGAATAAGCTCAAAATGGATAAAATACTTTAATGTAAGACGTGAAACAATAAAAATCTTAGAAGAAACCGGAGGCAGCAAAATCTCAGACATCTCTCGTAGCAATATGTTTATAGATACATCTCCTAGGGCAAAGGAAACTACAGAGAAAATAAACAGACGGGACTACATCAAAGTAAAAGCTTCTGCACAGCAAAAGAAACCATCAACAAAATGAAAAGGGAGCCCACTACATGGGAGAACATATCTGGCAATGATACATGTGATAAAGGGTTAATATCCAAAATATATAAGGAAATAATACAACTTAACAAAAGGAAGAAAAACAAAGAAAAACAACCCAATTTAAGAATGGGCAAAATACCTAAATAGACACTTCTCTAAAGGAGACATACAGATGACCAAGAGAGATATAAAAAATGCTCAAAGTCACTAATTATCAGAGATGCAAATTAAAATAACAAAGGTATCACCTTACACCTGTCAGAATGGCTACCATCAACAAATCAACAAATGACAAGTGTTGGCGAGGATGTGGAGAAAAGGGATCCCTAGTACACTGCTGGTGGAAAAGCAGACTGGTGCAACCATTATGGAAAACAGCATGGCATTTCCTCAAAAAATTATATATGAAACTGCCATTTGACCCCATGATCCCACTTTTAGAACTATATCATAAGAAACCTGAAACACAAATCAGAAAGAATATATGCATCCCTATGTTTATAGCAGTACAATTTACAATAGCTAAGATTTGGAAACGGCCCAAGTGCCCATCAGTAGAAGAGTGGATAAAAAAGCTGTAGTATATTTGTACAATGGAAGACTATGCAGCAGTGAAAAAGAAGGATCTCTTACCCTCTGAGGCAGCATGCAGGGACCTGGAGAGTATTATACTAAGAAAAATAAGCCAGTCAGAGGAAGACGAGTATTGCATGATCTCACTTATATGAGGAATGTAATGAACAAAATAAACTGATGAACAAAATAGATCCAGAGACATAGAAGCATGGAACAAACTGTCAAATCTTATAGGGAAGGTGGGGGTGGATGGATGGTTGGGAAGTTATCAACCAAAGACCTTGAATGTATATATGCGTAACCCATAAACACAGAAAATAAGGTGGCGAAGACCTGGGGTGGGGGGCAGGCTTGAATAGGCCAATTGGAGAAAAATGGGGGCATCTGTAATACTTTCAACAACAAAGATTAAAAAAATAGTCAGTTAACTTAAGCAGAGAATAAGATGGTGGTTGTCAGGTCCTGGGGGCAAGGGCAAGTGGGCAGGTATTAATAAAATGGTACAAATTTTCAGTAACACAAGATTAATAAATCCTAGAGAACCATTATTCAACATAGTGCCTATAGTTAACAATACTGACTTGTATACTTAAATATCCGATGAGAAAGTGGATCTTATGTTAAGTGTTCTTACCACAAAATACTGATAAATAAAGCAAATGAGAGCAAACTTTTGTAGGTGATGTAAATGCCAATAGCATAAACTGTGATGATGATTTCATGAGTATATACTTATCTCCACACTTATTAAGTTGTATATATTCAATATGTATAGTTTTTCGTATAATAATTGTACCTTAATAAAATGGTATAAAAAGCACAAAATGTAGGAAAATTAGGCAAGACAAAAATGGCAACAAAGACCAAGGGCAAAAATAGAAAAGAAGCACAAATATGGTGAATATTAATCCAACTATATCAATAATTACTTTAAATTTCGATATTCTAACTATATAAATTTGAAGACAGAGACTGTCAGAGTATATCAGAAAAGACCCAACTATTTGTTTTCTATAAAAATCCTACTCAAATATAGAGACACATATAGATTACAAGTAAAGGATTGTAAAAATATAATCATGCTAATACTAACCCAAACAAAGCAAGTACAGCTATATTAATTTCCGAAAAAGCAGACTTCAGAGTAAGGAAAGTTATCAGGAACAAAGAAGGGCTTCACTTAATGACATAGAGGGCCAATAATCTAAAAAACCCATAACAAACCTTATTGTGTATATGCCTAATAACAGAGTGTCAAATGCCAAAGGCAAAAGTTGGTAAAACTGCAAGGAGAAACAGATGAATCCACTTATAGTTAGAACTCTATCAGAAATGAACTCTATCAGAAATGAACAGATTCTGAAGCAATAAATCAGTGAAGACATGGTTGAACTCAATTGCACCATCAATCAACTAGATATAATTGACTTCTATAGATGATTTCATAAAAAACAATAACAGATAACATATTTTTCTCAAGCTCACATAGAATATCAACAAGATAGACCACACTTTGGACTATAAAACATGCCTTAACAAATTTAAAGAAATATAAATCATATAATGTCTACTCTCAGATGACCACAATGGAATTAAATTAGAAATCAATAACATAAGGACTGATGGAAAATCTCCAAATACTTGGAGATTAAACAATACACTTCTAAATAACACTAAGAATAAATCTCAAGAGAAAGGTAAAAAATATTTTGAACTAAATGGAAAGAAAAATATAACATCAAGATTTGTGGGATGCAGGGAAAGCAGTGCTCAGAGGGAAATTTATAGCATTGAATGGATATATTGGAAAAGAATAAAGAACTAAAATCAATATCTTAAGCTTCCATCTTATGAAACTAGAAAAAGAAGAGCAAATTAAATCCCAAGTCAGCAGAAAAAATGAAATAATAAAAATTACAGAAGAAATAAATGGAAGTGAAAATAAGAAATTAATAGATAAATTCAACAAAAGCAAGAGCTAGTTTTCTGAAAAGAATAAGAAAATCAGTAACTCTAGCCAGGCTAACTAATCAAAACCCCAATCAAAATCCTAGCAACTTATTTTGTGGATATTGACAAACTTATTCTAAAATGTATAATAAGATGCAAAAGCCTAAGAAGAGCCACCTTAATATGAAGAACAGTCAGAGGATGGGTACTATCTGATTTCAAGACTTATTATAAATTATATTATATATATTAGTATAGTTAAGACAGTGGGATAGTGATGAAGGGATAGACAAATAAATCAATGGGACAGAAGAGAGAGCCCAGAAACAGACCTACATAAAATATAGTTAACTGATTTTTAGTGGAGGGGTAAGAGCAATACAATAGAGCAAAGACAGGCTTTTCAAGAAATGGTGCTGGAAAGACTGAGCATTCCAAATGATAGTGAGCATATGGAGCAACTGAAACTCTCATACGTTACTGGTAGGAATGTAAAAAGGTACAACCAGTTTGGAATATATTTTTGAAATTTCTGAAAAAGTTAAACATACTTACCATATGACCAAGGCATTTCACTCCTAAGAATTTACCCAAGAGAAACATTTTTTGACGAAAGATGTGTAAATGAAGGTTCTTCACAGCTTTATTTGTAGTAGCTTCAAACTGGAAATACCTAAATGTCCATCAACAAGTAAATGGGATAAACAAATTATTTTACATATCTATACAAAGGAATTACAACTTAGAAATAAAATGAAAAGGAACAGCTTGGCCTGCGTGGCTCAGTGGTTGAGCATCGACCTATGAACCAGGAGGTCATGGTTCATTTCCTGGGTTGTGGGCTCGATTCCCAGTGTGGGGCGTGCAGGAGGCAGCTGATCAATGATTCTCTCTCATTGTTGACATTTCTATCTCTCTCCCTTCCTCTCTGTAATCAATAAAAATATATTTTTAAAAAATAAAATAAACAATTGACACATGAAACAACACTATCTGGAATGAAAAATTCAAGCAAAAAAGAGTACACATTGTATAATTTCATTTATATAGAATTCCAGAAAATACAACATAATCCATAGTGATAGAAAGCAGATCAGTGGTAGCCTGAGGAAAGGGTTGAAGGGAGAGATGGATTACAAAGTGTCTCAAGGAAACTTTTGAGAATGATGGAAATATTTGTTATATTGATAATGGTTTTACATAGGTATATACACTGAGTGGACAGATTATTATGACCACCCCATCAGTACTTCGTTGGGCCACCTTTTGTCTACAATACTGCGGCAGTTCTTCTTGGCATTGACTCCATGAGATGTTGAAAGGTGATGAGGGGAATCTGACACCATGCCTGATGAATAGCACTGTCCAGTTCTGTGAGATTTGATGGTTGTGGAACCAGCTGCCTGATGGCTCTTTTAACTTTGTCCCACAAATGCTCAATTGGATTGAGATCTGGTGATTGTGGGGGCCACCTAAGCAAGGTAAAGTCTCCCTCATGTTCTTGAAACCACTCCTGCACAATACGAGCACCGTGGCATGACACATTATCTTGTTTCAAGAAGCCATCTCCATTGGGATCCACCATCAACATGATAGGATGAACTTGATAAGCAATGATACTTAGGTATGTTGTC
>NW_006294357.1:107210-112049 GCF_000327345.1 Myotis davidii | reverse complement strand
ATATATATATATCAAAACTGAGCAAATTTTATAGTTCTAATATGTGCATTTTATTGCAGTTCAATTGTACCTCAATAAAATTGTATCAAAAATTATAAAAAAAGAAATAGTGTTGAACAACAGGATATCCACAAGCAAAAAAAGAAAAAGGACTGTAGATAAACTATGGCTTTCAAAAAAATTAATTCAAAATGGATCACAGACCTAGATGTAAAGTGCAAAGTTATAAAACTTCCATACTGGGAGATGTATACACAGAAGACTGTGGGAATCCAGAAGCTGTGCCCCAAATGCCTTCCTAGGGGAACAGGTTAAAGAGGGTTTTCTGAAATGAGGTGACACCTGAAATTTGAAGGTGTACTACGTGAGAAGGTTAAAGAAGGACATGCCAGGAAAAGGTGATGGCATGAATAATGTTCTGGAGGTGCCAAAATCCTGTTTGCCAAGCTATAGGGCATTTGAAGCTTACAATAAGCTAACCAAGTATCCTCAGCAAATTCTTTTCTTATTCCTTACCAACATTTCATTCCACCTGTGCTCTAGCAAACTGATTGCTTTTTGTCCTTGTACAAGAAAGCTTACTTCCCGCTTCTATCCCTTGGCTTAGGCATTCCCTCTATTCAAAACGTCTTATTTTATTACCCCTCCATATAATTTCTCATTTTTCACTTTTTAAATAACATTGTCTCAAGCTTTCATCATCTAGTCCTAATTAATGCCAACCAACTCTTACCATTTCTTACCCAGTTTCATTTCAGCACTTTTTGATATGGGTGAAGTGGATACACATGAGTCCTTATTCAAGTTGTGATAATTTTACATGAGTACTTATCCAAGTTGTGATAATTTTAGGTTGATGGTCCTTAAGAAACTTCCTTAATGTCATAATTACTAACTTAATGGATACACACCTCTGAGAAAGTGTTGGTGAGACTCTAAAGAGGTCAAAGATGTGAGGTGCTTAGCACATTGCCTGGCACTGAATCCCAAATAAGCAGCCTTTATGATTGTTGTCATTGTTGATTATTGTTCTCAAATTGTTTCAAATGCATATGTTTAAGCTTTCCAGGTTATTTCTCAGCCTTTAAAAGCAGGACTCAGTCTTTCTTCATCATGCTTCACACTGTTTTATGCAAATATGTACTCAATAAATTTTAATTTATTGCTTGCTTAGCTGATCTGATTGGTTAAATTCAATATTCTGTTTCTAATGACATATTTTTCAAGAATTTAACCCAATGTTTAATTTTACTGATGGATGGAAATCTTTCATTTGAATTGAGAGCAAATCAAACATGAATTTATTACATGCCCATCATTAAGTTAGGTGATGTTCAGGGATGCAGATATTAATGACAATAATTACTGGGCAAAAAGTATGACCCCCATTGAAAAATAAAGAAATTAAGGCTCAAAGAGGTTAAAATGTTACCCATCATCTCATATCCCATAGCTAATGAGAAGTGGAACTAGAACCAGAAGCCAAACCTTCTGCCCTGTAGTTCTGTGCTCTTCACACATCCACATGACCTTTCTAGAACCCTTTCATGGCCCCCTGGAAGCTTCCAGTCTGGTGAGAAAATAAGACCCTTGCAGAGGAGAGCAAAAAAAAAAAAAAAAAAACTGAGTGCCTTACTCTTTCACATCAGTTACAGATTGTCAGAGAACTATAATACTCAGAAGGTTCATTGTGCATCTTATTTGCCCACGCTACTTCCTTAGTGCTGTCACTCACTCAGGGGTCTCCAAGGATACAGTGCACATTCTGGCAGTTAGCTCTTGGAACCTACACCTTGATATTTTTACAAAAGATTACAATGCTAGGTTCATTTCCTCATATTTGAGGTATTGTTTTATATAAATCGTTTTGGCACTTTGGATCATGGGTAAATAAAAAAGGGGCCCAGTTTCCCCAAATCATGATGCTCCAGAGTTTGAGGACTGAAAACAGAAAGTATGAAGAAATACAGCTTTTGTCTTTACTGACAATTACAAAATCTGAGGTCATATTAAATAAACAATCTACTGAGCATCTAGTAATTATCTCCATCCACCACATGGTATTTCTCCTGATTGAAAGACAATGGTGGGAGTGAGGAAGCAAAGTTGAGGTGAGAAGGATGTTGTTGTAGACACAGTAATAAGCATAAACTCCAAATTTGAATACACATTCTGCCTTTCCCTGGCATTGTGAATTTGGGCAGGTAATTTGCCTCTATGATTTTTAGTTTCTTTTATCTGTAAAAATGCTAGCTCTTTTTACTTTGGGGGACTAAAACAGGGGCAGCCACAGAGTGAGACAGAGGTTAAGTTTAGTAGCCAGTGAAGGTAAAAACAAATAATGATGGTAAGGGGGTGGGGAGCTTAGAAAGGCAAATGACAAATAGCTCCACAGTTAACAGAGAAAAACGCAGAAGAGACAGTTATATTAGGCTAGAAGCAGGCCACTGAGAACATCTGAGTAGTTTCCATGGAGTGCTGAAGAGAAGAACCAGATTGAATGAGCTTGAGAAAGGGAAGGGTGCTAGAAAAACAAGACAATGAGATTTCTCATCCCTCCAGCTGTGAAAGGTGAGTCCTGGGAGTATAGTGGCTTCTTGGTGTTCTGATGACCATGCACTGGGGAAGATGGAAGATTTCTTGCTTCCCAGTGCCATTTACTAGATTTTATCTAATTTTCCCTTCAGAATGTCCATTTCTTTTTTTCCTATTCTCTTAAAAAACATTTATTGAATTTATTGGGGGTGACAGTTAATAAATTTTATAGGTTTCAGGCTTACAATTCTACAATACATCATCTGTATATTGTATTGTGTGTTTACCACCCCAAGTCAAATCTCATTCCATCATCTATCCCCCATTTACCCTCTTCTCCCTTCCCCCTGCCACTTTCCCTCTGGTAATCATGATACTGTTGTCTGTGTTTCTTTACCTGAAAAATATAAAACATTCATTATTAATTTAATAGGTTTTAGAATATTGAAGGTGACATGCATGTATAATACCCGGCCTCTAGAATGATATATGATAGCTGCTATTATTGTATTATTATTATGCTTTAGGTTCAGTGGTTCTCAACCTTCCTAATGCCGTGACCCTTTAATACAGTTCCTCATGTTGTGGTGACCCCCAATTTCATTGTTACAAATTGAACATAATTAAAGCATAGTTATTAATCACAAAACAATATGTAATTATATTTGTGTTTTCTGATGGTCTTAGGCGACCCCTGTGAAAGGGTCGTTCGACCCCAAAGGGATCGCGACCCACAGTTTGAGAACCGCTGCTTTAGAGCTTTAGAAGGACAAGTTAATTAGAAATGGCTAGAGGTGTGAGTGTATCAAAGGTGGGGCATCCAGTAGTCTGGCATTCAAAACTGTGCCAAATTCTGTGCTGTTGGGCATATAGTAAGAAGCAAGAAATAATGTTTCTTCCCTTATGGATCTTATGAACTAGTTGGGGGAGTAATGTCAAGGGGGCTGTGGTGAGTGTTAGGATAGGGAAGACAAAGGGTGCCATGGACCTAATGTGATCCACATGGTTAGTGAAGAAACTAAGATTCTTTTTTGCCCTCCCACAAAGCCCCACACCAAACTTATCATCATTTTTGGAAGAGAAACTCTGGGTCCACGAAGTGATGTTGATTCTATCTGTGCCCCCTAGAGTAGTACTCTATCATATCCATGGATTTAGAAATTCTTTCATTGGCAGATATAGTTAACTGGCCTTGGAGGAAGAAGCCAGATATAGCTCAACCTGCTTAATTTTTAAACAAATAAATTCAAATGCAAATGCTCTAAGCAGAGTCTCTGTAACTTACTATAAATAAAATCTCTATAATAACATTATGAAGACTTTCATAAGAAATGATTAGAGAAATTCCATTTTTATGTCAGCAAACACAATTTAACCACTTAACAGCTAAACTTCTTAAGATTCATAGCTGACTAGGGAGCAATTAGGACTGGATTTTAATGAATACATATGAACTCAGGGGTTTCTGCCAGGAAGAAAGGCTAAGTTAGTAAATAGTGGAAATAGCTTTTAGATTTAATTTAGAATATTACTTAGACACTTCTTGGAATAAAACACAATTAAACAAATCCTTAACTTATGCACTAATTACAACATTCTATATTCATCTTCTCTTTCACAACACCCTCATCATTCAGTTTGACAAACAAACTGCATTGGGAGGAGGTGGGGGAGAAACTACAGATTTTTAAATGGCCATTAAACAGTTAAACCTATCAGCCATTCAACAGAAATAGGAACCCTCAATGCAAACTGAATTGATTAACTTGAATGTTCTGATGAACTCTGGCAATTTGGAATTTAGCACCTGTAGCATCTGCATCTAAAGGGGAAGGGGATTTTTTTTCCTGGAGAAACCAAGATGGCGGCATAGGTTAATGCCAGAGATTGCTGCCTCGAACAACCAATTCAAATTACACCTAAAAGACGGAACGGACATCATCCAGAACCACAGGAAGGCTGGCTGAGTGGAAATTCTACAACTAGGAGGAAAGAGAATATTATACCCAGACTCAGAGGAGGCGCAGTGCTGAAGTGAAACACTCAGGTGCGGAGTGCGCGCGGAGCGGGCTGGTGGAGGAGGGCGCGGTTGTTGTTTTCAATTAGGAGGGAGCTTCAGACTCTGAGCTCCAGAGCTGGGTGAGTCTCTTGGGACCCAGACTCAAACGGGAGAAGCGGGACTGTCTGGCTTCGGTTGGAACTCGAAGGCAGCTTTCTCTCGGAGGTTTGCAGCAGTTGCTGGGACTCGGTGAGGCAGAGCCCCTATGGACGGAACTGAGAGCAGCCATAACTGCTCATTCCGCC
>NW_006294357.1:104129-106230 GCF_000327345.1 Myotis davidii | reverse complement strand
AGAGGGGACATAGAAAGGGAATGGACTGACTATTCTTGGGGGGGAAGGGGTGTGGGGTGAGGGAAGAGATTGGACAATAATCGTGCACCTATGGATGAGGACAGTGGATGGGGAGTGAGGGCGGAGGATGGGGTGGGAACTGGGAGGAGGGGAGTTATGGGGGAAAAAGAGAAACAAATGTAATAATCTGAACAATAAAGATTTAATTAAAAAAAATAAAGGGGGAGGGACTAAAAGGGAAAAGCCTGTGCAATGAATGGATCTTGTACTTGCCCACTTTTCAAGGTCATAAATCCCCCCTCTTCAATTGCTTGGAATTTCTGTAACCCATGATTGTCAGCTCTTAACCCCACTGGCTATTTTAAGACCCCCATAGTTTGCAAAGTTCCATACCTAATTCTTTCTGGGAGTCTTTATGGATTCCATTCCTTAGAAAAACAGTTTAGGTTTGTGTTTCATTTTAGACACTCTACGAGGCAAAGATGGAGTCTGAATGGCAAGATAGTTATTCAGAGTAATGCCCATGTAAAATCAAGGGGAGGAGGGGCTAGAATAGGCAAGGACAGCCTTCAGCTAACACTGCTGATCTAGCACCTATGAAAAGAGGGGGCAAGAATGGAAGTATGGTTATGAAGAGCTTCAAACATTGGTATAGTTGGGAGAAAGTCTTGGCCCACCCAACAGGAACCTCTAGCACCAAGATTTTCCGTACAAGAGGTCCACATTGGGCAGAACTTGCCAGGGCCTAATACCGCCTAACATTTTCAGTCACTAACGGTGGGCAGCCTGGGAAGAGCATTGCCTCAGTTCAAATACTGAAGCACAGCCCTATGCTCTGCTAACTCACTCCTTTCAGAATCAACCATTGCTTCCTGGAGGGAGAACCCAGTGGCTCACCTCCTTGGTGCCACAGGTATAAATCTCAGGATTTGGTGTTTTAAATGACACTTGAAAAAGAATATTGCCAGTGGCTTTAATACTTGGTGGGTGTATTAGAATTCAGAACAAGGCCTGTGAAGGCAAATTGTCCACTGGGAAAATTCTGCCATAGCCAATTGTACTGAATGTAGAGTCCTTCGTTGAGATTTTAAGAGGATTACGTAATACTATATAATAAAAACCTAATATGGTAATTGTCCAACCATTCGTTCGACTGTTTGAACAGTTGCTATGACACACACTGACAACCAGGGGGCAGATGCTACAACTGGTAGGTTAGCTTGCTGCTGGAGTCCAACTGATGGGGACTGGGTGAGATGGGCCAGACACTCCCTGGATGACTCTGTGTACTGGGTTGGTTTCAGCCTGATCCTCACAGGCCAGGCGGGGGGACCCCACTGGTGTACAAATCAGTGCACTGAGCCTCTAGTAAGTATATAAATTAAAAATCTCAGGAGAGGACAAAATGGCGACCAGCAGGAAGGTAGGGAGGGAGAGAGTGTGAGAGCGCAAGGAAGTGATAGAGGAGTGTGTGGACCTGTGTGGTGTGTGTGTATGAGCTAGGGACAGTTAGATTCTGCAGGTCTTCTAAGGGGCTGCTAAACCAGGCAGTCTTAGGCAGCGGAGTCCCGCTCCCTGCGCGGACACTCCTGGGCAGCCAGCACGGACACAGTGAGCACGCCATCTTGGGAAACAGAGCTGCTTGAGATTAGGATCCTGGCCTCATCACCACCCAGTCTGATCTCAGATGCATACCAGGACCCTGCAGCCACTGGGGACAGAGACCTGTGACCACAGCTACAGACCTGTGGACACCAAAAGTTCAGAAATCCCTGCAGCAGATCCCTGAGTAACAGAGCCTATCCCCCCTTCCTGCAGGCTCGCGGGCAGTGCCAGAGTAACTAACTGATAGACCCACGCCTTGCCGGGGCCTCAGTGCCACAGGAACTTTAGCCTGGACGTGCCCGGGCACCTTGGAACTGATCCCGCATAGGGCTGACTTCAGGAGTCCTGGGCTGGGAGCAAACGCACGAACCCCAGGAACTGATCCTACGCACACTGCTGGCTTCAGAGCCTTGGGCTGGAAGCAATTGTGGGAACACCGGGAATTTGTCCCACATAGCACAGGTCCAGGGACCCTGATTCTCTGGGCAGGAGGTAG
>NW_006294357.1:100820-102276 GCF_000327345.1 Myotis davidii | reverse complement strand
GGAAGTTTATAGCTCTACAGGCCTATCTCAAAAAACAAGAAAAAATGGTAATAAATCATCTAAATCTACAGCTCAAAGAATTAGAAACAGAGCAACAAGAAAAGCCCAGAGTGAGCAGAAGAAAGGAGATAATAAAGATTAGAGCAGACTGTTGGAGGAGCTGGCCCAGAAGCAGGAGGACCTGCGGAACCAGAAGGCTGCCTCCCAGAGCCGGGTCCCGGAGCCCCAGGTGCCCTCCAGCAGCAAACACCGAAGGAGCTCCGTGTGTCTGAGCAGACGAGAGAAGATCTCCCTCCAGGACTTGTCCAAGGAGCGCCGGCCTGGGGGGGCAGGGGGACCCCTCATCTGGGATGATGACGACGAGCGAGAGGAAGGCCCCACAGAGCCACCCCCTGCAGAAACCAGGACCCTCAATGGAGTGTCCTCCCCACCACCCCCCAGCCCTAAAGGCCCCTCAACCTCCGAGGAGGTCCCCTTCTCTAGGCGCTTTGGCCTCCAGAAGACAGACAGGGGGCGGAGGGTGCCCCTGGGGCTGGGCTTCAGCGCTCAGCTTCCTCCTCACTGCTGGAAGGGACCGCCACTCAGGCCAAGGAGCCCCGTCTTGCCAGAATCACCCCCACTCCCTCCTGGAAGGTGCCAGAGCCCTCTTGCCCGGAGCCTGAAGCCCCAGGGAAGCCAGCTGTCCCTGCCGCCTCCACAGCGCCCCCAGCGGACTCTCGGGACCGCCGGAGGTCCTACCAGATGCCTGTGCGCGAGGAGGAGTCAGAATCCCAGTGGAAAGCTCGCTCTCGCCTCATGTGCCAGTCTCGGAGGTCCACACAGGGCATGACTCTGACAGACCCGAAGGAAGCAGAGAAGGTGGCAGGGAAGGCTCCAGAGCTGGAGAAGTCATGCACACAGAGCCTGGACCCTTCCTGGCAGCCCCGAGTCCCTGGGGTTGAGAATTCTGATGGCCCTGCCCAGAGAGTAGAGGGGCCTGACAGGCAGGGACAGGGACCACAGGCCTCCAGGGAGCACCTCAGAGTTGGCAAGGAGAGGAGAGGGCCTGCGGAGTGGGAGGAAGCCAAGCCCGCGGACATCAGCCCAGAATCCAGCACCCCCAAGGCCAGCCCTTCCCCCCGGAGGCCGCCCGCCCTCAACCCGGAACCCAAACCAGAATCGGAGCCGGATGATGGCGGCTTCAGGAAGCTCTACGCAGAGCTGCGCGTTGAGAACAAGAGACTTCGTGAGGCCCTGACGGAGACCACGCTGCGGCTGGCGCAGCTCAAGGTGGAGCTGGAGTGCGCCATGCAGAGGCAGGAGTGCTTTGCAGAGAGGCCGGCCCTCTTGGAGCTGGAGAGATTCGAGCGCGGGGCCCTGGAGCACAAGGCCGCTGAGCTGGAAGAGAAGCTGAAGGGCCTGTCCAACCTCCGGGCTGACAACCAGCGCCTCAAGGACGAGAACGCGGCCCTGATCA
>NW_006294357.1:96278-97758 GCF_000327345.1 Myotis davidii | reverse complement strand
CAGGAAGGCCAGGGGGGGTTGGGGGGCAGGAGGGAGGGGGGTAAGAGATCAACCTAAGGACTTATATGCATGCATATAAGCATAACCAATGGTCATAAGACTAGGGGGGTAGGGGAGGCCAGGAGATTGTCAAGGGCGGGGGAAAAAAGGAGACATATGTAATACTCTTTGTAATACTTTAAGCAATAAAAAAAATAAAAACCTCAGGAAAAACTGAAATATTTCTTTTACAATGGAGGGAAAAGGGAACATCTGTAATACTTTCAGCAGTAAAGATAAATTAAAAAACAACAACACTGGATTTGAATCCTCAGACATACAGAAATGCTTATAATATGCCAAACAGCAATCTTTACAATTTAACTAGAAGGGATCAGTCTGCTAAAAAATAGATAAGATTGCTATGACTCCAAGTTTTGTCGTGGAATACAGTATGGAGTTTCCTCAAAAAATTAAGAATGGAACTGCCTTTTGACTCAGTGATTCCACTTCTGGGAATATATCCCAAGAATCCAGAAACACCGATCAGAAAGAATATATGCATCTCTATGTTTATTGCAACATTATTTACAATAGCCATGCTCTGGAAATATCCCAAGGGCCCATCAGCAGATGAGTGGATTAAAAAGCTATGGTACGTTTACACGATGGAATACTATGCAGCTATGAAAGAAGAAGAAACTTTTACTCTTTGCAACAGCATGGATGGACCTGGAGAGTATTATGCTACATTAGTGAAATAAGTCAGTCAGAGAAGACAAATACCATATGATCTCACTAATATGTGGATTCTAATGGAAAAAACAAAAACAAAAAAACTGACCAACAAAATGAAACCAGATGCATGGATACATGGGACAGACTGGCTGGTGCTCAAGGGGAGGGGGTGGAGTGACTGGATAACGAAGGTGAAGGGATTAGTTAAAGAACATATATGCATATCCTGTGGACACAGACAATAGTTTGGTGAAGATCAAGGGAGGGGGAGAGAGGTGTGGCTAGAGGTGGGCAAAGGGTGGGAAAAAGAGGGACAGGGACACCTGCAATTATATCAACATTAAAATTTTTAAATTAAATATAGGTAAGAGTGTAAAAGACTTTTCCTTACTTATGAAAATGTCAAGTCTGATTTATATGACGGGGTTATTGAGTGTCTAGGTTGTTTGTAGTGCTTTAATTTTTAAAATGCGTATTTTCTCTGAATCCCTATGTGTAATCAGGCACAAGTTTATTTTTCTCAAACTTAGTGGGAAGTGTACATTGATCAGCAGGTATACCATACTCCCTATGATTTATCACTTGTAATCCTCAAGACAGCCTGAGGTGTTAGATACTGTCCTGATGCCCATTTTATGGACACAGAAACTGAGAATGAAACTTTAAGTAGATCGCTTAGCTTTTTTCCTGGTGGACCGTGGCAGGATCTAGGTCTGTTAGATTCTGCAGAATGCATGCCCAAACACTATATACCACATTGCTT
>NW_006294357.1:94099-96166 GCF_000327345.1 Myotis davidii | reverse complement strand
CTGATAGTATCCACAATAACCTGTGTCTTAAAAAATGACCATTTACTCTCCTATTATTGATTTTCAGTGGGCTTATTTGTTCATTAAAATGAGCAAATTATAGCCTGGTTAACTCCCTTAAGAAGGAACTCTTACCATTTGCAACGGCATGGATGGAACTGGAGAGCATTATGCTAAGTGAAATAAGCCAGTCAATGAAGGAAAAATACCACATGATCTCACTCATTCATGGATAATAGAGACCATTATAAACTTTTGAACAATAATAGATACAGAGGCAGAGCTGCCTCAAACAGATTGTCAAACTGCAGCGGGAAGGCCAGGGAGGGTTGGTGGGGCAGGAGGTAGGGGGGTAAGAGATCAACCAAAGGACTTGTATGCATGCATATAAGCATAACCAATGGACATAAGACACTGGGGAATAGGGGAGGCTAGGGGACTGTCTAGGGCGGGGGGAAAAATGGACACATATGTAATACCCTTTGTAATACTGTAAGCAATAAAAAAAAAACCTCCCTTAAATTGTATACCAAGTTCTGTGTTGAAGGGGACTTTTCTGGGGAGTCTATAGATTTAATCAAATGCTCAAAGAGAATAGCTTATTGAGTTATTTAGATTACAATTGTTTAGAAATTTTTTGGTTACCTTTCTGTTGTTGATTCTAGTTTTATTTCATTATGGTTGGACAATACACATTGCATAATTTCAGTTCGTTTAAATTTGTTGAGGTTTGTTTTATGGCTCAGGATGTGGCCTATCTTGGTATTTGTTCTACGAGCAATTAAAAATAATGTATAGAAGTTTTTTTATTTTGATGTAGTTCCATTTGTTTATTTTCTCATTAATTTCCATTGCTTTAGGAGCTATATCGGTCAAGATATTGCTACGACCAAAGTCTGATTTTTGCTGCCTATGGATTCTTCTAAGGTTTTTATGGTTTCCTATCTGACGTTTAAGTCCTTTATCCATTTTGAGTTTATTTTTGTGATGGTGTGAGTTGGTGGTTTAGTTTCATTTTTTTGCATCTATCTGTCCAATTTTTCCAACACCATTTATTGAAGCGATTGTCTTGACTCCATTGTATGCCCTTGTCTCATTTGTCAAATATTAATTGAGCATAGTGGTTTGGGTCGATTTCTGGGTTCTCTATTCTATTCTATTGATCTATATGTCTGTTCTTGTGCCAGTACCAGGCAGCTTATACCATACACAAAAACTCAAAGTGGATAAAGGACTTCAACTTAAGACAGGAAGCCATAAAAATACTAGATGAATCCATAGGCAGCAAAATCTCAGACATATGCCAAAGCAATTTCTTCACCGATACAGCTCCTAGGGCAAAACAAAAGGAAGATAAACAATCCAATCAAAAAATTGGCAAAGGACCTAAATAGACACTTTTCAAAGGAGGATATGCAGAAGGCCAAGAGACATGAAAACATGCTCAAAGTCACTAATCATCTGAGAGATGCAAATCAAAATGATAATGAGGTACCATCTAATACATGTCAGAATGGCTATCATCAACAAATGAACAAATGACAAGTGCTGCCAAGGATGTGGAAAAAAAGGAGTCCTCTTGCACTACTGGTGGGAATGCAGACTGGTTCAGCCACTGTGTAAAACAGTATGGAGTTTCCACAAAAAATTAAAAATGGAACTCCCATTTGAACCAGTAATTCCGCTGCTAGGAATATATCCTAAGAAATCAGAAACAGCAATCAGAAAGGACATATGCGCCCCTATGTTCATAGCAGCACAATTTACAATAGCTAAGATTTGGAAACAGCCTAAGTGCCCATCAGCAGAAGAGTGGATTAGAAAAATGTGGTACATCTACACAATGGAATACTACGCTGCTGTAAAAAAGAAGGAATTTGCAACAGCATGGATGGACATGGAGAGCACTATGCTAAACGAAATAAGCCAGTCAGAGAAAGATAAATATCACATGATCTCGCTCATTTGTTGAATATAATGCACAACATAAACTGATGAACAAAAATAGAACCAGAGACATAGGAGGATCGAACAGACTGTCCAATCTATGAGGGAAGTCTGGAAGTA
>NW_006294357.1:92069-93584 GCF_000327345.1 Myotis davidii | reverse complement strand
TGCCCCCCTCCCATCTGGCAAATGTCAAAATGTTCTCTGCGTCTATGAATCTGTTTCTGTTCTGCTTGTTTGTTTATTTTGTTTTTTAGATTCCACATAGAAGGGAAACTATATGACATTTGTCTTTCTCTGTCTGACTTAAGTCAGCAGCACAAAACCACCTAGATCCACCCATGTTGTTGCAGATGACAAGATTTTATTCTTTTTTGAGATCAACCAGGACTTGTATTCATTCATATAAGCATAACCAATAGACACAGAAACTATGGGAGTGAGGGCATGTGCTGGGGGGGCGGGGGGGCAGGGAGAGGTCAATGGGGGAAAAAGGAGCTATAGGTAATACTATATGTAATATTTTAAACAATTAAGAATTAAAAAAATAATAATGTATATATGCTGTTGCTGAGTAGAGTGCTCTACAAATGTTGGTTAGATCCTTTTGCTTGATGGTGTTGATTTCTACTATATGCTAAGTGATTTTTAAAATCTAGATTTTCTATTAGTTGTTGAGAGGGCATGTTGAATTCTCCAACTTTAATTGTGGATTTGTCTATTTTTTTTTTCAGATCTATCAGTTTTGGCCTTATCTGTTTTGCAGCTCTGTTGTTTGGTGTATATACATTTATGACTGCTATGCCCTCATTGTGGATTGATCCTATTTTCATTATATACTTTCTGTCTCAGGTAGTTTTTTGCTGTCAAGGCTACTTTATCTGATATTAATATAGTCACTTCTGCTTTCATTTGTATGATGTATTTTTTATGCTTTCAGTTTCAATGTGTCTATATCATTATGTTTGAAGTGAGCACCTTTGGGTAGTCTATAGTTGGGTAATATTTTTAAACACATTCTGCCAAGGTCTGTCTTTTAATTGGTGTACTTAAGACATTTCACATTTAATGTAATTATTAATATTTCAGGGTTTAAGTCTGCCATTTTATTTTTTTTGTTGGTCCTTTTTGCTTTTCATCTGTATTATCTTTTTCCTGCCTTCCTGTTTGTTACTTGGACATTTTCATTTATCATTACTGTTTTTGAATGTATCTTATCTCTTTATATAGATTTAAAAAATATTGCTCCAGATATTATATATACACATAACATTATATTCTGTTAGTGTCATCATTTACCCATCAGAGTGAAATATAGAGACCATACCTCTCTTTTATATCTCTTTACCCTGCCCTAATTATCATATAATAATCTTAAATACAGGGTTGGGCAAAAGTAGGTTTATAGTAATGAGTATATGAAATACAGTTTATTATTGTATTATTAATTATTGTATTATTTTCCATATGAATAACTATAAACCCACTTTTGTCCCACCCTGTATTTCCTCTACCTATTTAGAATCACAGCAGACAGTGTTATAATTTTGCTTCAACCAGCAATATAATTTAGAAAAATCAAAGGGAGAAGAAAAGGTTTTGTTTTCATCCCTACAGGTACTCAGGGATCAGGACAATAGGAAGAAAATGCTGGGAGAAGGAAGGATGTTAAAAGTAAACACT
>NW_006294357.1:85932-92011 GCF_000327345.1 Myotis davidii | reverse complement strand
GCAGGTAAAACCTATTAGGAGGTTGTAAGGGGATTTTATTTTTCTATCAAATGCCAGGTACTTTTGGTATGTTACCTCATTAAACATCACAATGACTTTGCAGGGTTGGAATTATAATTCTCATTTTACAGAAGAAGAAACAGGAGTATAAAGTTTAGGTGACTTGCCTAAGATCTCATAGATAATAGATGGAAGGGGCCACATACAGACCCAGATCTGTCTGGCTCCCAAGCCCAGTTCTTAACAACTGCATATGCACTTTTCCCCCTTTTTCCTCCAACAGAATATGAGTCATTTCCCTGACAGGCATTGGGTTCATGGAGATAGTTTCAAAGAAAGGATGGTGGGCTTTGCAGGGCCAGCCTAGAAGCCCCTCAACTATAGACTTTATTGTCTTTGTGGAAAAACACATTCTAGATACAAACAACTGACTTTGAATGACCCTTTAAAATACAACCCATTTATAATATTAGAGCAGCTTGTATTTTTCAACCATACCCAAGTGCTTCTCTCTCTTTCTTTCTCTCAAGGCTGCATTTTTGTGTAGCTTAAAGAGACAATCAAATTAGCAATCTCTTCATTTCTCTTTCAGGTAATGAGCCAATATTTTCCTTCAGGCATATTCAAGTTCTTAGGACTATTGCAATCATTTTTAAGCTATTTCATTTGGTCAAGAAACAGTTTTGGTTACATTCTGTGATGCAGCCTAATAATGGGAGTTTAAATGATTCAATTATCACAATAAAAGGGACTTCAGGGGTACATTTAAATGTGGCCTGTGCTAAAGTGGCTGAGGCCTCATTAGAGCTAGGGCCATAAGGAATTGTGTTTTTCATTTCTAAAGACAAAAATACACTTTCCCCCTTGGTCTTATATGCAAGTACCTCCCAACACTTATACACAGCCGGGGAATGAGAAGCCAGACAATTGCAGTGCAATTGGGCATAGGAACCAAAACCTATCAAAATCTGATGGGCTGTACTTTTATTCCAGTCATGATGAAAAAACACTCCAACAATATCAAAGCTGTATCAAATTGGTTATATAAATGCAAATCCAAGGGCTCTCATTCTGTGAGCAAAGGTCACCCACTGGGATGCAACATAGACACACAGAGGTCACTGTCTACTTATAAGAGCACTCAGGTTTACATGAGACAGAAATCCAGGCTCTATGGTTTTACTTCATATCTAGATAATGCAATATGGTCACACATGTCCTGAATACTGTTGTGGAGTTACTATTGACAGTTTTATAGTTATAAAAAATCTAGAGGCCTGGTGCATGAAATTCGTGCATGGGGGGAGGGGGAGTTCCTTAGCTGGGCCCACACCCTCTCCAATCCAGGACCCCTTGGGGGATGTATGACTGCCAGTTTAGGCCTGATTCCTCTTGTCGGGCCTAAACCGGCAGTTGGACATCCCTCTCACAAACTGGGACTGCTGGCTCCTTAGGCATGATCCTGCACTGGCAGTTGGACACCCCTCTCACAATCCGGGACCTCTAGCTCCTATCTGCTCTCCTGCCTGCCTACCTGATCACCATTATCCACCTCTGCCTGCCTGCCTGATCTCCCCTAATTACCTCTGCCTGCCTGCCTGATCACACTAACTGCTCTCCCCTGCTGACCTCATCCCCCCTAACTGCTCTACTTTACCTGCCTGATCTCCCCTAATTACCTCTGCCTACCTGCCTGATCACCCTAACTGCTCTCTCCTGCCAGTCTGATCCCCCTAACTTCCCTCCCTTGCCAGCCTGATCACCCCTAACTGCCTCTGCCCTGGCCCCACCACTGTGGCTTTGTCAGGAAGATTTTCTGGAAGATGTCCAGTCTAATTAACATATTGCCCTTTTATTAGTATAGATAACTAAAATTGTTATTAACCTAGTGGACCTTGAGAATATTATGCTAAGCAAAATAACTCAGTCAGAAAAAGCTTAGAACCATATAATTTCATTCATATGTGGGATATAAAACTGAATCTCATAGATAGAGACAACAGTATGGTGGTTACCAGAGGGAAGGGGTGGGGTAGTAAAGGGTAAAGAGGGCCAAATACATGGTGACAAAAGATGATTTGACTTTGGGTGGTGGGCACACAGTGCAAACTACATATCATGTATCATAGAAATCTACACTTGAACCTATTTAATCTTATTAACCACTGACACCCCCATAAATTTAATTAAAAAACTAAAATTGTTACTAACCTGTTGTCTTTTAGAGAAAGTTGGAAGAACTTAGAGCACGATGGAAAAGAGTGGAGAATAGAGAATAAATCTAGAGGGGCAAAGAGAACATATTCAGCACAATATTAATTTTCTGATCATTTTGGCCACATATGCTGATCACCCATATGTCTGACTGCTTATCACCTCATATTTTATATGTAAAATAAAATTAAAATACTCTGAGGAAGAAGAAAGCAAACACATATACAATATCACCATTAATATTTTAGTACTTATTCTTTCATAAATCTGTCTCTTTTCATGAACACAAACACCCTAAATATATATTTACATATATATTTTTACATAAATATAAGTACTTTCTCTTTACATAAATATATGCCCATACTCATATAATCATATACAAACATGCATGCACACGAAAAGTTTTCTTGGTTATTATTTTTGAGAAATGGAGTCATATACATAGATTTCTGCATCTTGCTTTACTCACTTCAATATCCTGTGGAAGTCTCTCCAAGTCCACTAATATAATTCTTATCCTCTCTATCTCTCTGTTTCTGTCTGTCTCTCTATCACTTTCTCTCTCTCATGCATGCAAATACTTCATGGTGTAGATGTATATGTACATAAATTTATTCTATAATTTCTCTATTTGTTGACATTTGTTTTACAAATGCCACTGAGAACAACATCCTTGCCTGTGTATCATTATGTACTGGTCCTTTATATTCATGTTATCTTTTCTGAGAAGTGGAATTGTTGAGTAGAAGGGCATGTACATTTAAAATTTTATAGCTACTGCCAGATTGTTTCATCAAAAGACCTTAGTGATGTATTTTTATTTTTTAATTGTTTTATTGCTTAAAGTATTACAAAGAGTATTATATATGTCTCCTTCCCCCCCCTGACCCTAGTGATTTATATTTCAACTAACACATATAAGAAAATTGATGTTGTCATACTTTAAATTGTTGCCAATCTAATGAACATACTATGTCAGTGTTACATTATTTCTCATTGCTCTGACTACTAGTGAGTTTGAACATTTTTCCATGTTTGTTGGTCCTTTGGATTTTCTGTTCTCTAAATTTGCTATTCATATATTTTGCCCATGTTTTATGAAATTGTTTGCCTTGTTCTTTTCAGTTTTTAAGAGAGCTTCCTGCAAATGATGTCATAAACTTATTTGTCATTCTTGTTATAGATATCTTCTAAATCTATGATTTGCCTACAATATGTGCTTTTATATTGGGTTAGGTCTGCATGTAGCCACTCTTAATTAATCTGGTATTTTGATTCTTTGCATTTTATAACATGTTTACAGGCTGTTTTTCTTTAAGAACACATTCTGATGGATTTGCGTTAGAATTTTCTGATTCAGTGGAAGCTTGCTCTAAAGCATACATTTTGCATGATGATTTCTAAGTCTGTCTTCCTTTGCAAGCTAATTCACTGCATTAGTTGAGTATGTGTTAGGCTAAATGTAAGACACCCAAAATGAAAGGGTCTTAAGCAGGAGAGTTTTGTTCTCTCATACATAAAAGTCTGAGCTGTACCTCGCTCTGGTGGTTCTGTCCAGTGCCCAGATTCCTTCCTTCTTTTTGTGTAGCTTTTCCAAGAATGTTTCATCATGCTCATGACGATGTCTCCATTCCTGCAATCAGAAAGGAGAAAAAGAAGATAAGAGGAACTTTTTTTCTTTAAGGGCACAAACTGGAAATGGCAAAAATCATTTATGTTCCCGTTCAATGAGTCAGAGCTTTATTACATGGCCTTACTTAGCTACAAAATGGGCTGGGAAATGTCATTTTATGCTGACTGGCCATGTATCTAAGAGAAAATTAGAGATTTGCTATAGGATCAGAGATGAGCTAGCAGTGTCTGCACATTCATCAAGCCCTACCTTAGAATATCTCAACATCTAAGAGAGAAACATTCCTAATCATGATTCTCTACCACTTTCTGGCTTCCTCCATTATCTATTATAGCTCATCCCCTCTCTTTTGCATAATTGATAACAGGTTATCTTAAGAAAAATATGTAGAGATTGCAGAAGCAAATATGGTTATTTAATCACTTATATGTGGTATATAAAACTGAAACTAACAAATGAACAAACAAGAAAAACAAACAAAAACTTATAGGCACAGACAACAATCTGGTGTTTACCAGAGGGAAGAAAGTGGGGGGTGTAGGAAAGGGTAAAATAGGTCAAATATATGGTGATGAAAGATTTGACTTTGGGTGGTGGGCACATAATGTAATATACAGATGATGTATCATAGAATTGTATACTTGAAACTTATATAACCTAACCAATGTCACACCAATGAATTTAATTAAAGAAAAAAATTTTATTATAGCAACTCTAAAATATACAGAAGTGTATTGAATAGTATAATGAACCCCCACATACCTATTATCTAGCTTCAATAACTATCAACTCACATCCAATCTTGTTTTACCTGTAAGTTATTCACTCACTTTGAGACTCTTTTGAAACAAATACTATGCATCATATCATTTCATATAAATGGATTAATTTTTTTTAAAAAGATTTCTTTAGAATCTTACCTAACATTTTGGAGGTAGTTTTGGTTAATAACATTATACGTTTCAGGTATACAACACTATAATTCTATATCTTATACACTATAGCGTACCCACCCCCAAACCTCTAGTTTCTAACCATTACCATGTATTTGACCCTTTTTAGCCTCTTCATCCTTCCCTAAATCCCCTTTCCCTCTGATAATCACCGATCTGTTCTCTGTATCTATGAGCTTGTTTTTGTTTCGTTTGTTCATTTATTTGTTTTATATTCCACATCTGAATAAACTCATACTGTTTTTATCCTTTTCTGTCTGACTTATTTCACTTAGCATAATACCCTAAAGATCCATCCATGTAGTTAGAAAAGGCAATATTTCATCTTTTTTATGGCTGATAAGTAAATATAGGAATTTCACATCTTGTTTTTCTTTAAAAACAGCTTACATCCAAAGAACTTATATACTTACTAGAGGCCCAATGCACAAAATTCATACATGGGTAGGGTCCCTAGGCCTGGCCGGCAATCAGGGCCGATCTGTGGGATGACCAGCGGGGTGATTGGGGGCCCCCACTGGCACCTGACTTGGCTGACCTGGAGTCTGCGGGCTGGGGGCAGCTCCTGCGTTGAGTGTCAAGTTCCATGAGGATAAGAACTAGCATATAGTTGGCACATATAGGGCTCCAATACATACTTATTTAAAGAAGAAAGAAAGAAAAAGAATGAACAAACAAAAACCAGGCTCTTCATTAGCTGTAGGATAGAATTAGACAATAGAGATTATTATAATGTGGAGCCTACCTGCCAGGGTCTACCAGCTCAGTAAAGAAAACAGTCATAGAAGCGCTCTAGCACTCATTTGTTCATCTATTAAATGAATATTTACTGTTCATCTATTATGGGTAAGGGCCTGTGCTACCAAGGTAGACTGTACATAGAAAGGGTGATGAAGAGGGGAATTGCATCTGGGGGAGGCAGGACTCAAGTAATACTTTGAATAATGAAGAAGGACAGCAGTGTGGGTAAAGGCAAAGAGGATAGAAAGAACAAAGGCCAAGAGGTTGAAAATATTAGAACATTCAGAGTCTTATGACATGAAATCCTTGGTGTCAACTTGTGCTTTTTTATACCCCCATTTAAAAAAGATGGATAGAGAGAGAACCAAGATGGCGGCATAGGTTAACGCCGGAGTTTGCCGCCTCGAACAACCATTTCAAAAGTGAAACTAAAAGACGGAAGGGACATCATCCAGACCCACAGGAACGCTGGCTGAGTGGAAGTCCTACAACTAGGAGGAAAGAGTAACGCATTCGGACACTCAGAGGAGGCGCA
>NW_006294357.1:80703-84888 GCF_000327345.1 Myotis davidii | reverse complement strand
GCCACCAGGGATTGAGAAATAAATGTTATAGAATAGTAAGAGGCTAGGAAAATTCCAAGACAAGTGGAATCGGGAAACTGAGACGGATAAACACCTAGTACATCCTATCGTCCTTAAACCAAGGACACTTAAGAGTTAATGGTTTGCCCAACTGGTGCAGCTCAGGCTGGGATTCCATTCCCCCTCTTCTTCTCACCCCTCCCCCCACCCCCACTCCCATATCCTCTAACCTCTAAGGGACCCCATGAGATTTGCAACCAGGGGAGCAATGGGCAGCAGCAGCTTGTCCTGGACTAACCCCCTCTATCTGTCTCCAAGGCCACTTTTCCCCCCTTTCCTCTGACTTCCCAGTGAGCCAGGCGGCCCTGCCTAAGGCTCTCCTGCTGCTACTTGCATGCCCTTCTTTGTTTCACTGTCCTAATATATTTTTGCTGTGGTCAATAAATAAAGATTTAATTAAAAAAAAATAAAAATAAAAAAAAAATAAAAAAGATGGATAATGCAAGGTCATAGTAGGGGTTGCTACCTTGGAATTACAACTTTTTAAATGTAGAATTTAGAAATGAAGAAAATCTAACAACTTTTTACTGAGTGTGATCTCTTCATTCTCTCATTAACATCTGCTTCTTTGACTGATAATAGCATAATACCTCAGGAAAGAGTCATGGGAAATTAAAATGTCTATGATCCTCACTAGGACTTGGGTCCTTGGCCAAGCAGAAGAGGTATTTCTGTTCCCATGTGTGATGGATTAAATATGGATAAAAAGTCCTTGCTACTTCTAAAAAAAGGCAGAGTCTAATTCTTCTTCCCTTGAATCTAGGCTGGTCTTAGTGTCTTACTTGTCCAATAAAATGTGGTGGAACTAACTTTCTGGGACTTTTGTGGCTAAGTTAAAAAAAAAAAAGCCTTGCAACTTTCAACTGGGTTTCTTGGAACCTAGCACTCTGCTGTGCAGAAACTTAAGAGGGCCTGAAGAAATGTCCATGCGGTAAAGAACCAAGGCCTGGTTAACAGCCCTAGCTGAGCTCCCAGATGGCAGCTACCAGCATTTTACCTGCCTTGTGAATGTGTCATCTTTTTAAAAAAATTATCTTTATTGTTGAAAGTTTTACAGCTGTCCTCCCTCCCACTCCCATGACCCCTTCCTCCCACCCCCTCCCCAGGCCTTCGCCATACTATTGTCTGTGTCCATGGGTTATGCATATGTTAGTATAAGTTATTTGGTTATTTTCTTTCTGTTCACACTTCCACTGAGAATACTCAGTCTGTTGTTGCATGCTTCCATGTCTCGGCTCTATTTTATTTGTCAATTTATTTTATTCGTTAGATTCCACATGTAAGTGAGATCATGTGATATTTGTCTTTCTAGGCTGGCTTATTTCATTTAGCGTAATACTCTCCAGGTCACCCCATGTCGTCTCAAAGGGTAGGAGGTCCTTTTTGCAGCTGCATAGTATTCCATTGTATAAATGTACCACTGCTTTTTTAAAATCTACTCATCTACTGATGGGCACTTGGGCCATTTCCAGATCTTAGCTATTATAAATAACACTTCTATGCACATAAGGGTGAATAAATTCTTTCTGGTTGGTGTTTCATGCTTCTTAGAATATATTCATAGAAGTGGGATCACTGGGTCATATGGCAGTTCCAGTTTTATTTTGGGGGAAACTCCATACTGTTTTCCACAGTGGCTGCACCAATCTGCATTCTCACCAGCAGTGCAAGAGGGTTCCCTTTTCTCCACATCCTCACCAACACTTGTTTATTGGTTTATTGATGGTAGGCATGCTGGCAAGTGTGAGGTGATACCTCATTGTTTTAATTTTCATCTTTCTGATGATTAGTGACAATGAGCATTTTTTCATGTTTCTTGGCCATTTGTATGTCTGCTTTGGAGAAGTGTCAATTTACGTCCTCTGCCCATTTTTTAATTCTATTGTCTTCCTTTTGTTGAGTTGTATGAGTACTATATATATTTTGGAAATTAACCCCTTCTTAGATGTATCATTGGCAAATATGTTCTCCCACACAGTGGGTTCCCTTTTCATTTTGATGCTGATTTCTTTTTCTATGCAGAAGCTTATTTTTATGAAGTACCCCTTGTTTATTTTTTCTGTTTCTTTTGCCCTAGACATGGTATCAATGAAAATTCTGCTATGTGAGATGTCTGATATTTTGTTGCCTACATTTCTTCTAGAATTTTAATGCTTTCAGGACTTATTTTAAATCTTGTATCCATTTTAAGTTTAATCTTGTGTATGGTATAAGTTGGTGGTC
The DNA here is from genome assembly GCF_000327345.1 of Myotis davidii. Taxonomy (NCBI): domain Eukaryota; kingdom Metazoa; phylum Chordata; class Mammalia; order Chiroptera; family Vespertilionidae; genus Myotis; species Myotis davidii. The sequence goes on along the minus strand of NW_006294357.1, from coordinate 82,605 downwards.
TAGTTTCATTTCCTTGCATGTATCTGTCCCATTTTCCCAACATAATATATTGAAGAGACTGTCTTGACTCCATTGTACATTCTTGGCTCCTTTGTCAAATCTCAAAGTATAATGGCTTGGGTCAATTTCTGGGTTCTCCATTCTGTTCCATTGAGCTATATATCTTGTGCCAGTTCTTGTGCCAGTACCAAAAGGTTTTGATTACAGTGGCTTTGTAGTATAGCTGGATACCTAGTATTGTCATCCCTCTAACTTTCTTCTTTCTCAAGATTGCTGAGGCTATTTGGGCTCTTTTCTTTGGTTCCATATAAATTTTTGGAGTATTTGTTCCAGATCTGTGAAATGTGCCATTGGTATTTTAATAAGAATTGCAAAGATTGATTTGGGTAGTATGGACATTTTAATGATGTTGATTCTACCAATCCATGAACAGGGCATATTCTTCCACTTGTTTATATCTTGTTCTGTCTCTTTTTTCAACATTCTGTAGTTTTCCAAATGCATGTATTTTACCTCCTTTATTTAGTTTATTCCTAAGTATCTTAATTTTGTATGTTGTAATGGTTAATGGACATTTTTTAAATTTCTTTTTCTGAGAGATCATTATTGGTGTATAAAAATGCCATCAATTTCTGAGAGTTAATTTTGTATCCTGCTACATTGCCAACATCATTTATTAAGTCTAGTATTTTTTTTTTTTGGTGGAGTCCTTAGGGTTTTCTATGTCATCTGTGAATAATGACAATTTTACATCCTTCTTTCCAATTTGGATGCGTTTTATTTATTCTTGTTATCTGATTGCTGTGGCTCTGACTTCTTGATAAAAATAATGACTGATAAATTGATTAAACTTATTCTAATATCTCCCTGTATATCACATTAAGAATAAAAACACTTTCAGAGTGCTTGACTAATTTCCCTTGTGATGAAGTATTTACAACTTTAACTTTAACATCACACGCTCTTTGAACTCGAGAAAAAGCAATATATAACTGACCATGTGTGAAAACGGGTTCAGGTAGGAATATTCCTACTCTGTCTAGAGTTTGTCCTTGTGATTTATTAATAGTTGTCACAAATGCTGGCATCATGGGAAACTGTTGTCGGATTAATTTAAATGGGAGGCCAGTGTCCGATGAGGACAAATCAATTCTTGGAATCAGAACAACATCTTCCTCTGCAGATCCTGTTAATACTACAGCTTCAATAATGTTAGGTCATAATCTTTTGATAATAAATCTAGCACCATTACAAAGAGCCCATTTACTATAAGATTTCTTAGTAGCATGATGATTGCACCCACTTTTTTTTTAACTGTTTTATTTATTTATTTATTTTTTTAAATTTTATTTTTTATTACAAAGGGTATTACATATGTGTCCATTTTTTCCCCCGCCCTAGACAGTCCCCTAGCCTCCCCTATTCCCCAGTGTCTTATGTCCATTGGTTATGCTTATATGCATGCATACAAGTCTGGTTGATCTTCTCTTACTGCTCCCCCCATCCCACCTTCCCTCTGAGGTTGGACGGTCTGTTTGATGCTTCCGTGTCTCTGGATCTATTTTTGTTCATCAGTTTATTTTGTTCATTATATTCAACAAATGAGTGAGATCATGTGATATTTATCTTTCTCTGACTGGCTTATTTTGCTTAGTATAATGCTCTCCAGGTCCATCCATGCTGTTGCAAATGGTAGGAGTTCCTTTTTACAACAGCATAGTATTCCATTGTGTAGATGTGCCACAGTTTTCTAATCTACTCCTCTGCTGATGGACACTTAGGCTGTTTCCAAATCTTAGCTATTGTAAGGCAGCAAAATCTCAGACATATGCCGAAGCAATATTTTCACCAATACAGCTCCTAGGGCAATGGAAACTAAAGAGAAAATAAACAAATGGGACT
>NW_006294357.1:79678-80564 GCF_000327345.1 Myotis davidii | reverse complement strand
ACTTTTGATAATAAATCTGGTACCATTACAAAGACCCCAGTTACTATTGAGATTTCTCAATAGCATGATGATTGCACCCACTTTCCATTTTAATTTATGACACGGCATTCCCGAAGGAGTCATACTATTAAGAAATTCGATGGGAAAGTTTTCCTTTTTAGTATCATCTTTTGAGTCAATGGAATCATCACTCAAATATGTGTGAAACTCTCCATCAAGTATATCCAAAATTTCTTCATTTAAATTTTGAGCATGCTCATTTTTTTGGACAAAGAATTGCACATTTAGTTATGAAGATTGCTGTTGTTTGCCATCTCTAAGTTTTACTAACCATCCTATCTAATAATAGACAAAGATTGAAATTCACCATACCTTTGCTATGCCTCCCATTGGCTAATCAGTGATATATGCAAATTAACTTCCAAGAAAGATGGCGGTTAACTTGCATACATAGGCGTGAAGTGGCAGAGCGAAGACTGAAGGTGCCTCCGGGCGCCGGAGCCACAAGAGGCTTGGAGGTGCCTCCGGCCTGGGTCCCTGGTACTGGAGGAAAACCAGTGCTGGCAGCCAGGGGAAGGGAAGGCCTATTGCATGAATCTTTTTGTGCAACAGGCCTCTAGTTCACTATAAGCAGAATCCTCTGATCTCATATTTGTTTTAAGAGACATCTTTCTGAAACATCCCCAAACACTACAGTAATTTAAACTTGTTTTTGCTATGGCCAATCGCATAGCATGTGTTACAATACTGAGACATTGTCGAAAATCCCCTCCAAGAACTTTCCCACCAAATACAACATTCAAATCCATAATTTCTCTTAGTAATCTGCCTATGGCATTTATAGCATGCCTGGATGCCATGGCACATTCATCAATAATGAGAAGCT
>NW_006294357.1:73544-79080 GCF_000327345.1 Myotis davidii | reverse complement strand
GAAACAGCCCCAAACACTACAGTTCTTTAAACTCATTTGCACTATGGCTGATCGCACAGCATGCGTCACAATACTGAGACATTTTCAAAAATCCCCTCTGAGAAGGTGAACTTTCTCAGCAAATGCAACATTCAAATTCATAATTTCTCTTAGTAATCTGTCTATGGCATTTATAGCATGACTGGATGCCATGATGCATTCATCAATAATGAGAAGTTGGGCCTTTATAATAGTTTTAGCAACTTCACTGTTTATATTGAGTCTAGAAATTGAAGTTTCATTTAATGGAATTGGTCATTTATATTGGGAATGAAAGGTTCTTCCACCAAGAAGTAAATTTGCAGCAATTCCTGTAGATGCTGTGGGTAAAACAGTACCACCATGACCTGTAATATAATGTATTAAAACTTTATAAAGATATGTTTTTCTACTACCACCTAGACCATCTAAGAAAAAGCGTTTGGGGTGTACAGTTTGATTTTCGATGGCTGAAGTTATAGTCTGAAAGGCAGCTTCACCTCAGCGCTGGGTGGGGATGCATGCAGACAGCGCCACATCCCAGGTCAGGGACACAGGCAGGCAGGTTCACCTCAGTCCTGGGCAGGACGTTAGCACTGAGCAGGCCTCGGTGTGCCTCCACTGGGGGTGGAAGTCCCTGCTCCCGCCCCTGCCCCCCAGCTCCTCTACATGCGCAACCCATTGACTGGGCATGACTCAGACACCGTAACTGACAAATTAGCATATTCCCTCTTTATTATATAGGATGGGTATTGGATTTTGTTGATTGCTTTTTTTGCATCTACTGATATGATCATGTGATTTTTGTCTTTCAATTTGTTTATGTAATGTATCAAATTTACTGATTAGTGAATATTGTACTAGCCTTGCATCCTTGAAATGAATCCCACTTGATCATGGTAAATGATCTTTTTAATATATTGCTGGATCTGATTTGCTAATATTTTATTGAGGATTTTAGCATTTATGTTAATCAGGGATATTGGCCTGTATTTCTCTGTCTTTGTAGTGTCTTTATCTGATTTTAGAATTAGGATAATGCTGGCTTCATGAAAAAAAATGTTGGAAGTGTTTCTTCCTCTTGGATTTTTTTGCAATGGTTTGAGGAGGATAAGTATTTATTCTTTAAATATTTGTTGAACTCCCTTGTGAAGTCTTCCAGCTAGGATTTTTGCTTCCTGGGAGTTTTTTATTATTATTACTGCAGCAATTTCATCAGTTTTATCGGCCTATTCAGGTTTTCTGATTCTTCCTGATTCACTTTTGGAAGGTTGTAATTTTCTAGGACTTTGTCCATTTCATCCAGGCTGTCCAGCTTGTTGTCATATAGTTGTTCATAGTATTTTCTTACAATTCTTTATAATTCTTTGCTGACAGTTGTTACTTCATATGCATTGTTTCTGATTTTCTTTATCTGGGTCCTCTCTCTGTTTCTTGATGGGTCGGCTAGAGGTTCACCAATCTTGTTTATCTTTTCAAGGAACCAGAATTTGGTTTCATTGATCTTTTGTATTTTTTTTAGTCTCTATTCCATGTATTTCTACACTGATCTTTATTATTTTCTTCCTTCTACTTACTCTGGGCTTTTTGTGTTGTTCTATTTCTAATTCTTTTAGTTGTATGGTTAGATAGTTTATTAGAAATTTTTCTTTTTTCATGAGGTAGGTCTGCAGTGCTATAAACTTCTCTCTTAGGACTGCATACACTGTGTCCAATACATTTTGGGTTGTTATTTGTTTGTTTTGATTTGTTTCCAGAAAGTTTTTGATTTCTTCCTTGACCTCATTGGTAACCCATTCATTGCTTAATAACATGCTATTTAGTCTCCATGTGTTTGAATATTTTGGGGTGTTTTTATTGTAGTTGAGTTCTAGTTTCATTCCATTGTGATCGAGGAAGATGCTTGATATGATTTTGATCTTCTTGAATTTTTAGAAACTTAGTTTGTGTCCTATCATATGGTCCATCTTTGGCAATGTCCCATGTGCAGTTGAGAAGAATGAATATTCTGCATCTTTCGGGTTAAATGTTCTGTAAATGCTAATTAATTTCATTTAATCTAGTGTGTCATTTAGTGTTGCTGTGTCTATGTTGATATTTTTTGTCTGGAAGATCTATCCAGTGATGTCAGTGGGGTGTTTAAGTTCCCTACTATAATTGCATTGCTGTTGACCTCTCCCTTTAACTCATCCAGAAGTGTTTTTTTTTTTAATGTATTTGGATGCCCCTATATTGGGTGCATATATGTTTACCAGCATTATGTCCTCTTGTCATATCAATCCCTTTCGTATTATGAAGTAGCCTTTATTGTCTCTTGTTATGGCCTTCATTTTGAAGTCTATTTTGGCAGATATGAGTATTACTACCCCAGCCTTTTTTCATTTCCATTTGCATAGAAAATTTCTTTCCATCCCCATCACTTTCATCCTGTGTAACTTTTTTGTACTGAGGTAGGTCTCTTATAGACAGCATATATATGGGTCATGTTTTCTTTTTTATTTAATTACCTACTTGTTTTGATTGGAGCATTTAATCTATTTACATTTAAGGTTATGATTGATAGGTACTTATTTATTGCCATTTTTATTAGTTATGCCTCTGTTCTCTCTCTTCTTACAATAGTTCCTTTAGCATTTCTGAAAATGCTGGTTTGGTGGTAATAAACTCCTTTTGCCTTTTTTGGCCTTTGAAGCTCTTTATTTAACCTTTAATTTTGAATGATCCAACCAGAGTAGTCTTGAATTTAATCCCTTGCTCTTAATTACTTTGTATACTTCATGCCATTCCCTTCTGTCCTGAAATGTTTTATTGAGAAATCAGTTGACATTCTAATGGGAGCTCCCTTGTAGGAAATATTCTCATTCTCTCTCTCTCTCTCTTTCTCTCTCTCTCTCTATCTTTAAGATTCTCTATTTGTCTTTAACATTTTCCATTTTAATTATGGTATTTCATGGTGTGGGTATTTTTGTGTTCATCTTGATTGAAACTCTGTGTTTCCTGGACTGTGTGACTTTTCTCTTCACCAGGTCAGGGAGTTTTCTGTCATTATTTTTTCAAACAGGTTCCCTATCCCTTGCTCATATTTTTCTACTTCTGGGACCACTATGATGTGGATGTTGTTATGTCTCATATTGTCCCAAAGCTCTCCTAAACTCTCCTCCTGCTTTTTAATTTTTTACCCCTTGCTGCCCTGAATAGGTGTTTTTTTCTACCTTGTATTCAAATTTGATGATTCAGTCCTCAGCTTCTAGTTTATTTTTTATTCCTTACAGGGTATTCTTAATTTTGGCTATATCATTCTTCATTTCTGATTCATTGTTATTCATGGGTTTAACCTCTTTCTTTATGTTGGTATAGTTCTCATTAATTTCCTTATAATTCTTTATTTTTTTAATTTTTTTTTTTGGTGCCCTTGACTGGAATCGAACCTGGGACCCTTCAGTCCACAGGCCGATGCTCTATCCACTAAGCCAAACCAGCCAGGGCAAGTTCCTTATAATTCTTATTAAGTTGCTTGTAGTTCTCAAGTTGTTTCAATACCTTTATAACCATTACTTTGAACTCTTTATCTGACAAATTGCTTGACTCCATTTCATTTCATTTATTTTATTTTCTGGAGATTTCTCTGTTTCTTTTATTTGGTGGTTGTTTCTTTGTCTCTCCATTTTAGTGGTCTAGTTGTCCAGGGCACCAGTTGAGGCTGTCAGGATCACAGGGGCAGGTCCATGCTTCTGGAGGTAATGGGTTGTTCTGGATCACAATGATGGGTTTGATCTTCTGGTGGTCCTTGGTTAGGTGCCCCTGGTTATTGTGGCAAGTCTGTGCATCTTGTCATGTTAGGTTACAGTGGGATCTGGTATACCGGGGCACTGGGTCAGGCATGCCTGGTTATGGAGACAGGTCTGTGTGTCTGGGGGCATCAGGTCATGGCTATGGACATGGTTGTAAGGTGGTGGGGCTGGTTGTCCAGGGTTGCTGGGTCAGGCTCAATGGGTCACTATGGCAGGTCCATGTGTCTGGGGCCATTGGATCATGGTGGCAGGGCTGGATGCCCCATGTCAAGGTGGTGGGGCCAGTGGTCCAGGGGTGCCAAGTTGGGTGTGTCTTGATGGGCCAGCAAGTCTGTGTGTCTGGGTGGGCTGTGTGTGAAGGCACTAGGGCAAGCCAGACCTACCACTTATCAAGAGGGTGGGGCAGGCTGGGAGCTCCACTCCTCTCATTTGGTGTGGTCATGCAGCTCATCAAGGGGCAACAACTCTCTGATTCTATTTCCCTTCCTGCATTTGCCTTGCAATGGACATGTACCTCCGTCACCAACTAGCCAAACTCTTAGAAGTTGTCTATTAGTCTGTAGGAAGGTTTGGGTGTGGAGTAGGGGCTGCTTTCTTATTATTTAACTAGAGGCCCAGTGCACGAATTCATGCACCAGTGGGATCCCTTCGCCTGGACTGTGAAATAAGGCCAAAACTGCCGAACGCGGGAGGTTGGCTGTGGGAACACACTGACCACCAGAAGGCAGCTCCTGTATTGAGTGTTAACCTACCGGTGGTCATTGCACGTCATAGTGACTGGTCAACCAGTTGACTGTCTTCCCCCTGGTGGTCAGTGCACATCATAATGAGCAGTTGAGCGGCCTTAGCATATCATTAGCACATTACACTTTGATTGGTTGAATGGACGACCAGACATTTAGCATATTAGGCTTTTATTATATAGGATAATGTTGGAAGTGCTGGGTCCACTGCCAGAGTTATGTGTCAGATGAGCACAGCAGAAGCTGGCTGCTGTCACTCCCAGGGTTTCCTGAGGATCCTTAAACTATCATGAATATGTCATCTTGACAGTGGATCCTTCAGCTTCAGTTGAAATATCTTAGCTAGTGCCACATGGACCAGTGGCCAGCCATCCACAAACTGAGTTCTTCCCAAATTGCTGAATCATAAGGAAAATAAATTATTGTGTTATTTAAGCACTAAGCAATTGTGTAGTTATTTCTATGTGCAAGGAATTCTGCTTCAATGGCTGCTGCCAGGAGCAGAGGATTGTAAGTCTTTGGGATTATTTTGTAAATTATAAAAGCAATGTACATTTCATATAGTAAAATTAGGAATATAGAAAAAGAAAAGTTAAAATCACCCATTGTGCCACAATCTAATCTAATAAAAGACAAACATGCAAATTGATTGTATCTTCGCTATGCCTTAAGCCATGCCCACCAGCCAATCAGAGTGACTACATGCAAATTACCCCAACCAAGATGGTGGCCGGCAGCCATGGAGCTGAAGCGAGCAGGAGTCTTGGTTGCTCCACTGATGGAGGAAGCCAAGCTTCCTTCCTGCTGCAGCCGGGCTCTGAGCTCCACTCTAAGCAGCAAAGTTGCAATTATAGAAGCTAAAAAAACCCCACATACCTGCTTTCAGCAGGCCCTTGCCTCGGAGCTGGAGCGGCAACAAAGTTTCAATTATACAAGGTAAATAAATCCCAGAATAAAAAAAAAAGAAAAAAAAGGAGACGCTGG
>NW_006294357.1:62613-73420 GCF_000327345.1 Myotis davidii | reverse complement strand
CAGTGGTGGTACCAGGAGCCTCTCCCACCTCCTCAGCAGCGCTAAGAATGTCCGACTGCAGCATAGGCCTGTTCCCTGCTGTCAAGTGGACATCCCCCGAGGGCTCCCGGGCTGCCAGAGAGATGTCTGATTGCCAGCTTAGGCCCAATTCCCCAGGGAGCGGGCCTAAGCCAGCAGGTGGTCAGCCCCCGAGGGGTCCCAGCCTGCAAGAGGGCACAGGCCAGGCTGAGGGACCCCCTCCCCCAAGTGCACAATTTTTGTGCACCGGGCCTCTAGTCTATAATAAGCACCATATATTGGCACATAGCATTCCAGATATCTTTTTGTATGTGTATTCAAACATACATAATTTTAAATGAAAACATAACATACCTGCTGCTTTGAAGCCTGATGTTTTCAATGAACAATATAGCTACATCTTTGACCAATAGATTTATTTCTCCTGGAAATAAAAAGTCAATTATGTTTGTTGTTGGGTATATGGATTACTTCCAATATTTAACTCATAAACATTGCTTCAATGAATATCCATTTGTAGCTATTTTTTCACATATTTTAAAAATATGATTCAAATAAGTTGATCACTGAGTCAATGAACATGCACATTTTTAGGCTTTTTCTCCAAGCCAAGTTGTCTAGGCCCTGGTTTGTATGAAATGTGCAGGTCTTCTGTTGTAATTGCAACCATGTGAAGAAAAGGATTGAAAGTGAATCATTTTGAGATGTGTCACTATGAAGTACATGTTGGCATGAATCAATGAAATTCTAATTGAATCTAAATCCCCTGTATCAAATCAGAAGAGTCTATATTGCATACTTAGACTTACCATGGATGCATGGCTGAACACTTGAATGATGATCCTGAGAGAACAGGGTGATATCAAGTCTGGGCGAAAAGATAGATTATATGCAGCAAGAACATGCTCTTAGGTTGAGTGGCCAAGGTGCACATTAAATTGAAATCATGTTCAGACTGAAATATGTGTGCCTCGTGAGAAGACTATTAATAAAACCGAGTCCAATGTCCTGTGGGAGAATCTGGGATTCAAGAGAAGTGGGTGATGTGAATAGCAAATAAGGCCAAGGTACCAAAGTGAGACAAAATAGGAGCCTGAGAAAGGAATTTATGAAGATTTCTCATTCCAGATACCCTGCATTCCTTCACCTTCAAAGAAGCTTGGGCGATTGGCCACTGCCAACCTCACTGCACATGGCAACTCTGAGTGTTAACACAAGGTGTAAGAGGGATCATGCTGGAGCATGCATGTGCACATGTTTGCAACATGTACTCAACTTGTAAATGAATATTCTTTGTTGATAGTTTTATCTAAGCCCTAAGACCTCATGAGGAAGGGCACCTTTGCTTTGTCTTTTGATTTGACAACAGGACAACATGCACAATGAATTGCTGAACCTATAAGACTGTGACTGAGTCAAATCCTGTTTGCCTAGATTTTATTCTAGCTGTAGTCCTCAATCCATTGCAAATCAAGAGAATTCAAGCCTTGCAAGGCCAGTGGGATTAGGGTACCATTAAATTTTCTTCCAACTTCCAGGTTCTATGAGTCTATGGACATATCTGAATATGATTTAATCATAGATGGAGAACATCTGGCAAGCCCAGGGCTTTTCTTTTCATTTTCCTTTTTTTCTGAAGGTTTGATTTTTTATTTACTTATTTATTGTTCCTGTTCATTTATCTTTATTGTTGAAAGTATTACAGATGTCCCACTTGATCCCTATTGTCCCACTCTACCCCAAGTCCTTCACCATAGTATTGTCGGTGTCCCTGGGTTGTGCATATATAAGTTCTTTGGTCAGGGCTTTTCCATGGCATTGATGGAGATTTAGTGTGTGCATGTGTATGTCTATGCATTGATTGACGCGGAAAGGCTTCACCTTGAGGTTGGAAATAACTCTTTGCATAGGAGAAAACAAAAAATGAGGAATAAGCCTTAGCTATTTTGTTCAGTGGTTAAAGCATCCCCTGCAGAATGAAGAGTCACAGGTTTGATTCCAGTCAAGGGAACATACCTAGGTTGTAGGCTCGATCCCCGACTGCAGTCAGGAGACATAAGGGAGGCAAGCAATTGATGTGTCTCTCTCATATTGATATTTCTCTCTCAGTGTCTCTCCCCCTCCCTTCCACTTTCTCTAAAAAAATCAATGGAAGAAATAGCTTCAAGTGAGGATTAACTAAAGAAAAGAAGAAGAAAAAAAATTAAGAGAAAAAGGAATAGTTGAAAATTGAGGGTAGGAGTCTTTGGGAAAGAGCATTGTCTCCCAGCAAAATGAACTTAGTAATAGGGGGCTTGGGAGTTAGTGAGGCAGTCTGGTTCACAGCTAGAACAATAGGTCACCTCTGTGAGGTCTCCAGATTCCACAAAGAGATGATCAGTTGAAGGGTTGAAGTGAGAAGGCCAGGAGAGCATGCAGCAGAGGCAACAAAACCAGAATGGAAAGACTCTTGGCTTATAAAAACAGGAATGTGGCAGCATGGGTAAAAAAGGAGCTTGCTAGTTTTATATATCAACTACTGAACAAATGTTGCTAAATATTGATTGCTGTGAATTAAACCTCTCAATATAAATCTATACCAAGAATGTTCAACAAGACATGGTGCATGGGCAAAGTATATAATTTGATTTAGTGTAATATTTATGCCTAGGTATAACACATTAAAGTAAAATATTCATAAAATTTTTACTCTGAGTGTTTTGTGGTAGTCAAAGATAGCCAAATGTGTGTGTGTGTGTGTGTGTGTGTGTGTGTTTCTTCTTAAGAGGGTTAGAGGGACATGTGAGAGGAGCCTATTAAGTTGAGGCTACAGTTGAGAAATAGGAATCAGAAGTCTTGCCCGGCAAACATTAATTCAAGTAACATTTATTGTATATCTACTGTGTACCAAACACTGTCCTGGGTGCCAGTCTTCACACAGATGAATAAGACCTGTTTTTTTTTTTCTTTTTTTGGCCCCAGAGGGATGCACAGTTGGTGAGACAATAGCAATTACAGTGCTATAAATAATGATAAAAGTTAGCTCAGGTGATTTGCGGTTTTAATCTATCCTGGGAATGATGCAGTGAGGGAAAAATTCTCTGGGATGAGGGGGTGAATAAAAACTTTTAAAGAAGAGGTGAAATAACTCATGGAGGGAGGGAGGTTAACTGAGCCAGCCACTAAGGTACATGTGAGTTGGAGTCTGTAACTGAGAATTAAGGAAACGGGATCTTGTTGGTGGCTTCTGGTAGCAGAGGAGAGATTATTCCCCTTAAATAGGAAATCAGAGAGAGAAGTTTTTCTGTTCTCATTTCCTTGTTAGAATGAATGGTTATTTTTGCAGGCAAGTCAACAGGTACTTGGGAATTGAAGGGGAATGCTGAGGATGTTCCTGGAGTGAGGGATCTCACTAATGTGGGTCCCAGTGGAATTAAGCTAGGGACACATGGCTGGAGACATTGGTGAGAGGGGGGAGCTGGCAGAATGATACTGGCCATAGGACATGGGACAAGAACCTCAGGGAGCCCAGCACCAGAAGACTGTTTCACTATTAATCAGAGCACATGTAAAGGTTCCGTGTGATGAGGGGGGTTTGACTTTCCATGTATAATGTACTTTTCATCAAAGTAATCCCATTTTATAGCTTTCATTTTCAATTTCTTCAGGCTTCTCAAATGTGTAAGTACCAATGGTATTGTATTGACAGTGATAATTTAAATGTCTTTGGCTAGTGCCTTCATCCATAAAGTACTGCACAAGTCCCTGGCCCCAGGGAAACTTACATGTACTCACACACAGGCCTTTCGTGGTATTCCACTTCAGGTTCTAGGGTGGGTCTTACGCTAAACTTGTATTAAGAGTACTCTTAAAAAGAGAGGATCTTTCCCACTTCTAGAAATATATCCCAAGAAGCTAGAAACACTAATCAGAAAGGATATATGCATATCTATGTTCATAGCAGCACAATTCACCATAGCTCAGATTTGGAAACAGCCTAAGTGCCCATCAGCATATGAGTGGATTAAAAAACTGTGGTACGTCTACACAATGGAATACTACACTGTGGTAAAAAAGAAGGAGGTCTTACCATTTGTAACAGCATGGATGGAACTGGAGAGCATTATGCTAAGTGAAATAAGCCAGTCAGAGAAAGATAAATACCACATTATCTCACTCATTTGTGGAATATAGTGAACAAGGTAGGCTGATGAAAAGGGATAGATCCAGAGACAGAGTAGCAGTGATAAGACTGTCAAACCTCAGAGGGAAAGTAGGGAAGGGTGGGGGTAAGGGGAAGGGATCAACCAAATGACTTGTATGCATGCATATAAGCCCAACCAATGGACACAGACAACAGGGGGGCGAGGGCATGAGTGGGGGGGTTTATGGGGGATTGAGGTCACATATGTAATACGTTAATCAATAAAGAAATTAAAGATTGGAAAAAAATTAAAAAATAGCACCACAAAAAAGAGAGGATCTTTTAATTTGTGTGTAATAATAATACTGTGATTTTGTTTAAAAATGAATCTGGCCCCAGCTGGTTTGGCTCAGTGGATGGAGCATCAGCCTGCGAATTGAAGGGTCTCAGGTTCGATTCCAGTCAAGGGCATATGCCCCCGTTGCAGGCTTGATCCCCAGTAGGGGGCATGTAGGAGACAGCCAATCAATTATTTTCTCTCATCACTGATGTTTCTATCTTTCTCTCCCTTCCCCTTCCTCTTTGACATCAATAAAAATATATTTTAAAAATGAATATGTATCCTGACAGATTTATAAATAAGGTTATACAATATATAGGATTTACTTTGAAATAATGTGGGAGCCATGCCTCTTCCCCTACCAGTGCTTCCTTATCTCTCTGAGCTGGAGCTGGAGCCTGAATCTGTGGGTTGCGTGGCTGTGTGACCTGAAGGGCCTGCGGGTGGGCCAGCTGGGCCAGCCAGCCCATCATGGTGACCAAGAGAGTAGGCTCAGGCTGGAGATAGAGATCGAGTGCTGCCACTGTGACTGCTGGTGGGAGCGGATCCCCGAGCTCATCAAGCAGTTGCCCCCGAAGCTCATCATCAGTGATGACATGACAGAACTTCTCTTTAGGGAGAAGTAACTGAAAGACACCCCCATGCCCCAGCTGACTGAGGTCTAAAAGTATCTGACCACCTCCTTTGACTGAGGGAACCTCAAGTCAGAATTTCTACAGAATCCAATCTGATCATGGCCAAATTGAACTATGTGGAAGGAGATTATAAAGAAGCTCTCAAAATTTATGTATGAGTGGGCTTTCAAGACTTGCTGGTGATAACAGTCCCTCTGAACAGGTTGTGGTTGATGGCAGAAGCCTATACTACCAAAAGACTTTGTTTAGAAAAGCTACCTATTTTCTCATTTTCCAGTAATCTCCATGTGGACTAGAATCAGCATGCCATCACCTGTTATGAGAAAGCAGTGGACATTGTGCTCCTGTACTTCCAGAGTTAGAAAAGATAATAGTGAGGCAGTTGGCAGAGATCTTGTTGTGGGATATGTGTGAACAGAGCTACTGGAATTCTCTGGAGGACCCACCATTCCAGTTACCTCTGGATGATCCTCTCTGGAAAGAAGCAAACACAAAAACATACACCCTCACTTGAAAAACCTGCATCTATTCAGGAGAGAACCTGTTTTTGTCTTCAAGAAAATAGTGAAGAAGCCCTGTTGTTATTGCTGATTAGTGAATCTATGGCCAACCTGGATGCTGTGCTGAGCAGGATACCTTAGCATAAGAGTGACTGCCTCATCAGTCTGCAGATAGCCTCAGTGGTCTATGATCTACTAATTGTTGCTCTTGGAAGAAACCAATTTGAGTTGCTGTTGGAATGCTTAGAAAAAGCCATGAAGTTTTCCTTTGAGTTCAACCTCTGGTACCAGTTTGTTCTGTCACTCATGGCTGCTGGAAAATCTGCCCAGGCCTATGAAAGTACTGAAAGAATGCATTCAGCTAAAGCCCGATGACACCACCATCTTCCTCCTCACTGAGAAGCTGTGCATGGGCTCTATTTACTGGTTGAAAGAGGCTGAGAAGTTTGCCAAAACTGTCGATGCAGGAGAGAAAATGTCTGAGTTCAAGGTCAAAGGCTACTTCACTGTGGAACTCATGTAGAGTCTGAAGGCCACTGATGCTTCCTTGAGAAGGACACAAGAGGTCCTGCAGAGAAAGGTGCTTCTTGCATTTCAGAGGGCCCACAGTCTATTACCTATAGATCATCAAGCAGCTTTTTACCTGGCTCTCAGCTCACCATCTCCAAACAGATACCAGAGGCTCTGGGGTATATCTATCAAGCTTTTCATCTTCAAGGCTATGATGTCAATTATCTGCACCTCCTTGCCCTCTTGTTATCAGTACAGAAGCATTACCATGATGTTCTGAACATCATTGACATGGCCCTGAGTGAATATCCAGAAAATTTTATACTACTGTTTTCCAAAATGAAGTTGGAGTCACTCTGCTGGAGCTGGATGAAGCACTCCTCACTTGTAAGCTCATGTTACAAATATGGAAATCCTGCTATTTGTAACCAATCCCAGTGATTCTGGACATGGGAGCAGCCAATTAGATAGAACCATTGCGGACAGATGACAGCTTAATATAATTACTTTCTCAGACTTCAAAGACCTGGAGATAAGCTCTGTCCATGCCACATCCACTTAACAGTGGATCAGGAAAAAAAGAGATCAGGTTTCTCTGCAGAGAAGCTTTCCCAAGCAGGGGCCTGGATGACCCTGACACAGATCTGGCTCCACACAGCTGAAGTATACATTGGCATTGGGAAGCCTACAGAAGCCACAACCTGCACTCAAGAAGCTGCCAACTTCTTTCCAATGTCCCATAATGTCCTGTATATATATGTGGCCAGGTTGCTCCAAGGAAACATTGATGAAACCCAGTGGTGGTACGAAGAAGACTTATACATCAGCCCCACCCATATGAAGAACATGCAGCTGATCCTTCATCAGCTGGGACACTATAGTCTAGTGGAGAAAAGTTTTCAGCATACAGTATAGATGAACTCAATGGCCCAGGAAGTCTGGAATGGGCTAGGTGAGGTCCTCCAAGATCATGGCAACAACATGGCTGCAACTGAGTGCATCCTGATGACCTTGGAGCTGGAGGCCAGCTGCCCCTAGATGCCCTTCACTATCATCCCCTGTATGCTCTGGGCAGGTCCCTGCCAGCCTCACTGCTGTTCAGGCCAAGGAAACCCTGCCTGGAATGCCCTGAGTGGTTAAGTCTGCCATACTGAAATCCAGGATGAATGTGCGATTGACTACAGTGAATTAAACAAACACCCTGAATCATTGCTCTCCCCATGTGCATTTCTGTTGTTTCCACCAGCCTAAAGATCATTTTTGAATCTACTGACATTGTTCAAAATGGATTATACTTTGTTAGTTGACATCTGAGTTTTAAATAACATGATTATGGAATTAATCAACAAATGTAGAAGAATATATTCAAAGTTAAAAATCAGTGTCACAACAGATTATTTTTATCAGAGCTGTAAAGAAAGATGTTCTCTTCTCCTCACCACTCATGCCCCACCCTTGGACCAGAAACCACATGTGAATATTCTTTTTCTCACCTCAGTACTAGTTCAAGCCAGGACACAACTGACAATTTCTTGGTTTTTATGCTGTTAATTGTACCATCTGATGAGTTATGGTCTTCACTTATGGTAGAACAAAGCTTAAGCTCAAGAATATCTATATTTTACCAATATATGCCTGTTGCAAGAGGAGGAAATATGAATTATTTAAGTTTAACTCTTTTATGCAAATTCAGTTTATTTATCAACTGAAATACGTACAAAGAAGTTTCAAATGGAATTTTTACTAACATTCCTTATACATGACAGACACTTGAAATGGAAAGATGATGTTAATATAAAATGATTTTCATTTATTTTAATTTTTAATTAATTTATTTTTAAAGTATCTTTATTACTGAAAGTATTACAGATGTACTTTTTTCCCCATTGACCCCCTCCACCCTGCTCCCATCCCCAGGCCTCCCCCAGGTGGAAAGAGATTAATCAATGAATTTATATGCATATATGTATGCCAAAAATTGATTTTTAAACAGAAAAACAGAATGTGGTGGAATGAGGTGGATATGGGTATAGAGAAAATAAGATTGGCCAGTTGATAATAGTTAAAGCTGATGGTGATAGGTACATAGAAGTTTATTTTATCATTGTGTCTAATTATATACATATAAGTAAATATATGTATATTTATATATGTATATATGTATGTATTTGAAATCCTTTATAATAAAAAAGAGAGGAGTGGTGTCATATGAGTTGGCCAGAATAACATATATTCCTATATAGCAGTGGCTCTCAATTTTTTTTTTGGCCATGCCCCACCTAAGCATCTTTAAAATCCTAATGCCTCCCCCCCCCATGGCATACAATTCTTATTATTCAAAAAGTGAACTACTATTCATGTGGAAGAAGCCTATATGAGGCCCCTAGGACCATAAGAAATGCAAAGATTCAGTTAATAACTCATTCTCGAATTGCCCCTCTTAAAAATCAAATTGCCCTCCTGTGAGGCATGTACCCCACGTTGGGAACCACTGCTATATAATTTGTTGGACCAAGTGAATCAGTATTTCCAATTTCCCGTCTCCAACAGTAGCCTGGATTCATTTGCAGAACTTATTTAATACAAGAGTTACACCAAAGTAAGGCAAACACCAACCCTTAAGAAAAGCGAGGAAGAAGTTATATGTATCAGAAGATGTGACGACCAGAAGGATCTGGAACAAGAACCTCAAACTTAGTCTCCAAAATCTGCCTCAAAAGGGGAAAAGCACCTCAAGAGTCTATTGAGAGCCCAGAAGTCACCCTGTACCATGTGACTCAGTTGGTTGTGCATCATCTCATGCACCAAAATATTTCTGATTTGATTTTGATTCCCAATTGGGGCATGCGCCAGGTTTGTGGACTTGATACCTGGTGGGGGCTGTGCAGGAGGCAGCTGATTGATGTTTCACTCTCACATTGACGTCTATCCTCTCTCTCTCTGTCTCTTTCCTTTCCTCTCTCTCTAAAAATCAATTAAGAAAATAAAAAAAGAAGAAAAGGAACAATCCAGAAGTTATCTTCCCTAACAGCTGATGTCAATGGTGAGGAAAGCTTCATTGATCTAGTGCAATTTTAAATGCTTGGATGCAAAACCAATGTGATAGAAGAATATAGCATAATGGCTAATTGCAGTTTTACGTGTGAACTGAGACCAGCCACCTTGGGTAAACCTAAGAACTCTGTTGAAGTCACACATTTAGTTCTCACAAGTAGAATGCTGTGAGCAAGTAAAATGCCCACTGTAGCCTCCTTCAAATGCTGTGGTTAGCTACCATGCTCAGGGCCAAATCTTTGTTTGCTCCAGCATAGGTGTTGGTACCTCTCCCAGTATCTTAGGCAGAGTGTAAATGCCCCAAGCTTAGCATCAAGAGTCCTTGAAAGTAATTTTAGGGCTAATGAGAGTTAAGACTGCAGAATTAGTTTGATTTGTTTGTCCAGTTCCCAATAATAGCTGTGTGGGGTATTGGCATGATGAATGTATGGCTAAATTCTGAAGCAATGTCTTTGATGATAAAATAAATTTCTAAAAATGCCAAACAGTTAGTAAAACCCCTTTGTTTCATTGGACATTGATAAATGCCACTTCATTCTTTTCTCCCTCCATTGCTGATCTGGTTGCTCTTCTATGACATTTGGAACCTATCAAGGATAGTTTCCTGCATATTTAGTGGCTGGTAAAAAAAAGAGGTTTGCATAGCCAGAGTCTTCAGTGAACTGAAATGTACACAACTACTAGTTACAAATCAGAACCATGGAAAGGGAAGCGGCAATTCATGGTGCCTGATTTTTCAGACATCTCAGTTTACTTATAATAGCTGTGAAACAAAATTTATTTGACATCTCAGTCAAGTCACACCTCCATATTAGAGTAGAGCTTAGCCTTCTATAAAGTAGATTTATAGAGGAAATATTCCAGGTCTCAACACATCATCCAATAGTATTTAAAACAGATGATCATCAGAGGGTGAATAATTTGGTAGAAGGCCCCAGTTGCAAGATCCTTTCAGTGGACTGCCTGATTTCCTGGCTATTCTGCTCCATAAAACAGGGTTGTGCAAGGAGGAATAGGATCAGTGTGTTTTCCTCTCCGGAGATTGCTCATAAAGCAGCAGATAGCTGGTGGGGGGAAGGGAGAGGTGGGGAATACCCACATGAGCTGACAGGAAGAAAGTTAGGACACTGAATCCCATCTCTGAGAAAAGAATTTTGAAAAGAGGAAATTGCTTCCCTTTCACCCATTTTGGAGTCCCAAGCTTGTAAGGAAACTGTTAAAGTTGAGTGATCTCAGGTAGGTTACAATCAATTACATAATAAGTTGTTTCCTAGGAGTTCTAATCCCAACACCAGAGATCCACCTATAATCACCTCTTCCGGGCTCCTTCAGCAATCTGTACTCCCTTTAGATACTCATTATCTGGTGTGGTAACAATTATTTGTCTCCATGTCTGTTTGCCAGCTAGACTGTGCCCTGAAGGGCAGCAGATACCTTAACCAATTCTTCCCTGTATCCTAAGCAGTTAACACAGTGGCTGAAATCCTTCCTTCCTATCTAATAAAAGAGAAACATGGTAATTGGCATATAACCGCTACCCTTCTCATTGGCTAATCAGGGTGATATGCAAATTAACTGCCAGCCAAAATGGCGGCCGGCAGCCAGGCAGCTTAAACTGAACATGAGG
>NW_006294357.1:56284-61183 GCF_000327345.1 Myotis davidii | reverse complement strand
TCCCGACCAGGGGCTGCACCTAGGGATTGGGCCTGCCCTCTGCCACCCAGGAGCAGGCCTAATCCAGCAGGTCATTATCTCCTGAGGGGTTCCAGACTGCAAGAGGGCACAAGACGTGCTGAGGGACCCATCCTCCCCCCCAAGTGCACAAATTTTTGTGCACCGGGCCTCTAGTAAAGTAATAATAAAGTAATAAATCATTAAATGTTTTCCAGTCAATGGATGGAATGAAATAGAATGTAATTCTCTCCATTTAGTGACTAGAGTTACATGTGGGGGGATGAATAATTTTTGTTCAGGATCTAAGCTTCTCTACTGTGAAAATCTAATAAATTTTCAGTTAAAATCAGGAAGCATGTGAACAATTACTATGCAGTATAACAACTCTAGGAACAGTGGGAGCACTCTGAAGAAATACAAGGTGTGTTCCCCGTGCCACAAACCATTGAAAATGTCATTGGCATGCAAATTAATAAACCTGTGAAATAGTCAAGCCAAAAGGGCAGATAGTGTTATAACCAAAAACTAGATGATTGATATCAAGTTTTAAGGAATTTAGAGAAATGAGAGGAGAATATAGCTCAAAGTAGAACAACTACATAAGCAGAGATGAGGGTAAGACACAGGAGCAAATATAAGGTAGTAGGCATTTATGGCATATCTATGCAATAGCCCTCCTATTTCCTGGGAACTACCCTCTCCACCCCCATCAACATGATTCTAGCAAGTGTTTCACTTTAGCTGAGCAGATTCAACTATTCTCTAGTGTATTTTTTAAAGTTATTTTTCATTTTTCTTTCCTTTTTAAGGCTTTTTAGTTTTTTTTGTGGTAAAAAATGCACATAAAATTTACTGTTTTTAAACATACAGATCAGTGGCATTAAGTATATTTCCAATTTGTGCGACTATCACTTATACTTATTAACCTTTTCAAAAGGCTAATAAGTATAAATTAATAGTCTGGGCTTAACTGATGGTAAGCTAGGATCTAGAATTAAATGACAGAAAATTCAAATTGACACTTAAGTCCCAGAAGCCAAGCTTATTTCCCTCATTTTATTTGTAACTTCCCAGCCTGAGACTGCATCAAAGTTAAAGACTATGGGCCATCTCCTAGTCTCTGGCCAAAAGTACAGGCCCCTGGTAAGAGGAGATCCCAATTCTCTGTGTTTAGGAGAGGCTATTTCCTTAGAGTGGAACCAGGCTTCTGGAGGAGAACAAGGTATTCTTAGCCAGGCCAGGGTGTGTATATGGGCAGTATGCTATAGAAAAAAAGGGGGGGGCTTGAAGTTAAAAAAAAAACTGGAGTCTGGTCTCTGGTTCTGCTTCTAATTCTGTGGTCTTTAAGTCATTTGACTTCAGTTCCTTCATTTATGAAATGAGGGCTTTATACTAGATGGTCTTTGAAGTCTCCAGTTTAACATCCTGATTTAGAGTATGAAGATGTTTTTCTTCTTGATTCCAGAGTTTCCTGTAGACTTGTGGTCTTATTGAAGGATCTCTTGAATTGATATGCAAAGGATCCAAGCCTTACACCTGAACCTGTTAAGAGTTCCTTGTTAAAGGAGGCCACAGACTGCCTGCTTCTCCTGGGCCTTGCTCTCAAGGACAAGTGAAGGTAAGGGACAAGCTGCAATGTGGTTTCAGTTAAGTCTCATTATCCTTGAGTAATCCCTACTTCTAATTTACTATTCATGTGGCTGATCAATTCTATAAATGAATGTTGTATCTAATCAAGTCTGTAAATGAATGTGGAGGGTTCAGGTCTCCACCTCTGGAGCCCTCTAGCCTCCAATAGAGTTTGAACAAAGGTATTCAGAACCATTCAGACCAAAAGGCAGGAATATTAGAAAATATATCTGAGGCTAGGACAGATAATGTACAAAAGAATCATAATCAAGAGTGTGTACAATTTAGGTTCTGTTCCAGTCATTAAATTAAACAAGTGAAATAATGGGCTATAAGCCACCAAGGAGTAATAGTACAGGTAGACTAATTTGGATTCCAGAAATCTTTCCAGTTTTTACGGGTCAACTATGTTTTTCCATATTCTCATTTATGCACATGGCGATTCTTTGGTCTCATGTTCCACAAAAGAGAACTTTTCAAAGCCATAGCATATAATAACTATGTATGTATTTATATATATTTAATAAACTATTGCCTCATTTATTACCCCATTTAGAAGTCTTCAGTTGGAAAGATATGACAGCATGAAAATAAATTCATATTCTAAAAATATTTAGAGAGAGCATAGTTTGTTGTTTTATTAGTTAATTCGATTAAACTTTATCTTGGATCTTTAATCTCAGGCAGTTTTCAAGTCCTAGATCTCATCTAATTCACCTTAGCTGGTATTAAGCTGCTTCTCCATGAGCCAGTAGGACATTTCCAAGCATGATGTTAGTTTTTACAGTTACACTTGTTCTGTGAACTGTCCCCTGGTGTCATCCAATATTTCCTTTGATTATGGTACCAAGAAAGAAGAACCAAGGTAAAGAAAAAAATAAAAATCAAAGCCTATTTGGTTTAATGTTTCAGAGTCTCCTGGCTAAAATTCCCCAAAGCTGCAAAGACAACAAGGTGGTAAACTATATTAGAAAATTACAGTGGCTTTCTGAAAGTACTCCCTACAGTGGAACTGAAGATTTGTATTACTTTCCTAAAGAAAAGAGGATATTCTTTTTGTATAAATGGAATTAATTATTTAAGAAAAAAAGGTATTTTTATACTGGATATTATAATTTAGATCTTTTTCCTTCTTCCCTTTCACTCCCATACAAGTAGGGTAAGAACAAGAAAACGTTGAAGTCTGGACATTTCTGAATAAAGCTGTGGGAGGCACTCATGGTGGTTAGCATTTAAAATTTAGAAATACTTATAACCACAAACTCATCTGTTGAGCTTCTTGTACTCAAACTGTCACTTCAACACATGCCAAAGCTATAAAAATACTCTGTTTACAATTTAAGGATTTCCTCCACATCCTCCCAGATTTATTGCCCTACAGAGTGGAATAAATATAAAACACACAAATATTGGGTTAAATACAATGTAAAGAGTAAAAACTGGAGGTATGTATGTGATGAGAATAAAGTTCAAAATGTTCAGTCCTGTTATAAATGTCAAGTGATGAACAGAAATCACATGGTTTTGGCCTTAGCCGCAGGCTCTGTCTCCTGCTCATCCTCTATTGCCACATATGCTCATTTCTTCATAAAGGTCCTTTCAAGGGTATTTGCATTTGTGCTTGGCATCAAGCGCTTTTTCTTCTTCTGCACTAGAGGATTTCTCATTCTCATCTTCATCACTGCTGGCATCCAGGTTATTCATATCCTCAAAATCTCTTATGTCACTCTCATCTACCTCATCAACTTTCACAAACTTTATTTTTCCCACATCTTCCTCATCATCTTCCTTATCTTTATCCTCAGCATCTGAGTCACTCTCTGCCTCCTGCTATTCCAGGGCCTTGTCCAAGGCATGAATGGGGAAGTTGTAGATGTCGCCATACATACCTTGTTTAAGTCTCTCCAGCAATTCCTTTTCAATGACATTGTCCAGCTGAGCAGTGATTAATGTCTTTTCCTCTCTTCTTTTTCCCCATCTGCTCCACCTTCTCACTCAAAGGAACAAGTTTCCCCTGTTGCTTTAGTATAAGTCTTCAAATTCAAATTAGGTACTGGATAATCATGGTGAAACTCAGCTTACACTTGTGTTGAATGAAATGGGGCCAGTAAATTAGATTTTCATCTCTTGCCTCTAATGTTTTCTCATCATTATTATGAAGCCAGACTCGTTCCCAGAGATGCCTAGGAAAAGCTACCTGTTTTATCACCTTCATATACAACTAGCACTGTCCTTTATCTTCTTTGATAGTGGCATACTAACTGTTTGCCAGGGAACAAGGCAATAGATTACACAGTCTAGTCAGGCTGTATTCATTTCTGCAAAAGCTCTGTGTCTTAGTTCTTATTTTGAAGGAGTGAAGTTACTTGTTTCCTAGTGTATTCCAGATAACACCATCAGACTGCATGTTGTTGACAATTCAGCATGCAAGCCTGGCCAAATCCTGGAAGCAGTCATGCTTCCTCACCATTTTTAATTTTTCAATTACAGTTGACACACAATAATGTATTATTTTCAGGTGTACACCCCAATGATTAAACATTATATAACTTACTAAGTGATCACGCCAGTAAATCTAGTATGCATCTGCCACCTTACATAGTTATTACAATCTTATGAGGCCTGGTGCATGAAAATTCATGCACTGGAGGGGGAGTCCCTCAAGCCCAGCCTGCCACCTCTCACAGTCCGGGAGCCCTCAGGGGCAGGAGGTGACCCAGTGATCAGGGGAAGGTGATGCCCCATCACACCTCTGCTGCTGCCACTGCTGGCAGCTCAAGCCTTGGCCGGCCTAGTTACCTGAGCCTCGGGCTGGCCCTGGATGGCTGGGCAGCTGCCAAACGAGGCTTGCCTGCGCCTTGGGCTGGCCCTGGGTGGCTGGGTGGCTGAGGGGACTGGGGGACCCCGGAGGCAGGCACGTGGCACAGGCGAGCCCAGCCTTGCTGTGCGCCTGCCACCCCAGCAGGGCTGAGGGGACTGGGCGCTGCCATCTTGTGGCTGTGGGTGCCTCCATCTTTGAGGGCGGGACAGTCAATTAGCATATTCCCTCCTTATTGCCTGTGGGCGCCACCATCTTTGCGATGGCGTGGGGGTCAATTAGCATATTCCCTCTTTATTAGATAGGATATTTTCCATGCTGCATTTTATATCCTACTGACTATTCTGTAATTACCAATTTGTACTTCTTTTTTTAAATTGTTTTATTGATTAAAGTATTACAAAGAGTATTATATATGTCTCCTTTTTTTCCCCCTTGACCTCTCCCTGGCC
>NW_006294357.1:42984-56264 GCF_000327345.1 Myotis davidii | reverse complement strand
TCCATTATGTAGGTGTACCACAGTTTTCTAATCCACTCATCTGCTGATGGGCACTTAGGCTGTTTCCAAATCTTAGCTATTGTAAATTGTGCGATATGAACATAGCGTTGCATATATTCTTTCTGATTGGTATATCCTACTGACTATTCTGTAACTACCAATTTGTACTTCTTAATCCCTTCATCTTTTTCACCCATCTCCCAACACCCTTCCCATCTGGAAACCATTAAAATGTTATTTGTATCTATGAGTCTGTTTGTATTTATTTGGCTTGTTCATTTATTTTTTTTAGATTCAATTGGTGATAGACATGTATTTATTACCACTTTTTGTTCATATTTTTATATCATTTTTTCTTCTTGAAGATCATTTAACATTTAATAGAATACTGGTTTGGTGGTGATGAACTCCTTTAGCTTTTTCTTCTCTGGGAAAGTCTTTATCTGTCCTTCAATTCTAAATGATAGCTTTGCTGAGTAGAGTAATCTTGGTTGTAGGTCTCTGGTTTTCATCATTTTTAGTATTTCTTGCCATTACCTTCTGACCTGTAAAGTTTCTGTTGAGAAATCAGCTGACAGTCTTATGAGAGCTCCATTGTAGGTAACTAATTGCATTTCTCTTGCTGCTTATAAAATTCTCTTTTTGTCTTTAATTTTTTGCATTTTAATTGTGGTATCTCTTTGAGTTCATCTTGTTTAGAACTCTCTGTTCTTCTTGGACTTATATGTCTGTTTCCTTCACCTGGTTAGGGAAGTTTTCTGTAATTTCTTTTTCAAATAGATTTTCCATTTCTTGCTCTCTCTCTCTTCTCATTCCAGCACCCACATGATGCAAATGTTGGTACACTTGAAGTTGTCCCAGAGGATATTTTGGATTCTTCTTTCTTTCTGCTGTTCTGATTGGGTGTTTTTTGCCTTCTTATATTCCAAATCACTAATTTGATTCTCAGCTTTATCTACTCTACTGTTGATTCCCTGTAGATTATTCTTGATTTAGTTATTTTCTTCTTCATTTCTGACTGGTTCTTTTTTATGATTACTATATCCTTTTTCCTATTGAAGTTTTCACTAAGTTCCTTGAATTACTCACTAATTTCCTTGAACATCTTTATTGCCATTGTTTAGAACTCTGGTAGTTTGCTGGTCTCCATCTCATTTAGTTCTTTTTCTGAAGATTTCTCATGTACTTTTATTTGGGACCTATGTCTTTGTCTCCACATTTTGGCTGCTTCCCTATGTTTCTATGTATTAGGTAGAGCTGCGATTTCTCCTGGACTTGGTAGAGTGGCCTTGTGTAGTAAATATCCTGTAGTACCCAGGGTTGTATCCTTCCTGGGCACTGTAGATGTGTTCCTATGTGGGCTGTGTTCACTGTTCTGTTGTAGTTGAGCCTTGATTGTTGTTGACATCACTTGGAGAGATTGACCCTCAGTCCAATTGTCTGCAAGGACTGGCCGTGACTAGGGTGGAGGAGCTGCTGTGCAGTTGAAGCCCCTGTGGAGCAGGACTTGCTTCAGTGGGGCTTTGGTGCTCACCAAGTTCACCCCTTGAGTGTGTCAATCACGAAGGTGGTAGGGTTGTAATCTAGCATGGTCTGAAATTGTCTGGTGAGTGCCTTGCCTGGGGCCACCTGGCACAAGCTACAGAGTGATCTGCAGATGGCTGATACTTGTGCTGGGTTTGGAGGTGCCCTGGATACATCAATCTGAGAACCGAGGTGGAATTCTGCCAGTGCTGTGCCTGGGCCACTTAGCAAGAGGTATGGGGCACACGGAGGCCAGATGCTGCTTGTTTCAGAGATTTTAGTTAAGTCTGAAGTGTGAGCTAAGGTAGGCCATTTGTATGGAAAAGCCACTGGAATCAGCTTTGGTGGGCCCACAAGTTTGGTTGGGTGGGATCTCAGGGAATCATCAGGGTGGGGAATACAGTGATAACCAGATTTATGAAGACTCAGATATGGTACCCAACTGTTGGCTCTGTTGTGTGGGGTGGGGGTCTCAGAAAATGAACAATGGCCTCTTCCAGTACTTAAAAAAAAAAACCCAAAAACTTCACTCAAGGATATGTGTTGTTTTTTCACTGATTTTTGAGAGAGGGAAGGGAGAGAAGGGAGAAATGAGAGAGAGAGGAAGGGAGAAATGGGAGAGAGAGAAGAGAAGAGAGAGAGAGAGAGAGAGAGAGATCAGAGAAACATTGATTGGTTGCCTCCTGAATGCACTCAACCAGGGATCAAACCACAACCTAGGTCTCTGTCAGCACTTTTGTCTAGCAGAATGTTGTCCCCACCTCCTCCCCCCCGCCCCAAATCTCACCCTAATGCCACACAATGCAGTTGCTCTCCATATGTCCCTTGTTTCTTTCAAGCTATTGCCCCAGCATGCTGGAGGTCAGTAGGAATGAGTTCAAGTAAATCTGTGTTTAGGACCTTTAAAAGGAACTGCCTGGGACTCCAGCAGCCCTCTGTCTCACTCAGCCACCATCCCCACTGGTTTTTATAGCCAGGAGTTAATGGGTACTTATCATTCTGGCTTTGAAACCATGGGCTGGGGGGAGATCTGAAGATGAGATATCCTGCCAATTTTTAAAATCCTTACCTAAGGATATGTTTTTATTGATGAGAGAGAGAGAGAGAGAGAGAGAGAGAGGTGAGAGACAAACATTGATTGATTGCCTCTCATATGCAGCCCAACTGGGGACTGAACCTGCAACCTAGGTATGTGTCCTTATTGGAAATCAAACATGCAACCTTTCAGTTTATGAGACAATGCTCCAACCAAATGAGCCACACCAACCAGGGTCCACCCAATTTTTATACTCCACATGTCAGTTTGGGACCAGCCTATTCTTCATATCCACCCCTCCTACCAGTCTCTATGTGACTTCTTCTTTAAATATTCTAGTTATAGAACTTCAATTCAGTTAGATTTCAGGTAGTTCTAAATGATGTTTGTTCTGTAGTTTAGTTGTAATTTTGATGTGGTTGAGGATTCTTTTTTAAAAATTTTAATTATTTTACTTTTTTTCTTTGATTAAGGTATTACAAATGTGTCATTCCCCCATTGTCCCCCACCCCCCGTTTGCATTCATCACTTATGCTTATATACATGCATATAAGATTCTTGTACTGCATTTACCTACATTGCCATCTTGACCAGAAGTCTCTATTGTATTTTTTAAAAATAAATCTTTATTGTTGAAAGTATTACATATGTCCCTCTTTTCCCCCCAATGACCCCCTCCATCCTGCCCTTGCCCTCTGCCCCAGGTCTTCAGCACCCTATTGTCTGTGTCCATGGGTTATGCATATATGCATATAATGTCTTTAGTTGATCTCTTAAAATTTCAATGAGGTAGAAAAACAGTTTAGAAGATGATATAAACATTTTAAAGCTCTGACTTGATAAAACAGGTCTGAACCATTTCCCATGCTTCCATGTCTCCCACTTCTAGGAATATATCCTAAGTTCCAAAATACCAATCAGAAAAAAGGTATGCAACCCTATATTCGTAGCAGCACAATTTATAATAGCTAAGATCTGGAAACAGCCCAAGTGCCCATTAGTAGATGAAAGGATGAAAAAGCTGTGGTACATTTATACCATGGAATACTATGCAGCTATAAAAGGAAGGATCTCTTACCCTTTGAGATAGCATGGAGGAACCTGGAGAGTATCATGCTAAGTGAAATAAGTCAGTCAGAAAAAGATAAGTGTCACATGATCTCACTCATATGTGGAATCTAAGTATTGTATTTTAAACTAGAATAAATAAATTCAGTGTCTGTCTATTGGCAGATGTAGTAACAGGTAAAACTCAGGAGGTGTTGCTGGTCATGGTTTTCATCATGTAAAGGGTGCTGATGTGCAGTGAAAGAGAACAAAGCTGAAGGCAGAAGTTGGGGTGAGAGATAGGGAGGAGTGGAGATCATAGAGAGATAGTAATTCCCTAGGTTCAGTTGTTTCTGATACCCAGCTATGTCCCTGCAGAAAACCAGATCCCTCAGCTTTATTCCTTTCAGTGATTTCCTTTTTTTTTTTGTCTAAGCTTGTCCAAGTTGAGTTTTGTATTGAGCAAACCCAAAGAGTACAGATTAATTAATGGATCACTCACTGAACAACAATGTGTTTTCAGAGTGGCTTATTAATTTGGTATGGCTAAATGATAGAGTGTGTGGGAATGAGTGGTGGAACCACTGAAGCATTTAAACAAAAAAGTACTATGGTCAGATTTGTTCTTGGGAAGATCACTGGTAGAAATTTAAAAGATGAGTTTGATGGGGCAAAAGTCTGAAAGGTGTTAGACTGGTTGTTAGAGGAAGACCTCTTGAACTTCTAATTTTGCTTCAGCAAATAGGAGTCAAATCTCAGATAATAAAAACTTAGGAAATATATGAAACAAAATGAAACTGATTTTGAAAATAAAATGATTCATTACACACACACACAAACTCAATGCCACATAAGACTTTTATATGAACCTTCTGTGTCCTGTTTTAGGTCATCTTAAAATGTTCTTTGCAACTGCTACTCTTAAGCTAAAATTGAGATTTGCCTCCTTCTCCTCCTCTGCAACTCTTTCCTTTTATGTGATACATTCCTTCTTTTTTCATTCCCTGGCTAATCCTGAACTAGGCTTACTAATTCAGGGCATAATAGTGTCAGGTGTTAAGAAGGAGCACTTCCCTCTCAATAATCAGGATTTGCACAGAAATAT
Source organism: Myotis davidii (assembly GCF_000327345.1). NCBI lineage: Eukaryota > Metazoa > Chordata > Mammalia > Chiroptera > Vespertilionidae > Myotis > Myotis davidii. Next base: position 51,552 of record NW_006294357.1, on the reverse strand, counting down.
TATTGTGGATTTTAATGGCACAAAGGCCAGACCACCTATTATCCAGCATCTAGAGTTGAATCACAAATATAGAAAGAGATCCAAGAATACTAATTGGCTGTCGTCGTCTGCCAAAAAGCTAACTTGATATCATAAAAATTTTATTGCATGATATCTGTCTGTAATGCTAGCCAAAGGACTGTATAACGGGCAGTCACAATTGAAAATGAACTTTATTATACTGAATTCATTTCTCTAATGCTACCATTTCCCTTATCTTACATCCCAACAGCAATAATATACATGGAAATAAATCCAAATTGTGATTCAAATTTCAGAATGTGAGATTCACAGGTGTGGTGGTTTTTCTCAGCTGAATGTGAGGGGTAGATGAGTAAGAAACCTAGGAAGATTTAACAAAGTGAGGAGCATTGTTCAGAAAATCAGACAGGGGCTCAACATGGGCATATCACTCATGTACATTCTCATAATGCAACAAGAATGTACATGAGTGATATGCAGTTCAGGAAGAAAAGATAACTCTAAGGAACAAAAGCTAGGCTTTACAGACAGGCCCCAAAATATTATTGAGCACCTGTTTCTATTTTCTTAGTGTTGTACTTGTGTTGCCAATGGAGTCACAGAACCATTTGGCTGCTGTTTGTTTAGACTGGCTATGTAGATAGCAGAATGAGTGTTGGACTCAGAGTCAAGAGAGCTGGGGAGGAGCTCTGGCTTTGCTACATAATGTCTGGGCCATGTCCAGAAGTCACTTGCCCCAGAACTTTAGATTTTGTAACTGCAAAATGGCACTATAATCACTACACAGTCTACTTTGTGGGGTTGTTAGGATCAAATGATAGAATGGATTGGAGGGGCTTTGTTAATTGTAAAAGGTATTATAATTGTTGTCAGAGTAATTCATCTTCTGTATTTCAGAGGACATCGAAATGGTAGAAAACTAGTACCACAGGTCCAGTTTATTAATATTATTAATTTCTATAGCCTGATTAGTTTTACACATAAGTCTCTCTCTCTCTCTCTCTCTTTCTCCCCCCTCTCTCTCGGTATAAAAGTGTATTTGAAGTGTTATTTGATCAAGCTACTTTGTGGTTGATTGGGAGATCCAGGCTGGGTCAACACTATACTAAATCAGGATCAGTTTAGTGTACAAAGTCATCAAACCACTTGATCTTTATATATGTAGAGCCTCAATTTCCTAGATTAAAAGACAGTGACAAGCTCATAATCTTTTGCTTAATGCAATATCTTGTTGCCCTCTATTACTCAGGATATCAAAGGAAGCTGCCAAATCAACCTGAGGGAGTAATTCTTAATTAGATTCCTGAAAACATACATGAATAAACAGTGCTGCCACTTCCATGAAAACAGGAACTCCATTTCCTTTATCTAATGACTTCATTCACATGTTGGTGGAGTGCCTTTTATCTTTTGTGCAGAATAGCCTTTGCTTAACAGAACAATAGCTGTTCGGTGCTTTTTTACAACAGAACTTTCACATACATTATCTCACTTGAACTAATTTTATTCTTACAACTACCTCCTTGCTCCGTCCCTTCACCAAGCTTCTTAAGCTTGGTATCTTCATAATCATGGTATCTTCATCATCACGGTATCTTCATAATTGCTTTCCAGTCACTTTTCAGCTTTCTCCTTATCAACTGAAATTTTCTTAAACCTGTCCATGACCAAATACTATTTAATTTATAACTCCAATGGTCTTTTCTCCATTATCATTCTTCCCCAAACTCTTGGTAGTATTGGGTTCTTTTGAATTTTCCCCTGCTTCTTAAAAGTTTTATCTCTTGAATATTCTTCCCCATCAACCTCTGCCAGTCTTATTTGTTTGTTTTTCCTCCTCTGTCTCTTGGAAACTCTTGTTCCTCAGCACTTATACCATTGACACCCTTTTCTCACATTAAGCTACTTTATCTGCTATTATAGCTTCAGTTATCATCTCCAGGCAACATGATTAAATCCAATCAAGATATCTTACCCTTATCTTCCAGCTGTAAATCTCTACTTCTAAAGACATTCTAGGCTGCTATAGATGGATGGGCTATGAGCACTCCAAGCTCAATAAGTCCTAAACAAAATTATGCCTTCTTAAACCTTTTGTATTCCCTCTCTTTTTAATGATTCTATAATTCACCTAATTGTCTAAGTTAGAGTCCTTTACTCTGACCCTTCTGTTTTATTGACATTGAATCAAACATCAAGTCCTCTCATTTTTCCTAATTATTGCCCAAATTTGTCTTCCCTCCATAATAACTACCACTTAAGTTTATATGAGACTAACAAATAGTTTTCCACCCATTCCTAACTGCTCTCTCTCTTTCTCCCTTTCCTCCAGCTCATCCCCCCCACACCAGATAAAAAATGGGTAATAAGCACATAAAATGATGCTAAAAATCATTATTCATTAAGGAAAAAATCAAAACCACAATGGGATACTACTTCACACACACTAAGATGCCTATAACCAAAACAGTCAGACAATAGCAAGCATTATAGCAAGCATTAGCAAGGATGTGGAGAAATCAAAGCCCTCATATATTTCTGGTGAGAATGTAAAATGACATAGCTGTGAAAAACAAGCTGGAAGTTCCTCAAATAGTTAAGTATAGAGTTACCATGTAACTCAGTAATTCCACTTCTTGGAATGTACACAAAATAATTGAAAGCAGGGTCTTAATTCAGATATGCTTACACCTCCATTTATAGCATCATTATTCGTAGTAGTCAGAAGTAGAAACAAACCAAATGTACATCCATTGATGAATGGATAAAATAATATGGAATATCCACACAATGGAATATTATTTGGCTACAAAAAGAAATAGAGTACTGATTCTTTATTTAATATTTTAATTGATTTTTTACAGAGAGGAAGGAAGAGGGATAGAGAGTTAGAAACATTGATGAGAGAGAAACATTGATCAGCTGCCTCCTGCACACTCCCCACTGGGGATGTGCCCACAACCAAGGTACATGCCCTTGACCAGAATCAAATCTGGGACCCTTGAGTCCGCAGGCCAATGCTATATCCACTGAGCCAAACTGGTTAGGGCTAGAGTACTGATTCTTGCTACAACACAGATGAATCTTGAAAACATTATGCTAAGTGAAAAAGCCAGACACAAAAGAACATATATGATTCAATTTATATGAAACTAGAGGCCCGGTGCAGGAAAATTCATACACCGGAGGGGGGATCCTTCAGCCCAGCCTGTCCCCTCTCACAGTCCAGGAGCCCTCAGGGATGGGAGGCTACCCCGTGATCAGAGGAAGGTGATGCCCCTATCACACCTCTGCTGCTGTCACTGCCAGCAGTGCAAGCCTCTGCTGGCCCTGGTTACCTGAGCCTCGGGTGGCCCTGGGCTGCTGGGCAGCAACATCTGATGCTTGCCTGCGCCTTGGGCCAGCCCTGGGTGGCTGAGGGGACTGGGACACTCCGGAGGCAGGGCTGACGGGACTGGGCGCCACCATCTTGTGGCTGTGGACACCGCCATCTTTGAGGGCATGGCAGCCAATTAGCATATTCCCTCCTTATTGGCTGTGGGCGCTGCCATCTTTGCAATGGCATGATGGTCAATTAGGATATTCCCTCTTTATTAGATAGAATGTGCAGAATAGGCAAATCTATACAGACACATTGATAATTGGTTGCTTAGGTCTGGGGCTCTTGCCAATGGGGAATTGTAGGCTGATAGCTAAAGAGTAGGAGATTTTTAAAGGCAACGTGAATATTCTGAAACTGATTGTGGTGATCATTGTACAACTTTGTGAATATACTAAAACCCATTCAGTTATTGTACACTTTACATGAGTGAATTGCATGGTATGTGAATTATATCTCAAGTTGTTACAAAGGAAATGTTTGCTGGCCTTGTTCTCTGTCTCTGTGTTTGGTGCTGTCTGGGTGTGAAGGCAGCCTAACCCCCCTCCCCCCAACCTGCATTCCGATGCATATGCTTGCTAGCCCCAACCCCTTTTCCACTTGTTTCCTAGCTAGCCTTACAGAACTGTTTATCTGCAGGCCACAGAAGATTAACTGCTGGTGCCAGCTATCCTGGGTAGTTGGTTGTAATCTCACTTCCCCCATTCCAACCCATGGGGGCTGCAAAGCCCGTGAAAAGTCTGGAATCCTGGTCCATATTTGGGAGACAAAAAAATAAGGGGATAAAAGGGAAAACTCCCCCCACATTCAATGCTCAGGCTTTGGGGAATGACTTCCCTGAGTCACTGCACTGGTGCATCAGCAAATACAGGTTTTTTTCCTGAATCTTCCAAGTACCAGTTGTGTGTCTTTTGGTTGCCTGGTAATTTCTGCAGCATAATTTGGTTCCCTGACTAGGAAATGCACAGCCAAGTTGCCCCTATGAGGCACCGCTGTGTGAAAGCAGACAGGTGGGCCTGTTTGACTGAGCCCCTGTAACGAAGGGAAAGACGCCACCAGTGGTTGACTGGGTCCCAGTCTTCGCTGGGCTCGGACAGATTGGGCCACCCTCCCTGGGCTCCAGTGGACTCCAAAAAAGACAGGAAAGCCCTTCTGGGACCAGACGTCTGGTTGGTAAGTGTCCCTGGGGAACCAGTCTGAGTTCAGGTCTGTCTTTCTGGACAGAAGAGGCAACTGATCATGGCCTAGGCCAGGGGTGGGCAAACTTTTTGACTTGAGGGCCACAATGGGTTCTTAAACTGGACCGGAGGGCCGGAACAAAAGCATGGATGGAGTGTTTGTGTGAACTAATATAAATTCAAAGTAAACATCATTACATAAAAGGGTATGTTTTTTTTTTTTTTTATAGTTTTATTCATTTCAAATGGGCCGGATCCGGCCCGCGGGCCATAGTTTGCCCACGGCTGGCCTAGGCAAAATATTTGCCTCAGTTCAAGGACTTTCCGTGGGTGGAAGTCAAATTCAGACTGACTTGTGTGTGAATGTGAGTGTGAAAGTCTGCATGAAGCGAAAGTTACCTTGTGTTTGCCCTGTGTCTCCATTCAACTGGGAGGTACTACACGCACAAACATGGGAAGTAGTTCCTCTAAACCCATTGTCTTAAAATGTATGCTAAATAATTTTAAGAAGGCCCCAGACTGCTCCCTGCAATGCAGCTGCCTCTCCATGAAACTGGTGGCCTCTAGCTTATGGCCAAGGATGGGAAACAGAAATTCCAGTCCTGAGAAATATATTCTCCCAAGATAGTCCATTGGGGAGAATGCTGAGATTCTGGGGAGGGGCAGTTCCCAAACGAAGGACAGAAGACATTGCTCTATGGTGTAAACTTTTACTATGTTGCACATGACTGTATAAGAGTGTTTGTTGATGTTTTGTGTCTCTTTGTTGTTTCTTTAATTTGTTTAAAGATGGGGCAAGTCCTGCTTTGGGGAAACCCAGTTATGTGTGGTGAGGCTGAACCTGCGACAGAGACTGCAGGTAAGTCCCAGCAGCTGCCAAGAATTTTTTTATCTTGGGGACTCTTCCTGCTATCCCTCTCAGAATGTTAGCTACCAGAAACTCTTAGCTAGTGAGATTTCTGTCTGTGTGTCTGTAATGTAATGCTGGCTTTCTATATTTTAGGAACTTTAGTTTGCTCTTTCCTGATTTATGTATATAGGGACAAAAATTACATAAGGAAGTAAGCTATGCAGGCTGGGTTGGGCAACAGGGTTAATGTTTCCATGATAATGGGAAGTTCTTGAATGAAGATGGACCACATTCTAAGGGTGACTCCCAGGTCCTGGGGGCATACGACTCCCAGCCAAGGTGGTATGTCCTTTCTTTGAACAGAAAGGGCAATCATGCTTAAATGCATAATTAATATTTCCCATAACTATAACTAGTCCCCAATGTTCTGTTTTCCCCCATAACACTGGGAGGAACAGATCTATAGAAGTGCCCTCTAGTTGTGAAGCAGGGGCACTCCTATTTTCAGAAAGGAAAATAAAATAAAATGGTACTTTCACATTAAGTTATCCCTGTTAGAAAATTGGTCAAGAAAATGCTTTAGGTAATAATTGACTTTAAAATTTCAAAGTTGTTAAGATATAATAAATAGATGCAAGTAAATGAAGGATTTATGATAAAGCTTTTCAGTAATAATTATAAATATATTAATAATAACAGTCCAGTCACTTAAAAGGAGATTGACTATGCTCTCTGTTTGAGGAAGGGGCCAGCCATCCTTCTCCCTGTAAAAGTAGAGGAGCCTAAAAGAGAACAAGGGCAGACAGAGAAATGAAATCCCTTGCTCTGCTTTCCCCTCTCTATGAGAATGGGGACAATCTGAGGGAACAGCCAACATAGAAATTTACAATCCCAGCCTCCCCCTGGGGAGGAGAGCTGTCCTGATAAGTCTCCAACCGGCCCTGAGGCCTCTGCGCCATCAGAAACCAGCTTTTCTAGGTTTCAAAAGAGAGCAGTATAAAGAAAAAGTTTAAACCTCTGCTGGAAGACCCACGTGACTTAGCTGTAGACCCACAAGTGTACATATAGACCCCAGTTAATGTCTATCTTAGGAATACTATTCTCAGGAAAAGAAGGGGGAATGATTTGAAGGTAGGCTATGGCTATCTGGGAAAGAGAGCACCTGGCTGGCCCTGGTGTGCTTCCAACAGATGTAAAATTTTCAAACCCAGGAGCCTCAATGGGACCTTAACAATAAGGCCCATAGGGGACACATGAGAGATCTCTCAGGGAACTAATAATTAAAGGGAAGCAGTTCCCTGGTCTCAGAACCTGACTTTAGTTGCAGGCACATCCCCAGTGGGGGTGTGTAGGAGGCAGCTGATTGATGTTTCCCTCTCATTGATGTTTCTAACTCTCTATCCCTCTCCCTTCCTCTCTGTAAAAAAACCCAATAAAATATATTTAAAAAAAGAAAGAAAAGAAAGCTAACATAATGTTCACAACTATAGAACAAGTGGCCCAGGGAAGGGCTGTCCTGGAGGGCCAGAAACAGAAGCCACAACAGTATAGACAACACAAAAGAGGGGGAGCATATAGGTCACAGAGAAAAAGGAAGAGACCCCTCACTTAGCCTTTAGATCCCAAGACCACATTCTTACTCCCTTCCCATGGAGCCATTTCTTAACAGTCTGGCTACTATCAAAAGCTGAACTCATTATCACCCAAACTTTATCATGTTATCTCTAAGGAAAAATGTGGCAGTTTTGAATCCACACAGCTAGAGGTCTGGGAACAGGCTGCAGGGCCTGCTCCCTTTCCCCCTGCTCTTTTCTCCAGCCTCATAGGCCTATACATAAATTTTCCAAAGTCTTTGATAACTTAAAGGATTTAGAGCATTCTTGGATTACATGATAAACATCTAAATACTTTGAAATAACAGGATACTGAAACATTAATTAATCTGAGTTTGCCTCCTCTAGAGAATCTAGAGGATGAAGTTGAATCTGTTAATGAGTAAGTCTTGTATTTTATTTGAAATCTCTCTTAAAATATGAATGTACTGCTAACCTGAGGAATGTTAATTACTTACATGTACCTAAAAATTAAGATTAAGAATTCTAATTGTAAGGAAAATATGGCTTTGGTATAATAGAAAAAGCATAAGGTATGGAAATGCATTTTGAAGGAGAAAGATGATTTCTAAAGCTGGTTATTTCTAAAAGTTATAAGAATGTCTATGAAAGTTATAGAAAGTTTGTAGAAAAATATGTTAAAAGAAAATTGAATGACACAAACCAGTAAGCCAGGACAAGCAGAACAGGGAAGCTGAGATAGTAAAACAGCAGTTCTCAGCCATCTAGAAAATCCTATCTTTCCTATACCAAGGATACTTAAGAGTAAATGATTTGCATTTTGCCTCCCTAAACAGAGGGTGAATAGCTTATATCAATGTACTCAGGGAGGCTGATAGCAGAAATCGAATTAGCGTCATTTGCTGTGTACACCCAAGGACAAATGAAGTTAGAAAATATGCCTTATTTTGGTTAGTTATTTTCCAGTAAAATGCTTATATTATATTAATCAAATATTTTAAAATAAAAAAACATATTTTAATCAAGTTTGCTAGCCTATGTTTGTATCTAATACACTTTGATATATGAACTTTTGGTAAAATCAAGTTTTAAAATCCTTCAAGAGTTTGAATTTTAAGAAACTTTCTCTTGAGAACCAAGATGGCAGCATAAGGTATAAACCTTTATGTGCTGCCCCCCACAACCACATTAAAACTACAACTAAAAGAAAAAACAGCTATCATCCAGAACCATGGGAAAGCTGGCTGAGTGGAAGTTTTACAACTAGAAGGAAAGAAAAAAGCACATTGAGACTGTGTAAGAGGTGCAGAGGTGCCAAGAGCAGAGGTGCCCTGTTTGAGATGGCTACAAAGGAGAAGCAAAGAAAACCAGAAGACGAAAACCGTGAATTTTAAAGTTGAATTTAAAGTTGAATGTACCTACCTATATAGTTTAAGTTTAAAAAATTTGGCTCTCAAAATAAATTTCAATTGTTGTACTGTTGATATTTGACTCTGTTGACTAATGAGTTTGCTGACCACTGGCCTAACCTAACAAACTGCAGCTGGGTCAGAGAGCTCCAAAACT
>NW_006294357.1:41429-42472 GCF_000327345.1 Myotis davidii | reverse complement strand
ATGAAAGACAAGGAAGCACAGAGTCACAAACAAGATAAACCTAAAGAGGCCTACACAAAGTCACTTCATAATTAAAATGCCACAGGTTAAAGAACAAGAGACAATCCTAAAAGCAGCAAGAGAAAAGCAAGGGAGCTCTAATAAGACTTTCAGCTGATTTCTCAACAGAAACTTTGAAGGCCAAAAGGAATTGGCAAGAAATATTCAAAGTGATGAAAAGTAAGAACCTACAACCGAGATTACTCTACCCAGCAAAGCTATCATTTAGAATTGAAGTTCAGATAAAGAGCTTCACAGACAAGAAAAAGCTAAAGGAGTTCATCACCACCAAACCAGGATTATATGAAATGCTGAAGGATATTCTTTTTTTTTTTTTAAGATTTATTTATTTATTTATTTATTAATTAATTTATTTATTTGTAGTTGTAAAGAGGAAAATGCCCAAATGCTTTTTATTTATTTATCTTTCTTTTTTTTATTGCTTAAAGTATTACAAAGGGTATTACATATGTGTCCTTTTTTCCCCCCCGCCCTTGGCAATCCCCTGGCCTCCCCTACTCCCTAGTGTCTTATGTCCATTGGTTATGCTTATATGCATGCATACAAGTCCTTCAGTTGATTTCTTACCCCCTTCCCTCTTTCCCCCCAACCCTCCCCGGCCTTCCCACTTCAGTTTGACAATCTGTTTGAGGCAGCTCTGCCTCTGTATCTATTATTGTTCATAAGTTTATAATGGTCTTTATTATCCATGAATGAGTGAGATCATGTATTTTTCTGAAGGATATTACTGGCTTATTTCACTTAGCATAATGCTCTCCAGTTCCATCAATATAAATTTTATATATTTATTTTCTACTTTGAGTTATATTCAAATCTGCATTGTTTATTATTTTGCTCAAGTTATTTCATCTTTTGCCATTGGGAGGTTGACTTCTGAGTTCCTTTGATGTATTCCCATTCTTTTTGTTTTTGGAGCTTTTCCTTACTTTCTGCCATTACAAGATGCTCTGGACTCATCTTTTATTTTCCCTGCCCCCTCCTAG
>NW_006294357.1:36791-41387 GCF_000327345.1 Myotis davidii | reverse complement strand
GTCCAGGACTGGAACAGAGATCCTGGATCAGGGAGAGCCACAGAGCTGCCTTGAACCTATCCCTCTGGTTGGGATTCGAGGAGAAGAGCATCCTATAGGGCTGGAAGGCACCCTGAGGACTGTCTTCCTCCTGTGGGTCACTGCTTCCACCTGCACAGGCACCAGCCCTCCTTGGTTGTAGGTTCTTGGGAGGGGAGCTATGGGGGGAAAAACGAGGAACATCTGTAATAATCTGAACAATAGATTTATTTTAAAAAAGAAACTTTCTCTTGATGTAGAATTGTCTTTAGATCATCCCAATAGGCTCTGAAATGCCTTGAATGTTTGTTTTCTCTCTCATGAAGGAAAATTTTATACTGAAGATACATAAGAACCTTTGTAAAATACAGTTATAACTAATGGTTATTGCTTATAATGTTATAGACGGTTGTGCTTTATAGAAAGGACAAAAATCCATGTCATCTGCATTGTAATGAAATCCATAACCATATCATTTTAAATTTCTTGTCATTTAGAGACAGTTACTGATTTCTTATAATGCATTTGGAAAAATATTACATCTTCTGAAGAGTCCATGGAAAGGACTGACAAGGAAAATCAGAAGATCTTAAAGCAAGTTAGTGAATTTTTCTCCCTATATGATCCCTCTGAAATTTGGCAATTCTTAATAAATGAATCATGACAATGCATTTTTTTTGCATATATTTAATAAGACAGGTTTCTAATGGTGGTTTTATTGACCGAAAACTTTGACTGGAGTGTCATGTTTAAAAGAGTCCTGTCTGAACTCTGAAGACTTGAAGCCAATAAAAGTGCAATGGAGAAAGCCTGGTATCTTGCTTGGTAGTCCTGAAAATGGATGGCACTGGAGCCTAAGGCCCATGCCCTGCCATTGCTGGTGGTTGGTCAGAGTGGAAGGGGAGCAACAAGGGAGCCTCTGTGTCCCTGCCGAAACCCCACGCACTCTAGGCTGCAATGAGTAGGAGGGCTGCTGAGATGGGCCTTGAAGCCTAGGGCAGGAGCCTGGGAGGAGCCACTGTAGGTACAGATCTTGGTGAGGAATTCACCTAACAAATCCATCAAATAGCACAGGCAGGCCTGAGGGCAGCTGGATGGCTTAGCTTCTCTGCCCTAAGGAGCACATTCAATCATGAAATTCTGGCAAAAGGTGGTCAGTTACCATTCTTGTTGTGTTTATGCAAACTATCAGGCCATATTGAAACTAGACTTAATACAATAGATGAATTGATCTTAATTTGGCTCTGTAATAAAAATAAAGGTGATTTTAAGGAGAAAAATATGATTTCAATAGGAAATTATTAAAACTGAAATGTTTTCTTTTTCTTTTCACCAGACGACTTGTTGTAATTCTTGCTGTTCAAATTGCTCAATAATACTAAATTTTATAATACAGTTTGTCTCCACAAGGTCACAAGCCCACTTCCTTCAGTGCCCAGGCCTCATCGTCCCTCTGACAGAGAGCAAGGATCTCTTGGCTCTGAAAGAAACCTTGTCCTTCCTCAGCATTGAAGCAGTTAAGAGGAGGCCACCAACACCCACTTTCTCTGAAAGAATTCAGAGCCAAAGTCCTTGAGGGGATATGTTAGGCAATTAGACAGACGAGCAGAGCAAGGATGATGAGCCAACTGGAGGAGAAATGGATGGGACCCTGAGATATGCTTCTCACCACTCCAACTGCTCTGAAGCCAGAAATGAAGAAACCTGTGTAGACTCCCTCTCCTTTCCTCTAAAAAAGCCAACAGGTTTTAGAACAGCTAATGGAGATAGAATCAGTAATCCCTGAAGCTCCAGATGTAATTCCAGAACAGATCTCTGGACTGCCATTATAATCCCTTGGGTGATGAAAGTGAAAAAGACTGGAGCTGCTGAACACCATACTCCCTAGCTTTGATTCTTCTATTGAATCCCCAAGGCTCAAAGTCAGCTTGAGGATCAAGGAGGGAAATGTGAAGGTAGCCTGAGCCCCTCCAACCTGCATTCTGATGCATATGCTTGCTAACCCCAACCCTCTTTCCACTTGTTTCCTAGCTAGCCTTGCAGAACCTGTTTATCAGCAGGGATCATAAAAAGCTGCCGCAGATGATTAACTGCTGGTGCCAGCTAGCCTGGACGGTTGGTCATAATCTCACTTCCCCCGTTCCAACCCATGGGGGCTGCAAAGCCCATGAAAAGTCCAGAAGCCTGGTCCATATTTGGGAGACAAAGGAATTAAGGAGATAAAAGGGAAATCTCCCCCACATTAATGCTTAGGCTTTGGAGAATAACTCCCCAAGTCACTGCACTAGTGCATCAGCAAATAAAGGGTTTTTCCTGAATCTTTTGAGTACCCATTGTGTGTGTTCTGGTTGCCTGATAATTTCTGCAACATGGGTACTCAGGGCATGGTTACAGAGATAAATAAGACTCAGAAGCCTTCAAGGAGCTTATGATGGAGACAGATAGCAAAATAAGCAACTATTATGATAGAGTAAAAGGAAGTACACTAAAAGAGCTTGGGACTTCTGGCAGAAATAATAGATAGTTATGACTTATGCAATAAGTAAAGATTGTTTCAGCTAAGAGGCAATATTTAACCTGGATCTTACAGTATGAATAAGAATTCAATTAAAAAAAAACAAAGCCTCGGTGCTGTTGGGACAAGTGTCGAAAAGAAAGGTCATTCCACATTGAGGGACCAGCATATGTGAAGGAATGGCAGTATACAGTTATCTAGCACAGTCAAGGGGCAACCAATAATTTTGAAAGTGCATAAGGAGTGTAGAAAGGTGTTATGAGAGATGAATCTGGAATGGTAGATTGGGGTGAAATTCCCGAGGGCCTTGAATTCCATGGAGCTTGGAATATTTCCTGAGAAAGGACTTCATTTCACAAAGCAGTGGTGTGGTAAACTCTCAGTATGAATCATAAATAGGTATCTATGACACTACCACTGACTAGCTGTGACCTTGGACAAATCACCTAAACTTTCTGCTCCTCAATTTCCTTAACCTGAAAATGAAGATAATGATTCTACTCATACAGTTTAGTATCGTTAAAATGAAAGGGGAATGTGGTAGACACTGTGAGCTCAATAACTCGACGTCTTCACTGTTCCCATTCCTTTCTTCCCTTGCCTGCACCTACAACAGAGACTTGAAAAGCCAAATAGATGTGCAGTCTCTCTTGGAGCTCAAGATATAACTACATAATAATAACACACTTATGGTTAATGATACATAAACAAAAGACTGATGAGGGGCTTCTAGCAGAGATTTTTTTCCTGAAGAAAATATAGAGACATTGCTAATGCTGTCAACTGCACCTTAGTTTCTGCATTGAATGCAGACATAATACCTGGGGCTCAAATAGCCATCTTACAGCTTGTTTATGGCAGCAATGAAGATGAAAACCCAAAATGTTGAGTATGGATGGCAGTGCAGAAATATCAGAGGGGCTGCTGAGCTCTTGATGATACCAATAAATGAGTGCCAGCAACAACCTACCTCTAACTTATGTGAGAAAAATAGACCTCTCTTTATATGAGTTAGTTGGGGTTTCTATTACTTACAGCCAAAATCACTCTTAGATATAGAGTTGACGAAACAACTTTAGAAGCCAAAAAGTGATTTATAAAAATACTGACTTTTTTGGAGGAGAGTTATATGCTTTCAGTTTTATTTTGATAACAAGGTAAAAAATAAATTAGAGAGATGAATTATTATAAGGAATGCTAGTGAGTTAGAAATGATAAGAATCCAGACAATGCTATGGCAGTGAAAACGAAGAGCAAGAGACAGATACCAGTGATAAAATAGAGGGAAAATTGATATGACCTGGTATCTGATCAAACCTTGGGATTGAGAGGGATCGAAGATGCTTTAGAAGGTTTTAGCCCTAGTGACTGAAGAGATAGTGAGACTGTAAACCCACATTCATAACATAGGAACATATTAATATAACTTTAAGGAGAAAAAGAATGAGTTCAGTTTTGTAAATATTGATGTTGAATTGGCTGAATCAGACCTATAGGCAGTTGAAAATATGGGATTTAGAGGATAGATGAAAATATGCATTTAGGTGTCATCAGTGTACAGGTGGAAGCTGAAGCCATGGGAATGGATGAGGTCACTCATGAAAAACAGGTATAGCAGAGAAGAATATGGTTAGAAATGGAAACTTGGGTGGGGAGATTGTTACTTTTTTTATTTATTGTTTTATTGCTTAAAGTATTACAAACAGTATTACATATGTCTCCTTTTCTCCCCCGCCGTTGACAATCCCCTGGCCTCCCCTACCCCACAGTGTCTTATGTCCATTGGTTATGCTTACATGCATGCATACAAGTCCTTCAGTTGATCTCTTAACCACCCCCCAACCCTCCCCGGGCTTCATGCTGTAGTTGGACAGTTTGTTCGAGGCAGGTCTGCCTCTGTATCTATTTTTGTTCATAAGTTTATAATGGTCTTTATTATCCGTAAATGAGTGAGATCATGTGGTATTTTTCCTTCATTGAACTGGCTTATTTCACTTAGCATAATGCTCTCCAGATCCATCCATGCTGTTGCAAATGGTAAGAGTTCCTTCTTTTTTACAGCA